>NC_072492.1:32353034-32656064 GCF_027574615.1 Eptesicus fuscus | reverse complement strand
GACGTGGATCAAGGTGCCCCCGTCTTTCGTTGTACCTAAGACCACTGCCACTCCTTGTTAGGGGACTGCCCTCCCTGCTTCCAGGGCTATAGGTCCCTGAAGTGGTGCCCAGACCTCTCTGGTCTCTATCTGATGCCTGCCCAGTGGGGCTGTGGGCAGGTGGCCTAGGGGGAGGACCAGGCTGGATGACAGAGGCAACAAGCAGCCCCGCCCCTCACACCCAACCACACTCTCTCAGGCCACCTTCAAAGGCTGGATGGACATCATGTATGCAGCCGTGGACTCCCGGGAGGTGAGTGGGGGTCACCGAGATTTGGCTCATGAGTGAGCCACAGGGGAGGACTAGACCAAAGACACAGTGGCATCCCCACCCCCATGCTGCCTCCTCGGGAGACCCTGAGACTCCGAGGGTGGATGGGTTCCCTCTGGGCCCCAGGCCTCTCCTGCCCACAGTGGGACAGGGAGCACGTGTGTCCCCAAGCCCACCCAGCACACCCTGTCCCATCCTGTGGCCCCTGCAGCAAGGGGAGCAGCCGCAGTACGAGGTGAACATCTACATGTACCTCTATTTCGTCATCTTCATCATCTTCGGATCCTTCTTCACCCTCAACCTCTTCATCGGCGTCATCATTGACAACTTCAACCAGCAGAAGAAGAAGATGAGTATCCAGCCCCGCCCACCGTGGGCCTCCCTCCTCCTGTCCTTGGTCCATTCAGCCCTTATAGTTCACAAACGCCACCCAGCACCCCTGTGCTGTCGCTGGGAACACAGCTGAGGCAGCGAATCTGGGTTCAGATCCCACCAGGCAACCTGGGACCAGTGACTTGGCCTCCCCAAACCTCGGTGCTCTTATCTATCAAATGAGGGGATGCTACCTACCTCTCTGGGTGATTCTGGGGACCCAATGAGATATTGAAGGAAAGTGGCCCAAAACAGACTGTGAGGCAGCACAGGTTCCCTTCCCTCTGTCATTCCCCTCCTCCTCTTCCTCAGCCCCCATCTCTGGCCCCTCCACGTCCCTCTCCCGCTTCCCACCAGGGGCACCTGCTGGGATGAGGGTTGCTTTAAGGGTGGCACCTGAGGTAGGGAGGTCCTAGAGCAGAGAAGGGGGACCTCCCAACCTTATGGGCTCTATCCCACTATACTTTGGAGGGAAAGACATCTTCATGACGGAGGAACAGAAGAAATACTATAATGCCATGAAGAAGCTTGGCTCCAAGAAACCTCAGAAGCCAATTCCAAGGCCCCAGGTACCTGCCCTCTGGGCCTCTCTTCCCACAGCCTGTGTGAGGCTCCCGCCTGAGGGGGCCCACAGGGCCAAAATGGAGCCTACGCTCTGCCCTCCAGGCTGTGTCCCTGGCATGAGGCTGAGTCCACCTGCAGGGAGGCTGGGTCCACCGGCCAGGAGGGGTGCCTCTTTGTAGCTGTATTAAGGTGCTATATGCACAACCAGCAGCTGCCTGTTAAACTCCAGTCCCTGGTTCACCCCTCACCCGGCCCTACACAGCCCCTCAATGTCCATTCACCTCCTCAGTTGGTAGATTCTGGGGCAGGAGTCCCTAGAAGGGGGAGAAAGATGATGGCCAGACACCCTTCCCAGTGAGCGATGGCTTGGAGGAACAGTGGGGGGCTGCTTGAGGACCTTGACAGGTAGAAGGGTTTCAGAGCAAGGAAGGATGCCCAGGGACCCCATAGAATGGCCTGGTCTGATGGGTCTGCTCTCCATTTCCTGGCCAACACCACCATAAGCCCTGACACACCTCTCTCTTTCATGTTTGTGTCATCCTGTGTCTCCTGCCTGTCCGTGTCCTGTGTGGGCCCTGACCACTCCCCCCGCTGTGCACCCATGTGCGTCCCTGCACTCCCGTCTGTGCTGCAGAACAAGATCCAGGGCATGGTGTACGACTTTGTGACGAAGCAGGTCTTCGACATCATAATCATGATCCTCATCTGCCTCAACATGGTCACCATGATGGTGGAGACGGACGACCAGAGCCAGCTGAAGGTGAACATCCTGTACAACATCAACATGATCTTCATCATCATCTTCACGGGGGAGTGTGTGCTCAAGATGTTCGCCCTGCGCCATTACTACTTCACCGTCGGCTGGAACATCTTCGACTTTGTGGTTGTCATCCTGTCCATTGCAGGTGAGCAGGGC
This sequence comes from Eptesicus fuscus, assembly GCF_027574615.1. Taxonomy (NCBI): domain Eukaryota; kingdom Metazoa; phylum Chordata; class Mammalia; order Chiroptera; family Vespertilionidae; genus Eptesicus; species Eptesicus fuscus. The sequence continues at coordinate 32,653,902 of NC_072492.1, read as the reverse complement.
CAGGCCAGGCTGTCCTCATGGACACATGCACCGGCATGCTATACACATCATCACACCTACACATTTGCGTGTGCACCTGCCATTCACACCTCATGCACAAAGGCACATTGTATACACCTCAAGGAACATTTACCTGGCAAGTAGTTGCACACTCGGGTTCCAATATCCATATATTGGAAGTGCATGGACATGTATGTACTTATGATAGTAACTCATCTATGGCATCTGCAAACAGTCTTGGGAATGGGCCTTACTCTTGCCCCATCAACTTTAGCATACCTCACCTCCATCCCGCTGTGCTGTGGCAAAGATGTAACCTCTTGCCCCAAAACCCTGGGAGGGCCTGGCCTAATGGGTGAGACCATCTGGGCTGTGCTCCAAAAGTTGAGCATACCAGGCCAGGCCCCCTTGAGCCGCATGCCCCCTTACTCCCTAACCCAGCCCCCCACCCTAGGACAGCAGTACTCACCGCTTCCTCCCTGCAGGTCTCGCACTCTCTGAGCTGATCCAGAAATACTTCGTGTCCCCCACACTGTTCCGTGTGATCCGCCTGGCCCGGATTGGGCGTGTCCTACGACTGATCCGTGGGGCCAAGGGCATCCGGACGCTGCTCTTTGCCCTCATGATGTCGCTGCCTGCCCTCTTCAACATCGGCCTCCTCCTCTTCCTGGTCATGTTTATCTACTCCATCTTTGGCATGTCCAACTTTGCCTACGTCAAGAAGGAGTCGGGCATCGATGACATGTTCAACTTTGAGACCTTTGGCAATAGTATCATCTGCCTCTTTGAGATCACCACGTCGGCTGGCTGGGACGGGCTCCTCAACCCTATCCTCAACAGCGGGCCCCCCGACTGTGACCCCACCCTGGAGAATCCGGGCAGCAGCGTCAAGGGTGACTGTGGCAACCCCTCCGTCGGCATCTGCTTCTTCTGCAGCTACATCATCATCTCCTTCCTCATCGTGGTCAACATGTACATCGCCATCATCCTGGAGAACTTCAACGTGGCCACCGAGGAGAGCAGCGAGCCCCTCTGTGAGGACGACTTTGAGATGTTCTACGAGACGTGGGAGAAGTTCGACCCCGACGCCACGCAGTTCATCGAGTACAGCCGCCTCTCCGACTTCGTGGACACCTTGCAGGAGCCGCTGAGGATCGCCAAGCCCAACAAGATCAAGCTCATCACACTGGACCTGCCCATGGTGCCAGGCGACAAAATCCACTGCCTGGACATTCTCTTCGCCCTGACCAAAGAGGTCCTGGGAGACTCGGGGGAAATGGACGCCCTCAAGGAGACCATGGAGGAGAAGTTCATGGCAGCCAACCCCTCCAAGGTCTCCTATGAGCCCATCACCACCACCCTCAGGAGGAAGCACGAGGAGGTCTGTGCCATCAAGATCCAGAGGGCCTACCGCCGGCACCTGCTTCAGCGCTCGGTGAAGCAGGCGTCCTACATGTACCGCCACAGCCAGGACGGTAGCGGGGACGGGGCCCCCGAGAAGGAGGGGCTGATCGTCAACACCATGAGCAAGTTGTACGGCCACGAGAACGGGGACAGCGATGTGCAGGGCAAGAGTGAGGAGACGGGCTCCACGGGGGACGCTGGACCTGCCATGGGGCTCACGCCCATCAGCCCCTCCGACGCTGCCCTCCCTCCCTCCCCACCCCCAGGGCAAACAGTACGCCCAGGGGTCAAAGAGTCTCTGGTCTAGCAGGTGGCAGTGAGGTGGCCAGCTGAGGCTGGTAGAGTCCCGAAGCTTCCCCAAAGCTGCCTGCAGGCTGAGGGAGCGGGGCTTTGAGTCGAGGACTGACCCAGCTCCCTGTTGGGGACAGGACGTGGCCACCATGGGGCTAACACCTAGGCCAGAGCCCCTGCCTCCCCCGGCCATGGAAAATGGGAATTGCAATCCGAGGCTCCACGCTGGGCCCGAGACCCCTGCCTCTAAGATTTCGCCTTCATATTGCTCTCACCTCCTCAGGGACCCTGCTGCCGCTCCTCTTGGCCTGGAGGGCGGTTAGAACATCAGAATCTCTGTCCCCCACTGGGCAAGGAGCCGGCCTACGATGGAGGGATTGGCTGCCCTCTGGCCACCAGAGACTTAGGGGCTGCTGGCCTCTCCAAAGACGCCGTACCCTCAGTGAGAGCCGACACCTGGCCCCAGGGCCTGCCAGCCGCCCCATCTCTGGGATACCGTTTCCCCGGCCGGCCCAGGAATTCCCTGGAAAAGGGAAACGTTGCTGGTCTGCAATGGCTCCACCAGCCTCATTGGCCACTGGATCCGGTGCATCGGGCTGGGGTTGTGGCCCCTGAAACTATTTCCTGGTGTGTCCACTATCCAGACCTCGAGCCCAAGGGAGGACCCCCCTTGGGACCTGCCTTTTTCTAGGTCGTGTCCACCAGAGTCTCACGGCCCTGGGGGCTCTTCTTGGCCTGATCTCCCAGACCTAGTGTGGGGCGGGAACCCCGGCGCTCAGGAGGAAACATCTTGTTCCCTCCCTCCCCTCCTCACTCCTCAGCCTTCCCTCCCCACCCCCAAAAGTGGTCCTAAGAATGTTAGAGTTGAGCCCATGTTAAGAGACTTCACACTGGGCCATGCCCAGCCCACCTGGCTCAGGCCCAACCTTCCAACCTCTTGCTGCCTGGAATGCCGGGGGCCCTTTTGCTGGCACAGCCGATCTGGGCACGGCAGTGCCAGGCCTCCACAGGCTCCCGGAGAACAGTCAGAGGCTGAGCTTGGAGGAGGGGTCACTGGATCGATCCACTTGTGTGTGTGTTCAAGTGTGTACACCACTGTGTCCCACAGCGCCTACATATGCACGTGTGTCTGGGTGTGTTTGTGTAAATGTGTGTCAGTGGGCCCCTGTGGTGTCTGGCTGGTGTCTGTGTGTCTTCTGTAGAGGCCTGTCCATGTGAGTGTGCCTGTGCCGTGAGTGTGTGTACGAGTGTGAACACGTGTGCTAAGTTCGAGTCCCTGTTGGCCTTAGTTCCTCTTCTTTTTCTTGTTTCTTGTGAACAGTTTGATTAAAACTCAGGAAGCAGCCAAACCTCCAAAACAAAGTGTGTGTGTGTGTGTGTGTGTGTGTGTGTGTGTGTATGTATGTGTGTTGCCCACAGGCCAGAGCCCTCTGTTCTGTCTGCCCCGCCCTCTGCCTCCTCATCGCCCAGCCTGGGCGTCCCTCTCTCACTCCCTGGGACTCCATGATCGTCCCTTCTGCTGGTTGTCTTCATCACACCATTGCCCAGCCCTGCTCCATGTCTCCTGCCTGTGTCCTCTGTGGAAGGGGCCCCACTCCGCCCGGCTCTTCCTTCAGAAGGTTCATCCTACAGGGGGCAGCCTGCTCCCTGGCCAGCACCCTGCCTTTCCCTCCTCGGGCCCGGACTGGCATGGCCCCAAGAGCCTCCTCGTCTGTTGGACTGGACAGACTGTGTACAGACTGTAGAGCCTCCCCCTGCCTGTGCCCCTCCGCACTGGCAGACCCACAGCCGTCCGTGCCGTGCCCGGGTAGGCACAGGCCCAAGCCAGGCCAGCAGACAGGCCCCTTTGTACAGTTCTTACAATAAACCTCCCCCTCGAGCCCCTGATGTGTGGGCTTCTTCCTTCGGCGGCTCGGAGTGCAGACGTCAAGGGGGGCTGAGGGCAGCAAGCGGCAAGAGGGGCTGGTGGGGACTGCAGCCGAGTAGGGGAGACTTGCGGAGTCTCGGCCAGGGGTCAGGGAGGCCAGGATGCTCCCAACTTCCTCCTCTGGCCCCGTCAGGTTCTCTCCTGCTCCGCCTAAAAGAAGACTTGAAGTCCAGCTGGAGGCCAGACGAGGTCAGGAGTCACATCCCTCCGCTCCCACCCATGACAGCACCCAGCAAAGAGATGTCCGATCCAGCATCCCCAGCGGCTCCTCTCAGGAAACCCCTTCACTTCTCTACCCCCCCCCCGCCAGAGGCTCCAAGGTGCCCCTCCCTCTCCTCAGAGGTACCATCCCTCCCAGGACCCTAACTCTGACCCCCGACCCCAGAAAACCCAGAGTCCCACGGGCCTGTGACAAAGAGTAATATGTAGTGAGCTCAGTCCGTAATCCCAGTGGGTGAAATAGACTTTTGTATATAATTTGTTTTCAGGGCACAACCTAGGTATGTGCCCTGACTGGGAATCGGACCTGCAACCTTTTGGTGTATGGACAATGCTCCAACCCACTGAGCCACCCAGTCAGGGTTGCTGGGGGTCCCTGCCCTCTTGCTTCCCCAAACTCTTGTGCTCAACAACTTGATTCCTGCCTCCCAGGGCTATATTCCTCCAAACTAGTAAACACTGAGTCTCTTTCAGGATTCTGCACCCCCTTTTCCTGGGTCCAGAGGTTACATGACCCCCATGGGGGCTGGGGAGCGGCACACACAGACCACCCTGATGTCCCTCAACCGCGTCCCGCAGCCATGTCCCCAAGGCGTCCACCACCTTGGCTCTCCTCTCATGGGGGGAGGGGTCCAGCATCCCTGCAGGGTCCTCTGAGCCCCATCAGGGTGCTGACCTCCCTCCCTGGGGTCCTGGCTCCTCACTTTATCCGGCCCGAAGGACAGGAGAGCTTGCAGGGCACCACAGCCCTTTTCCCCTGAGCTTTGAATGACAGAGAAAGAAAGGCTGGTACTGAGGACACAGATAACGTGTGGGCTAATGTTTCAGAATCGGCCCCACCCCCGGGTAGCGATGCTACTTGTCACCGTCTGGAGGGTGAACCGTGGTCCGGGTACCTCCCTGAGCAGATACAGGATTTCCTTCCAAGCTCACAACTGCCCCATGAAGAACTATTATTACAGTGATTTCTATTTTACGTAAATGAGGAAAGTTGGTTTTGTGAAAGGTTAAGAATAGGTGATGCTTAACTGGGCGTGTGAGGCAGAGAAATTCTGCTTTGTGAGACACTGACCCTCCCACTGACCTCTAGTGCCCTTGGCCCAACGGGCCAGTAGTGCCCACTGGTCCCAGCGACCACTGAAATGCTCCCTGGGTGGCGCGGGACCACCCTCTTTGAGAACCACCGGGTGATCTGAGGAGCTTTTCTGGCTGGTACACGGCAGGGCCAGGATTCAAACTTGCATCCTGTTAGCCAGCAGCCTCCTCCCGGTAACAGAACAAACAGCCCAGGAAGGCAAACCTCACCTGAGGCCAGCTGGGGGACCACATGGCGCCAGGAAGAGTGGATGGCAGAGGGGAGAGGGCTGAGCCCTTCTTTCCAAACTGAGGTTCTACCTCTCCCATCTTCCCAGGGTTGCTGGGGGTCCCTGCCCTCTTGCTTCCCCAAACTCTTGTGCTCCTTGTCCCCTCTCCCTCACCTCTTGGTGTGTGTTTTTAATCCTCACCTGAGGATATGTTTTTATTGATTTTAGAGAAGAAGGGAGTGAGAGAGAGAAACATTGATGTGAGAGAAAAATACCAGTTGCCTCCTGTACGCATCCTGATGCGGGATCGAGCCTGCAACCTAGGTATGCCCCCTGACTGGGAATCGGACCTGCAACCTTTTGGTGTATGGACGACGCTCCAGCCCACTGAGCCACTCGGCCAGGGCCCCATCTCCTGTTTCGAAGCCGCCTTCCTGGAAAAGTGGGGTGGAGGCCGCCAGATGTCGGGATGCCCAGGCCCCGTGTTCCAGGAAAGAAAAGGCATCACGAACCTCGGACAGAGCTCGGTACTGTTGTCACCTGGGAGGGAACAGCACGGTCCCAACTATGACAAATAACCCTGCAGGCGGTGGCCCCCGCCCCCACCCCCTCCTGAAAGTGGATCCCTGCCTGGCATGAATAGCAATGAGTCCAAAGGACACATCTGCATCTGTGCCCCTCCAGGGGGTATGGATGTGTGTGTTTGGAGGATGCCAACTGCCTCTCGTAGTCTTTGTGCCCCTATCGTCACCCTGAGCCCCAGGACCAGCTCCTGAGAAGGCCCAAAGCCACACAGCCTGGGCAACACCCCCATGCAAGGGTACACATGCACGCGCACACACACACACACACACGTGTGTGTGTGTGTGTGTGTGTGTGTGTGTGTGTGTGTGTACCCCAAGCCTTCCCCAATTATCCTCCCAACTTTGGGGGACACAAGCCCCAAAGCTAACCAAGGCCTAAATCATCAGGAGGAACTTTGCTAAAGGAAAAGACCCCTGAATTATCCCCCTTTCCACTGGGGGGGGGGTCTCCAAACACCCCCACCAGCACCAGAGGCCCGTGGCCCCTACGCTGACCTCAGTTGATATTTATAATCCTGGACTGTTTGTTCTGTGAACTGAACATCTGGCACCTTTTCAGGGAAATGTTTTTCATTTGCAACATCTGGAAACAGCAAGAACATCTGGGGCTGCCGGGAACAAGCCGCCCCTTGGATGAAACCTAAACCCTCCCGTCCCCACTTTCCGTAGCGTGGGTCCTGGCCCGTGCTCCTCGGGGGCGGCCCCCCCTGCACCAGGTGAGGCCTAGGCCCGGGGCCGAGAGGGCAGCCTGCAGACCCCTGCCTTCCTCGCCGCCACGCCTGGCATGAGAGGCGGGTCCGCAGCTCCTGGAGCCCAAACAGACCACCGGCAGTACAGGCTGCATGAAAAATGGAGGGTGGCGGGGAGAATGAGACGCAGGCAGAGGACGCGAAGCATCTTTCTTCCCTCCTGGAAGTCAAGAGAATAGAGAGAGGGGACGGGAGAGAGAGAAGCGGCTGCCAGAAAACACAAAGGCTGGCTGGGCTGGGCTGCAGGCTGGGGTGCAAGCCTGCCACGCACAGCTGTGCACCCTGCCGCCACCCCTCGGGCCCGGGCTGTGCTGACCCAGGGGCACCAAGTTGATGAAGTTAGACGGGTTCCTGACCACTGTCGCTCCCTCCACCCCTCTGCTGACGGGTGAGATACAGCCAGAGAGCCTTGGAGTTTCAGATCCTGAGACTTCCCAACTGTCGCCTCCTGTCTGTCCCCCTCCCAAAGACACCTGGAGCGATGGACACGCCCAGTGCCCGGGAGTCCCTGATGGCTGCGTGGTGGGTTTTCTCTAAGTCACCTCCACCTAAGTCCACCCCCTTCAGCAGCTCCCAGCAATACCTCCCACCAAGGGAGTGAGGGAAGGACGCCTCACACCCGGGCCTGGACCAAAGCTCCTCCCAAGGGGCTGCCGCAACTTGGCCTGCTCTTGCTCAAGAGCCTCTGTGGCTCCCTTACTCCACAGGGTCACGTCTCCATCGGCCTCTAACATGGCTGCCTCACTCCAGCCCAGCAGCTGTGCTCTGGGCCCTCCCAGTGCCCGGCCTGGGCCCTTGGCTGTTACCCATCACCCACACCTTCCTTCCTTCCTTCCTTCCTTCCTTCCTTCCTTCCTTCCTTCCTTCCTTCCTTCCTTCCTTCCTTCCTTTTTATTCATTTCAGAGAGGAAGGGAGAGGGAGAGAGAGATAGAAACATCAATGATGAGAGAGAATCACTGATTGGCTGCCTCCTGCACATCCCCTACTGGGGATCAAGCCCGCAACCCGGGCATGTGCCCTTGATAAGAATCAAACCCAGGACCCTTCAGTCCGCAGGCCGAGGCTCTATCCACTGAGCCAAACTGGCTGGGGCCCCACACCATCCTTTCTTGGTGCTCCTGTTCCGTGAGGGTGCAGGCTGGTCCAGGGCAGGGGGGTCACGCTCACGTTCATCTACAGGACCCATGTGTACTCAGCGAAGTGCCTGGGAATCCAGGCTGCAGGAGGGAGGCTGCAGGTCCCAGGGCACCAGGGGGGTGGAGACACAGAGGAGAGCTGTCCTCGGAAGACTCGGAGGTCCCGGCCTCCCAGGGTGCCCACTACAGACCTGAGCTGTGGTGCCAAGCTGGGATGACTCTTGAGCCTTAGCAGCACAGCTGACGAGAGAGCCCGCCCTTCCGCAGGGTCCCCAGGGAGCTGGTGCCTCCCCAGGGTCCCGATTTGCATGGCAGGAAGGGGCCTGGTGGGGAAGAGGCGGGGAGGGGACAGGCTACAGCCCAGGCAGTTACACGTTTTCCCTCCGGGAGCCTTCATCGTCATCGCGGGCTTGGGATCAGAGACCGAGGGGTGGCCATGGCCAGGCTGGCGCTGTCTCCTGTGCCCAGCAACGGGCTGCTGGTGCTGCTGATGCTTCTGTCAGGTACAGCCCCTCCACCAGGCCTGCCGCTTTCACTCTCTGTCACTCTCTTTCCACCGGGTCTGTCTCTGCTCTCGCCACCCTCCTCCTCACACTTTCTGCCTCGGTCTCCCTCTGCTGCCCTGGGGCCTGAGTGTGTGGGGGTCAGCTCAGGGGTCTGCGCCCCACCCAGCCCCGCTCCAGTCTGCATTATCCGGCTGAGCTAGGCCTGCGGGGTTGGTGGTTCTAACCACACAAGAGCCAGGCCAGGGAGGGAGAGAGGGGAGGAGTGTGGTTCGCCCCCTGAGGACACTGCGTGGGGGGAGGCAGGGGGGAGGCTGCCCCCAGCCAGACCCTGGGGCATACACATTCCAGAAATGACCTCCCTGGAGGACCGGAGAGCTCTGTAAATTTGACCTCCCTCCTATCTCATCCAGGTGCCTGGTCAAAGCAGAAGGGGGGCTGGGAGGCAGAACTTCTGGGGACCCCACCCCACTCCTGTCTTCAGAGCGGGGCTGGGAAGGGCTGAGGGGTCTTGAAGCTGCTGTCTGGGGAGGAGGAAGTGCGTCTGAGAATTCAGAGGGTGGAGGGCGTGCAGGGGTGGGGCGGCCAGCTCCGAGGAGAGGTCCTGACCTGGCCCTGCCTACTTCCTCCCAACCAGCAGGTGAGACTGTGTTCGCGGAAACAAAGGACTCGCCTCGGAATCCCCAAGGTCAGCAACCTCCCCTGCCCCTTCTGAGGGCAAGGATGCCTGTCCAGGGCCACTCACTGTCCTTATGCCGGACCCTGTGCCCTTGTCCCCCTGGGCCTCCCCACCCGGAACTCCCATCCCTAGGCCTGCTTGTCTCCCTCCCTGAAGCCTGGCTCCCAGGCCTCCTTGCCACCCCACACCCCCATCCCCTGCCAGTTGTCATCTTCACTAGACACAGTGTCCCAGGCCAGTGCCTGAGGGACTGGGCTAGTCAAGCTGGGGAGTCAGATTCAGCCCCAGAAGGAGCCCCTAACCTCAGGGGCTCTGACAGGACGCAGGGGCTCGGGGATCCCAAGGGGGGACCTCTCGCTGGGACCAGTGAGGCAGGTGGGTGGGGGGAGCATGCCAAGCAGAGAAAGAAGGTTTGGGAATGAAAAGTGGAGCAGGTGCCCTAACCGGTTTGGCTCAGTGGATAGAGCGTCAGCCTGCGGACTGAAAGGTCCCAGGTTCGATTCCAGTCAAGGGCATGTGCCTTGGTTTCGGGCACATCCCCAGTAGGGGGTGTGCAGGAGGCAGCTGATCGATGTTTCTCTCTCATCGATGTTTCTAAATCTCTATCCCTCTCCCTTCCTCTCTGTAAAAAATCAATAAAATATTAAAAAAAAAAAAAAGAGTGGAGCAGGTCCACGCAGTGGGATAGAGGGAGGTAACGGACGAAGGAGGGGCAGGGGACCAATATGGGGGCCTCAATTGCCAGGCTAAGGATCTGTGGAACGTCCCTGAGAATTTCAGACTGGGGCAGGGCAGACCAGGCCAGGGAGCGGTGGGTGCACGGGCCAGGTGGGAGGCTGGGGGCGGGGCAGGGGGGGTGAGGCCTGGTTCAGGCTGCTGTAATGGGCATAGAAAGGAACCGAAGGTTCCAGGGCCCTTCTTAAAGGAACATCAAGCCCTAGCCGGTTTGGCGCAGGGGATAGAGCACCGGTCTGCGGACTGAAGGGCCTCGGGTTTGATTCTAGTCAAGGACATGTACCTCAGTTGCAGGCTCAAGCCCCGGCCCCAGTCAGGGCGCCACACGCGTGGGAGGCAACCAGTCGGTGTGTCTCTCTCACATCAATGTTTCTCTCTCTGTCTCTCCCCCTCCCTTCCACTCTCTCTAAAAATTAATGGAAAAATATAAAATATTCTCAGACGAGGATAAATAAATAATAAAGGAACCTCAAATGTCGGGAAGGGTGGGCCTGGTGGTTTGGCCTGTGGCCTTTCACGTGGCTCCGCTCCCCCACACCAATGCCTCCTGATTGTCCCACACCCCGGGAAGCAAGGACAGACCAGGGGGGCTGGGCCAGGGGTATGTGCCACCCCCAGGGGCGGGAGGTCCGTAGGAGGGCTGACAGCCAGGAGGAGGCTGGGAAAGGGGGGATTTTGATCCTGGCCTTGTCGCCCACAGGAAGCACGTGTTCCCAGATCTGGCAGTACCCGCGTTTCATAGCTAAGAAACGGAGCTCCTCGGTGCAAATAATGTGCAGCCTGGAGGTCACGGGCAACGTGAGCTGGTTCTGGAAACAGGATATGGACTCGGAGCCCAAGGACCTGGCCGTGAAACCGGGACGCATCCAGCAGACCCAGAGCAACTCCAACGCCACCCTCATCATTCAAGACGTCCAGTTCCAGGACAACGGCATCTACTTCTGTCAGCACAAACGTTCGGACGGGTCCCTGGAGATAGGCTGCGGCAGTGAACTCCGAGTCATGGGTGGGTGCGGGGCCTGCCCTCCAGCAGGGAGGGGACTGGGAGTGGACGGGGCCACAGGTGTTCATGGAGCCCTCCACAGCCCACCCCACCCAGCCCGCCACCAGAGAGGGGCCACATTGTGGAGGAGGCCGTGGCTCTGGAGCACCCAGGACAGCCGCTGAGGAGAGGTCTCGAGGGGTGCAAGCCCACGTGCGGCCCCAGCTTCACTGTCCCCGCCCCACCTCCCCCCAGGGTTCAGCACCTTGGCTCAGCTGAAGCGGCGGAACACACTGAAAGACGGCATCATCATGATCCAGACCCTGCTCATCATCCTCTTCATCACCGTGCCCATCTTCCTGCTGCTGGACAAGGTGACCTCGGGGGCGGGGAGGCCACCATGGGCAGGTCAGACAAGGACAGGGTCTCCATCTCCCAGCCCATTGACTAACCTGTTTCATCACTCCTTCACGCCTTCAGTTGTTCTTGCAGAGAGTACCTCACCTCCTGTCCCCTGACCCCTGACCCCTGACCCCAGGTTAATCTCCCTGGCCCTCCCCATCCTGGCCCAGCCGTGGATGTGGGAGGAGTGAGCCAACACTCTGCTCTCCATCTCTTGCCCCCTACAGGATGACAGTAAGGCTGGGATGGAGGAAGACCACACCTACGAGGTAAGGAGCAGGGTGGACCCTGGCTCTGCGGGCCGCGGGGTGGTCAGCAGCACCATCCGTTGGTGTGGCTGGGGAGTGGCCAAGGCCTGAGCTCCCTTCCATGTCTCCAGGGCCTGAACATTGACCAGACGGCCACCTACGAGGACATAGTGACTCTGCGGACAGGGGAGGTGAAGTGGTCGGTGGGTGAGCACCCAGGCCAGGAGTGAGGCCAGCCCTCCCCATGCCCCTGGGCACAGCCTGCTGGGCCTCATTGACTGCTTCAGAGCCGCCTGGCTCCCAGTCCATCCCTTTTCCCTTGGATCCCCTGTTGGCCTCCAAAGCTGGCCCACCAGATCTGCCTGCCCCTCCGGCCCCTGGCCCCCAGCTCTTGCCAAAGGGACTGGAGTGGAAGGGCCACAGGTCAGTGATTTGCAGCAGGGAGTTCTCTGGTGACAGACTGGGCCCAGCTTTCTCGGGGTGCTACGCGGGGACCCATCCCGCGCTCAGGACAGGGAAGGCATGGACTGGTCTGGAACCTGCAAATGGACTCAGAGCAGAGAGCTTCCTATGAAGCCTGGGAAGGGCCCTGGCCCACCCCGACTTGGCCACGGATAGGCCACCGAGAGCTTCATCCCTCTCCTACTCTCTGCCACCCTCTCCCTCGCCGTGGGGCTCCTAGCCTTGAGCCCATTCTCCCATGGAATAAACAATGTGTCTTAAGAAACCACACCCAGGCTTGTGACATCTCTGAGTGTGGGGTGAATGAGAGTATCTGTTTGAGCACAAATGTTTGGCACCTGTGGGCTTGTGGGGCGTGGGAGGGGACAATTGCCATGGGGCTGAGGGACCTCTCCTGGGCTCACTTGCTACTTCTCTCTGAAGGTCAAGTGGGACATGTCCTCCTTCAGTCCCCTGCTCTGACCCTAGCAGGGCCCAGAGGAGCTGGAGAAAGGCTGATTGGACGGGCCCTCCTCCTTAAATTCCCCGCAGCCAACAAGCAGTACTGGAGTCCTGCTCTGTAGGGCAGGGATCTCAGCCCTGAAGGAGCTTTCCCTGCCCTCCCCATCCCAATCCTACTGTCCTTCAGAGCCCTCCACCTAGGGAAGCCCTCCCAAAGTGCCCCAGTCCCTGCCCACTCCCTGTTCAGGCCCCAGCCTCTGCAGCTGTGGCTTAGCGACAGCCTTGTGCTGGCCACACTGGCTTTGTTTTCCAGTTAAAAACCAGAAGCTGCCTGAGGGCAGGGATTCCCCTGCCTCTACCCCCACCCCCACCCCGCTGGCCCCCACTAAGCCTGCAAATTAATTTTTTTGTTGTTTGACCCAGAGCCATGTAAGAGAGACTCCAAAAGAGGGAGGCTTTGTGGTAGCAAATTTTGCGGGGGGCCTTAGTCAGGTGACCTCTTCATTTTCCAATCATCACATCAGAAGCCCCCTAGGGTTATAAGGTCCCCACAACATGGTCCCTAGGGTCCTACCAATTAGAGCCCCAAGCTGCCAGCTGCCCGGAGTGAGTGGGAGCAGCTCACAGCTGGGAGGGAGCTCAAGTGCAATTAACCAAGCAATGTCGGTGTGCAAAGCCAGGCTGCACGCCACTTCCTGTTGCCCTTGGGGAGACCCTAAAACACTTCTTTGCCATTCATGCTGTGGATTGAGGCAGGAGCAATCCCTGCCTCAGGGAACCGGAGAGCCAAGGCCAGCACGTGCACCAGTGAGAGCAGCTTCCCCCTGTGGCTAAGGCACCCGGCCCTGGGGCTTCAAGTCCACCTCTCCATCGCTCAGTGATGCCCGCTTGGAGCCAGCCTGGGCCGAGCCGGGCCGGCTCCCTCCGGCTCTCTGGGCTGCCACAGGGAACTGGCTTGTTTTGGCATCTGCCTCCACTGAGCTGGAGCCCTTCCCCTCCAGCTGCTTTGCATAGTGGCACTAATTCTGTCCTTCTGCCTCCACCAGGGACCCCGGGCAGCCGGGCTGGGCGTGGGGGCAGTCTTCACTTCTCCCCCCAGCAGGGTCTCCCCCTGCTCGGGGCCGACCTGAGTTAAAGGAGGCCTTGGCGTTACCGAAAAGCAACTTAAATACCTTTGAATAACTGAGTTTCCCTAACGCTTGGGCAGAGAATCACTTGAGCAGCGAGGCCTGCCTTCTCCACCGGACACGCCCCCCTCAAGGGCATTTGCCTTCCGGGTTATGATCGAGAAGCCCTCCCCGGTCTGTTTTTCTGTTTTACGGTGCCGTCCTGTCTGACTTAGGCGGCGGAAACACAGGTGGGAATCCTGGCTGAGGGCAGGGAATTGAGCAGGTGCTGTTTGTGTTTTTAAACTCTCTGACAGCAAAAGTGGCTTTGTTTTCTTTCCGTGGGTGTGTAGTTTGTAGCACGCAGGCATGTTTGTCTAACCACCACCACCACCACCAAGATTCAGAGCATGAACCAAAGTCTTTTACTCCCCCCGCCCCCGCCCCCCGAATATTGACAAATTGAGCACCGCTGAATGCCAATGCGATTTCACTGAGCACCTCCGTGCCCATTTACATGATCTTGCTCAGCATTCCCTGGGAGGGCTGCCCTCGTCGCCCGTTTCCCATCGCTCACAAGACCCAAAGCCCCGCAGGCCCCGCTCCTCCCCAGCAGGCCGGGGGGCCCACCCGGCGTCCTCCGGGAGTCCAGCGTTGGCTGGGCCGCTGCTTGGCCCTCGCCCTCCCCAGAATGCAGCCCTGAGGGTGGGCACATGCCCCATTGCCCACTGGGGGAATCCAGCCCAGTCCCTGGGGCCCTGGGGCAAGCGCAGGCTGCTTCCTCCTTCGCTCACTTGGCTTCCGGCCCTCTCGCTGCAGGTGCTGCGAGGCCTGGGCCCCTCTGACCCAGGGTTTGGGTGTTTTTCCAGCAGATTGGAGGTGAGAGAAAAACAAAACAAAACGCGCAAAGCTGCCCCTGTTTGGGTGTCACTGGCAGGTTGGGTGGGTCCCTGGGCAGCCCGGCGGGGTCCTCTGTGAAGGGCCTCAAAGGCCATCTCGGCACACAGGGCGTGGACGCCGGGTCCTGCCCCGCGTGCTCGGCTCCCCTCAGGTGACCTCAGTCGCTGATCCAGGCTCACGACAATGACATTCCCGAGTCATTGTCCGTGCTGCACCTGGTGATGGCCCCTAGGGACCTGCCGGGGACTCAGCTGCAAACAAACACAACCACCACCAGCACCACAAACCTTCCACCTGGAACCCCTCAGCTGGCCTTTCCCGGGAAATGCAACAAGCATTAAATCCCAAGGTCAGAGTAGTTTGTTAAAACACATTTCAATGGATCCTAATGCAAATTTCAAACGAAGAAAAAGAGAGAGCCACTTTTTTCCGGGTCCTAACACCCCTTTCTCCCATGTCACAAGTGGGAGGGCCGGGCCCCTCTCGAGGTCTCGCTTAGGGCTCACGTCCTGAATGTTGTGAGTCCGTATGGAACGTGTGTGTGCACTGGGATCAGCTTCCGCACGCCGCCTTGTGTCTGGTTTTTCCATTTAAACGTTTTCACGTGAGGATTGCCGTACATTGCAAGATCCTGCACTTGGTTTTTCTTTTGTTTGTTTGTTTTCTTACTTGTTATTTTAAATCACTGTACTATGTGAAGGACATCGAGACACAGCGTGGCCTGCCTTGCCATTCCTGGCCGGGTGGGTAGTTGAGCTCTTTCCTTCTAACCATTCAATCCCTGCAGTGGATGCTTGCTGAGTTCCTGAGCCTGGGACCCTGCCAGCTGCCGTTCCCCCCGACACCCCCAGACTGTTCTCTCACCCCCATATCTTGGCCATTTCCTTCATGGCAGTTTTCCCTATGGGAAATGTCTGTAGAGATTTTACCATTATGTATTTATTCGTTTGCTACTGTCTCTCTTCCCATAGCGTAGGCTGTACATTCCAGCAGAGAAAGGATCATGTCTGTTGTTATCTAGGCATGCATGTATGTCCATCTGCCTGGTACAGTGTCTGGCATATGGAAGGAGCAACAACTGCTTGTTGAATCAGTTTGTACATGAATAAGAGAATGAATGAATGAATGAATGAATGAATGAAAGGCATGAATTCACCTCAAAGCGCCTACAGTCCCATAAGGGGAATAAGATGTCCTCGCATAGCCACAAAATAAGGTAAAAGGAAGCAGAAGTTATTTCCAGGTGAGCTCGCCCATCAGGAAAGCACCCCAGGCTTCCCACAGCTGCCGGGCACACCGTGGTTCTTATCACTTCTTTTCCTATTGGCCTGTCTCCCTGGGGAGCAATCCAGCCCGTGGGAATGACTCGGTAGCCCAGGTATGCAGCTTGCTGTGCGCTTCCAGGTTGTTCAGAGACCCTCAGCCAGCTGTAAACAACACCCTCCATGACCCGTCCTCCATGCTTGAGCCCTCTGGCTAGCCACAGGGTCCGCTGAGATAAGGGAAGTGAAAACTCGATGCACACTGAAACGTGCAATGCACATGTGAGGGATGATGTGGCGTGGCTCATTAAATCACGCTCCGTCGGGTTGTTTTTCTGCCACTTTTCTTAGCGCCTCTGGACCTCGTGCTGGGCTGCAGGTCCTTTGGTTCATTTGCCCCCACCTGCCTTGAACATCTGCGCGGAGACTACACGCTGCCCCGCTAGCTTTGCGCCGCCGCAGGTTCTGCCCAGGCCCGGCAGCTCCACCGTCTTTCCTAAGTGAGCTTCTGAAGAGCTGGCGCAGAGGGAACACCAGGCCCTGGGCAGCCATCACTTAGGAGCGGGAGACTCCAGGCAAACCGCTGTATCTCTCTGCGCCTGAGTGTCCTCTATGAAACGGGCCTCACCCCTCTACCATCCAGGACAGCGCCTGGCACAAGGTTGATCTCCTTCCTCATGTCTCCTGGAGAAGCCCATGGGAGTCCCCACATAATATTCTCTAAAGACTGACTCAATGCCCTGAGCACGGTGTTCAGACCCACGCTGAAGCAGAGAGGATCACGTTGTCCCGGGGATCATCCCAGACTCTGGCCTCAAGGAAGGCAGGGCAGAGTGAGCCGTGGCGAGTGTGGGTCTCCAGTGACCAAGGGGGAGCGGAAAGAGCTGCCACCAGCCCCTCTGAGGCTGTGCCTCAGCTCGGGGCGAGTGTGACTGTGAACAATGAGGTGGCTCTAAACCCCACAGACTTGAACCTCGGAGTGACTCCTGCAGCCTGAAAGAGGCCACTTTTGGATCAAGAACAGACAGGAGCGCCCTGACCGGTTTGGCTCAGTGGATAGAGCGTCGGCCTGCGGACTCAAGGGTCCCAGGTTCGATTCCGGTCAAGGGCATGTACCTTGGTTGCGGGCACATCCCCAGTAGGGAGGTGTGCAGGAGGCAGCTGATCGAAGTTTCTCTCTCATCGATGTTTCTAACTCTCTATCCCTCTCCCTTCCTCTCTGTAAAAAATCAATAGCCGAAACCGGTTTGGCTCAGTGGATCGAGCGTCGGCCTGTGGACTGAAAGGTCCCAGGTTCGATTCTATCAAGGGCATCTACCTTGGTTGCGGGCACATCCCCTGTAGGAGGTGTGCAGGAGGCAGCTGATCAATATCTCTCATCGATGTTTCTAACTCTCTATCCCTATCCCTTCCTCTCTAAAAAAATCAATAAAATATATATATTTTTAAAAAGAACAGACATGAGAGCTTCCACAGTAGGTACAGAGATCCCCAGAGATGGTCAAATCTGGAAACATGAAGGGAAACACCCTGAAATTCATGGTTTCCAAGATAATGGAGGGGTTCGTCCGAGCCTTTCAAGGTAGACCTCAGAGATGCTGGGCACAGCGTCCCCACTGGCCACCATGCAGAGGCTGTTGTTGGGCAGTCTCTGAACCTGGAGTAGCTAGGGCTCTGGCCCCAGGTGGTGCCCCAAGAAAGGGTAGGTGACTCCCCGCACTGAAGGGAAAATCCTGTCTAATTCAGAGTTTATCTTCTACTAGCGATGATTCATGCCTGTGGTCTCCATCACTGAAGGCCCTGAAAAGGTCCAGACCAGAGGAGAGGATCGCCAATGTCCACCCCACACCCTTCAGTTCTTCCCTCTTTGGGTCCAATAGTTGCCGCCATGGTAACCTTTCTGTAAAGGTGTACCCCCGGAGGTCCCCAGAGTCCCCTGGGCCGACCTAGTTCTGGGGTCAACAGAAGTGGGTTTGGTGAGAGGAGACGCTCCGTGTCCTGGCCAGTCCCCTCTGTAACCTGCCTGGCGGGAGCCTCAGCCACACCTCATTGTGCCATGTGCGTGCGGCTCTCACGCACTTCCCAGCTTGAGCTTTATGCCCGCACACCTGGAGGGCCTGGGCTTTTCTCCCACGGTGCACAGTTCACATACAAGTTCCCCAGCATGAGCTAGAAGCCTGTGGTGAGGGGTTCCACATCAGTGCCCCTCCCCCAGGTAACAGGAGGAAGGAGTGGCGGAGGGGGGGGAGGTAGAAGGCCGCGAAGAGCTCAGAGACCCTCCTCCACTTCCCACCTGGCTCCTCCCCCTTCCTCGGAGCCTCTGGCTTTGCTGCCACCTCAGGCTGATTGGACAGTCCTGTGTGGGGAACAGCTCCCACAGGCCCCTGAGCCCTCCCTAGCAGATAAGAAACCCAGGGCACACTGGACCCGGATGAGGCTGGGTCCCTGGGTCCGGGTGAGGCCTTGCGCCCCTGGGTACGGGTGAAGCCGGATCCTGGGTCCGGGTGAGGCCGTGTGTCCCTGGATCCATCCGGGTGAGGCTGGGTCCCGGGCCCGGGTGAGGCCACGCGCCCCTTGGGTCTGGGTGAGGCCATGTGACCCTTAGTCCGGGTGAAGCCGTGCCCCTGGGTCCGGTCGAGACCAAACCAGAGGGATTCGGACCTCCGTTACCACCATTTGTCCACCATCCAGAGCTGAGGGGTCAGTGTTGACATGTACACATAAGGAACTGGTGGACATTGAAATTGGGTCTCAAAAGAACTGTTGGTCCAGAAAGAAACTCACTACAGACTGATTCATTTGCCTGTCAGCATAACTATTATTGCTCGTCTCACATTCAGTTCTTATAAGTATATATCTAGTGACATATGATCTCGCTCATCTAGAGGAAATGATGAACAACATAGACTGAGGAACAAGAACAGAACCAGAAACAAGGAGGCATCGATCGGACTATCGGGCCTCAGAGAGAGGATAGGGGAGGTTGGGGGGAGGGGGAGAGTTCAACCAAAGGACTTGTGTGCATGCATATGAGCCTATCCAACGGTTAAGTTCAACAGGGGGTTGGGGCATCCATGGGGAGGGGTGTGGGATGGGAATGGGGGGATGAGGACAAATATGTGACACCTTAATCAATAAAGAAATTTTAAAAAAATAAAAATAAAGGCAGACAAGAAAAAAAAAAAGAAACCCAGGGCATGGCTGGGCAACAGTTCAGGAAGGAGGGGAGAACAGGGAGCTCTACCTTCTGGTCCTGCGAGGGGGAGGTGGCACGGTGCAAGCACTCACCTGGTGGCTGTGACTTTTCGAGGTTGTTTGTCAGCACCATAACCAACCACCTCTAGAAGGGTCTGCTTGTTTGCTTTTCCACAGGTCAAGGGCTAAATGTGCTCAGACTCAGGGGCAAGAGGTTTAAAGGAAGGAGAATGTGTTCCCTCCTGCTCTTACCCCTGCGGGAGATTTAATGCTGGTAACCTCCAGATGCTGAAAGAGCCAGGGCCCTGGGCGGCAGGAGGCTGAAGGCAGCAGTCCTAGCCCGCCCGGCCCAAGCCTTGCCTGCTGTGTGGTCTCCAACATGCGCCCTGTGTCTCTGGGCCATCCTCACCTGGGAGATAAGGGACAAGAATCTGCCCTTTAGGAGAGATCAGAATGAAGCAAAGGGACCCTCGTGATGAGGGGCAGGATCCCCGTGTTCAGAGGGATGTGAAGTTAAAATAACAGTGGTGCCCACCCAGTCTGCTTGGGAGAAGGGGCTTGGGAATGATGCAATATTGGATATCTGCTGCCTTGGCCAAGGTAGCTCGTGCAAGCCAAACTTTAGGTATGGGTGCTCTCTGAACCTCGGTCTCTTCCTCTGTAAAATGGGCTGATAATAACACTTCCTTCACAAGACGGTCGTGAGGGTCAAATGTGAGAGGGCATGGACACGCTCTTCACAATCTGATGAGCTTCATACAAATATTAAATGAAGAGAGAATGGGAGGAGACTACCAGGAGTGGAGAGAGCATCTTTCAGGGTGCTGTACCCTGAGCTCCAGCACTGGGGCCAAGACTCAAACTCTCAAGTTCTCTTCCAACTTTGACATTCTCCGACGGTGACAGGGCTGCGGGAGGAAGTACTTGTGGTACCTGTCTCCTCCCTGGATTTCTGCCTCTTAGTTTGTATCTCTGTGTAGGTCCAAAGGAGCGCCCATACCTAAAGTTTCCGTCCTTTGCCCAGCCACCTGGGGGAGCCCCAACACCCAGGGAAAGGGGAAGGCAGTGTGTGGGGCCAATGCCCTCTAGTGGTCAATACTAGCACTGCATCTAGCTGTCCATGGGACCAGGAGATGATAGAGGCCAAAGTAGAATCTGGACTGAACTGCGCCTCCAAACCCCAGAATCTATTGCTGTCTTGATCCATGTTCCAACACACACATTCTCGGTGGTGGGTTGGAGGGAACTGTGAAAGGAAGAGGACAGGACTATAGCGAGGAAGGGCTGACACAGCTCTGCAGGCACAGCCATCCTGACGTAGCCCCCCTTTGCACACCTGGTGGACAGCTTCACAGCAATACCCTACGTGGACTCAGATTGCTCCCCTCTGCCACGCCCCTCCTAAAAAGAGGACAGGTTGGGTAATCTCCCTAGGTGAGACCCTGTGTGAGCAACCCTCACGTGGCTGGTGACGGTGGAGAGGGGAAAATCCTGGGGACATAACCCCAGGAGAGGAGCGGGAACAGCCTGCGTGGGAGGAGGTTCTAAATTATCCATCAGCAGCGGCCTGTCAGTGGACCTATACATAAATGCATAGAAAAAACAGGTGGGGGCAGCGGGGGGGAGAGATGGGACCAGGGTATAAAAAGGGTCCGCAAGGGACCCATTCCAGGATCCTAGGACCCAGCTCCCCACGCCGCTCAGGGACCTGTGGACAACTCACCCAGCTGTAATGGCTGCAGGTAGGCACCCCGAAACCCCCCCCCCCCCCGGGCTTGCTGTGTACTTGGGGGCAATACGGGAGCCCTATAGGTGGATGGGGCACTAACCCTGGGCTTTGGGGATTCTAAAAGAGAGCATGAGACATCCATGCCCAGACATTTGGCCAAGTTTAAAATGTTCTCAGTCCCTGGGGGTTGGGGAGGCGGTCGAGGAGAAAGGAAGGCCCCTGGGCAGGGAGAGGCCTGGCTGGAGACTTAGGCTCCCTGCTCTCTGGGGCCCCACCCTCGGCCTCCATGTCTCTCTAGGCCCCCGGACCACCCTGCTCCTGGCTTTTGCCCTCCTCTGCCTGCCCTGGCCCCAGGAGGTGGGTGCCTTCCCCACCATGTCCCTGTCCAGCATGTTTGCCAACGCCGTGCTCCGGGCCCAGCACCTGCACCAACTGGCTTCTGACACCTACAAAGACTTTGTAAGCAACCCAGGAAGCCGGGTGGTGGGGTGGTGGCAGGAAGGGCTGAATCCCCACTCCCCCACCCCGCCCAACGTAAGGGGAGAAAACGGGTGAGTGCAGGGTGGTTTTGTCCTGGTGAAGATGCTGTCAGGTGAGCATGCACTGAGGGGGGTTCCGAATAGAGCGACGGTGAGAACCGTGCACCGGCTCAGACCTGGGCGAACATTCCCTCTCCCAGGAGCGCTCCTACATCCCGGAGGGACAGAGATACTCGATCCAGAACGCCCAGGCTGCCTTCTGCTTCTCGGAGACCATCCCGGCCCCCACGGGCAAGGAGGAGGCCCGGCAGAAATCCGTGAGTGGCCTCCAATGCCCAGCCTGGGAGCGGGGCCTCCCCCCACCTGGGCCGGGGCTGCCTTCTCCTCAAGGTGGCGGAGGTGGCAGAGGGTGGGGGATGGTGGGGGATGGTGGGGGGAGGCCTGCAGAGGCCGGCCGTTGGCGGGGCTGCCAGGTGCCCACCATCCACCCTCTCCCCGCAGGACGCGGAGCTGCTCCGCTTCTCGCTGCTGCTCATCCAGTCCTGGCTCGGGCCCATGCAGTCCCTCAGCAGGGCCTTCACCAGTGGCCTGCTGTTGGGCATCTCCAGCGGCATCTACGAGAAGCTGAAGGACCTGGAGGAGGGCATCCAAGCCCTGATGCGGGTGGGGATGGCGTTGTTGGTCCCCACCCTGGGGCCTGCTCGCCCTTCCCTGGGCCTGGAGCCCCAGCTGGCTTAGCTGAGGGCTCGGGGACTTACACGGGCTGGAGAAGAGAGATACTGCCGCTCTCTGCAGCAGCCCAGCCTTGACCCAGGAGAAATCCTCCTCCTCATTTCCCCTGGGGTCCCTCCCCGGCCTCCTCTAAGCCCTGGAGGGGGGGAGGGATATCGAGGGAGAGGGAGGCGCAGCTGGCGAGGGCTGAGGCTGAGTTTCTGTCTCTCCTTCCCTTTCGCAGGAGCTGGAAGACGGCACCTCGCATTCGGGGCTGATCCTCACGCAAACCTACGACCGGTTTGACACGAGCTTGCGCAGTGGTGACACCGTGCTCAAGAACTACGGGCTGCTCTCCTGCTTCAAGAAGGACCTGCACAAGGTGGAGACGTACCTGCGCTTCACCAAGTGTCGCCGCTTCATGGAAAGCGGCTGTGCCTTCTAGCTGCTGGGCATCTCTGCGACCCTCCCCAGCGCCTCCCCCGACCCTGGAAAGGGTCCCTCCCTTGCCCACCACCCTTTCCTAATAAAACACATTTGCATCGTATTGTCTGAGGAGGAGTCATTCTGTTGTGAAGGGGGTGGGGGATTCGAACAGGGCAAGGGGCAGGTTGGGAGGACAGCCTGCGGGAATCCTGTGGGGTCTATTGGGAACCAGGCCACACCCAGCTGGTGTGGCTTCGTTGGTTGAGTGTCATCCATTGCACCAGGAGGTTGAGGAGGTTGCTGGTTCCATTCCGGGTCAGGGCACATGCCCGGGTGGCAGGCTTGATTCCCAGTAGGGGGCGTGAAGGAGAGAGCCGATAGATGTTTCTCTCTTATTGATGTTCCTAACGCTCTCTCCCTTCCTGTCTCTGAAATCAATAAAAACACATTTACAAAAATACACACACACAAAAGCAGGCTGCTGCATACCTGACCAGGTTCTTCCTGAGTTAGAAAGAAGCTGACCCTTCGCTCCTCTCTGTTGTACGCCAGTCCACTCCCCAGGTCCGTGGTCCCTGCTTACTGAGCAGTCATAGGTCAGGGCCGCCCCTAGAAGTACTTGGAGGTGTTTCCCGCCACCCACCCCAGCACCACAACCCCAAACCTAGCCCCCAAGAGTGGGAAGAAACGAAAGCGTGACCGCTGTTAAGTACAGAAGCAAAACACCCTGACATGTGAGAAAACGAGAGAAATCATAGAATTACATTTGAGCAGAAATGTGAAGGGAAATACACATTAGGCTCCACTGCCCTTGGGAAATGGGAACCAGGCAAAAAAAATGGCTTTGGGACAGACAGAATCGAATGTTTGGGATCTGAATTGGGACAAGAAAAGTAGGAGAGCGATTCTAAACTGCAAATAATCACGCTTCTAACTAATCTTCCTGGGAAGTTCAGATTTGTATGTGCTGTCATGCATTTTCTTTAGAATAGGACTCACCGGTATTCACTTTCAATATTTTATATTTAGTAACGTAAGTCTTTGGGGAGAGGTTGAAAGTTGGAATAAGTCAGCTTCATTTTCTCGCTCAGAAACCATTCATCTGCCTTAGATTATTCTTTTATTGTCTGACTTTAAAATCATGGCATTTTGGAGTTAGAAGGGCCTCTTCGGTCCTCCTAATCCCTTCTAATTTAGGGATCTTACTCTCTAGCACCCCTTGCAGATGGTGTTGACTTGTGAGGCACTAGTGTCAAGGGAATCATTAGCTCACAAGGCAACTCATTCCACTAAATCTCTCTGCTTTCAGGGAAGTATCTTTTACATTGAGCTGAAATCCATATCTTTGCAAGGACCCTCATTTGGCCTTAGAATTATTGGAAATCTCACGATCTTTAGAAGTTGATGTCATTAGCACAAATATATAATTATGTCTCACCTTGAATAAGTGTTTTAAAAGAAAATGTGAGCTATCTTAAGAAGTACAGTAAACCCTGAATTTTGTGGATCTTGATTTAACAGACTTCGAATTTAATGGACAAAATTTTTAGTCTGTGTGTCTTACATGAAGATTAACACCCTGTTCAATATAAAATGCTTTTAACCAAGATTTGCTTAAACTTTAATTAACAGGTTATTTTTTTTGTTATTAAGTCACTTATTTTTAACAAATTTTAGTGAATAGGCCATATATATGTTAGGGAAAAACACTGTAGTAATTTCACCAACAGAAATAAATGTTTTACAGAACTACAACTATAGTCTACATATTGAAATCCAAGTCACTCATAAGCAATGTTTGACGAATGACTAGCACGTGATCACACTGCATCTCGCGCGGTGCTTGGTTCTGTTGTCACCTGGCGTGACTTTCTGCAGCAGTTTTAACTGGTGCTGGCAGGTGTTCTGAGAAGCGCTAGGCCCCGCCTCAGCCGTGTGCATTTGTTTACTCAAGGTGACTGGTGAATATGCACGCAGTTACTAGACCAGTGGTCGGCAAACTCATTAGTCAACAGAGCGGCAAACCGCGGCTCGCAAGCTGCATGTGGCTCGCGAGCCGCAGTTTGCCGACCACTGTACTAGACTTATTTACTTATTTATTTATTCTTTAAATCAGAATTTAAGTATTTAAAAATACATTTTTATTGATTTCAGAGAGAGAGAGAGAGAGATAGAAATATCAAGGATGAGAGAGAATCATTGATTGGCTGTCTCCTGCACACCCCACTAGACCTATTTAGCATAAATTTAAAATTATAGTAATTATATAGACTTTTCTGCTAATTTAAACTTTTCATTTTAATTACATAAAGGTGTCTGAATAAGTAAAAGCAGGTAAACTAATTTGTCAGTTTTTAACATACGCATTTGGACAACCTTCCTTATTATATAACGGACTTTTGGCTTTAACAGACACCCCCTGTCCCGAATTAGTCCGTTATATTGAGGTTTTACTGTCTTTAATGAATGAATGTGGCAGGAGAGGAACACTACTAGTAAGATGATTCTAAAATGTCATGATAGCAATCAACTGCAGGGGCCCCACACTCCAAGGAGTATCTGCTCAATTCCTTCCGGGTACAGCTGAATCACCTCTACCCCGGATGGCTGAGAATTTTAAAGATGCTAATTGATTTTGTAAAAATTTTAGAATTTAAAAAGACCTTATAGGCCATCTACCCTAGACTCTTTGATAAAAAACAATGTTATTCTGCCGTTCAGCTCTTCAATTTGGCAGTGAATGGCAATCTCCACTGCAAGTTATAAACGCCTGGGATGTTTTCTAAACAACTTTGGTGGTAGCCTCCACGCCCTGCGATTCTGATTGGATTGGTCTGGTGAGGGATCCAGGCAAGAGTCTGTTGTTTTGGTTGGTTTTTGTTTGTTTCATTAATCCTCACCTGTGGATGTGTGGGTGTTTTTTAATGTTTTTTTTTTCCTAAATATATTTTTATTGATTCAGAGAGGGAGAGGGAGAGAGAGATAGAAACATCAATGATGATCGAGAATCATTGACCGGTTGCCTCCGGCACACCCCACACTGGGGATGCAGCCTGCAAGCCAGCATGTGCCCTGATGGGGAATCCAATCGTGACCTCCTGGTTCATAGGTCGATGCTCAGCCATGTGGCAGGTTTTTTTCTATTGCTTTTCAAAGTGAGTGGAAAGGAAGGAGGGGGGCTTGATGTGAGAGAGACAGATTGACTGGTTGCCTCCCTCATGCACCCCGACTGCCCAGGTAAGTGCCTTTGACCGGGAAATGAACCCGGGACCCTTCAGTCCGCAAGCCAACGCTCTATCCACTGAGCCAAACCAGCTAGGACACCATTGCTTTTTTCTTTTTCTCCCTCTCCCTTCCTCTCTGAAATTAATAAACGGCGCCTTGGCTGCAGGGCAGGCTCCACCGTCTCCGCTCCAACCTTTGCCAGGCCAGGCTGCCTACGGATTGCGCCGCCCAAGGCCTCTGTCCACCATCGCTAATCCTCTCTGAGAATTTTCAAAAGTAAGGCGCCGCGTCTCCTTTAAGCGCGGTGGGCGCGGGGACGCGACCGGCGTTGCTATCGGCGGGCGCCGTTGGGGGCGCGGAAACCGAATGCGCCCGCAGCGACAGCCGCCGCTTTCTCCTGGGGCTCCTGGCAGATTTCAGGGGTTCCCTGGTCCGCCTTGGCCACGCCCTGTCCTGTCCGGTAAGTCCCTGCCGAGGGCGGCCGCCAGGGCCTTCCTCTCCGCGCAGGGACCATGGGTTCCCGCCCCGGCACTGGCTGCAAGGGGGCGGGAGGCCTCCGGGGTCCGAGTCGGTCCTCTCCGCCCGGTTTCCCGTGTGCAGGGCACTTGCTGCGGGCCACCAGGACGAACGTTCCCGCGGAGGCCCGAGGGGAGAGGTGGTTTGGAACTTACTGGCCTTCCGGCTGGTTGATGGCCTGTCGGTCCCCACTTAGTTATGAGGAAACCATGAGAAATGAGGTGCATTTCTGAGACATTTCTCTCCTCAGTCTGCTATTTGGGAGCACAGGGCAGTGGTAATGGAAGGGTGAGACACAGACAGGATCATCACCTTTAATCTGGGGGACTGGTGAGGCATACAGCAAGGATCCAGGGTCCTCTCTAGCTGAACACAGGCTGAAATCCCAGCGACTACAGTGAGTTGGAGAGTGCAGCTTGTGAATGGATCGGGTACAAGGGACATGGGCCCACAGCAGGCTTTAGGGGACAGCCTAACACAGAGGATGTCTCGTCCTCTCTCCTCTCCCCCCTTTCCTCCCTTGGAAAACCCAGGGACAGAGGTCACCTTCAACCAAACACTGTTCTATTTAACAGTCATGCCATGTGCGGTGCCTGTCTCTGCTTGGACAGCAAACTGGCGTTCCTCCTCTTGGTCCTCCTCTTGGTGCCTGTAGGGCGATTTCCTCCTCTCTATCTTGCAGGGCAGATAGTTGAAATACAGTGCAATGCTGAAGATGCCTATTCCAAGGGCGGCAATAAGAACGACGACGATGGAGATGATGTCTTCATTCAGTTCTGCCCAAGCACAGAAGACAGAATTGGGAAGGTTCAAGGGCAGGGAGGATCGCCCTGCCCCAGCCCACCAAGCCCAGTTCTCGGTCTCATCCTCCCCAGCCCACTGAAATCTTTCGTCTTTCCATGTTTGGATAAGACGCCCACCCCCCTGGGGGGCTCCCATCCCGGGCCTAGCAGCAGGGGAGCCACAGTCACCTTGAACAGTGAGAGCAATGTCTTTGCTGACAGAGCCCAGCTGGTTAGTGGCCGTGCAGCAGTAGGTTCCAGTGTGGTTCTGGGTTGCCTTCTGTGGCATTTGAAGGTCGAAGATCACTCCATTCCAGGTACATACCAACGATGGAGGTGGGTTTCCCTTTGGGACACAGGCAAGCTTCTGTTCCATGCCTTCCATCCATGTTTGGTTGCCAGGGCAACCAGATTCCTCTAACCGTGGCTTGTCTGGGGGGAAAAAAGAGTCCCAGAAGGAACAGAGTTCGGTGTGCCCCTTCCCTCCTCACTGGTCATGCTCACCTCTCCCTCTAATCCAAATGCTGTGTCCCCTCCACCCAAGGGGAGGACTGTCAGCTCCCTGCTTTGAGCCTCTCTCCTTTCCTTCCGTCCCTACCAGCAGGGAGTCTGAGGTGCAGCCCAGGCGTTTTCACGGACTATGACTAAATGATCTGACTGCTTCATTAATGGTGGCTCTGGGGCCCCTGCTTCTCAGTGAGTGAGAACGTGGGTGGTGGTGAACCAGAGATGAGCATTTTCTATTTTTCAAAGCACAGATTTTTAGGTGGAAATTTCCTTTCTCAGCATAAACTCTTAACTATACCTTCCTGGGTTCTCAGTCATTGGCCCCCCACCTGATTACTATAACTGCGTTCTCTCTTCTGTTCCCAGTTCCCTCACATTTCTCCCCACTCACTTTGCTGGATGTAAGGTCAGCATGGAGAGTTTTAACTTAATTCTTTTGATTTTTTAATTAGAAGAAAAAAAATGTGGGAACTCTAATAATGAAGCTGCTGGCCAAGATCTCTGGAAACGGGACAGTCATATTCCTTGCTTTGAAAAGCAAGAGAGGGCCGGTACTCACATAAGACATGGAGCTGGGCTGTGGTGGTTTTGATCAACCGTTGACCCTGAACCTCCAAAGAGGCCTCACAGGAGAAATTTCGGCCGTCATCTTCCTCCCTGGTGGTAAGTAAAAGCCAGGCAGGCTCCCCAGGGGCAGGGAGGTCTGGGGCTCCCTGTAGTCGAAGAGTAGGGCTGGGTGATGTTAACACATGCCCTGCACAGGTCACGTTAATATCTGTCCCTGCCAGTGGGTATAATTCTTCTATCTCCAGGACGGGTGGAGGGAAGCCTATAAGGAAAAAGACAACCACACATCTTTCTCCAAACTGGCAGCCACGTGGGCACTCTTGCCGCTGCGGGCGTCCCTCGGGCAGACAGACAAGGGGAAGACTGTGGAGACTGTTACTGCTCTGTGCTGAGTGGCAGGAGCAACAAGGTGCTTTGGGAATTTGAGAGCTTTTCCTACAACAGATGTGGCTTGCCCACATATGGCCCCATCCCTTGGCAAGGATAGCAAAATGTCTTTCATCCTACAGATTTCCTCCTCTCCTCAAATGATTGTTCCTAGAAAGGAGTTCAAGCATTTGAGTAGAATGGCCTAAGTAAACAGGATGAAGGCTGGAAAAAGCTCCTGTCTCCATGCATGTTTCCAATCTGCCTGCACTGATCAGAAAATCCCCAAGGCTTTACTGCAGACGTTTTCAGGGACAGAGAACCCTTCCGGGGAAGGGAGGAAGCCGGTAACTTACTATAGACATGCACTAGCTCTCTGGTTTTCTGTTCCATCGGACCCAGAGATACAAGGCAGGACAGCTCCTGATCACCAGCCTCCATGGCCCGAACAGTGGCATTGGCCCATGCAGTGTCTCCCTCCCAGGAGAGGAAGGGGCTCAGCTCCTGGTCTCCGAAGAATATCTGGAACATTAACTCTTTGGCTGGGAACACTTGAGCCATCCCACAGCTCACAGTCTCTGCTGTCTCAACCTCCATAATTGGGGAGACCCAGATTTGGGGATGCTGAGAAAATTCTGCCAAGAAATGAGGAAAAGGAAAGAAAGGAGGAACCCCATGGTAAATCCTGTCACATAGGACCCCACGATGTAGGAAGGGAGGAGGGCAACAAGCTCTCTGTCCCCCAGGGTGAGTTTAAAGCCCAAGATGAGGTGAAGCTCAGTTACCCTCACACCCTCATCCTAAACCCTGTGGGAACTTAGTCCCAAAGGCCAAAGTAAGATGAGAACAATGAGCCTCAGGATTCCTTCCACCCCCGAGCTCCAACTCACCAAAAGTCTGGAGCAGCTTGCTGGCGGAGCTGGAGTGAAAGAGCCCACCACCATGTGACCTCAGGTCCAGTTCCGCGTGGCAGGAGAAATTGCACCTGTGATCCTCCCTTTGTGCTTTGGCAATGATGGTGACCTCCGCTCTCTGGGAGGCCACAGCCAAACTCATAAAGGTCTTTCTATGTAGTTCATGGTTACCCTGGAGAAGGGTAAGGGTGAGGTTCTCCAGGGGTGCTACCCTGGGCACATGGCACTTCACTGTAAAGACTTCGTCCAAGGCCACCCACGCAGGCAGCAACTCCAGGATCACCTGCTCCGGTGGCTCTTTAAGACAAAAATGCAGGTTTGAGGAGAGGAGGCTACTCACCTCTCCAGAAAGAAATGGTATAGGACAGGCAGCCTTGATAGGTGACTGCTACCATTAAACCATCTGATCAGCAGTGTCAGACGGGACACGTTAGCCTCTTGCTCTTCTGCCCATGAAAGGGGGCTACAGCCATAACCAAGAACTGGGATACAGAGGGGTGCCTTGCTTTGATGGATGCTGCCATTCGGAGAGCTTTTATCTCTTACCAGAGTGCTTCAGAGGTGTGAGCAGCTTCTGAGGAGCTCCTTAGCATCACACAAAAACTACACCCAAGTTAACCATGCTCTCACCCCACAGTGATCACACTTATTCTTAAAGCCACATCTTTGCCAATACGATCTGCCTACCTGAAAGACCCTTCTCACCACCTCCATCACTTCCAATCCTAACCAGTCTGCAGGAGTGAAGCTCAAGAGTCTCCTCTCCCGTGAACACTTCTCCAACCCAGCCCACAGAGGCAGTCCATCTCCAGTCCCGATTTACTCGAAGGATTTGTGGAAAATAATTCAGCACTCATACTTTTTTGATCATTTATAAGTGAGCATTATTAGCATATTCCCCCTCTATTTGAATGTATTCTCCAGCACAGATGTCTGGATGCACTCTATGGTATGCTCCTAATTTAAAAGCCTATACCAAAGGTAAATAGAAGTAATTGGCTCTACAATTCCTACAGTATGATGGAAATCTTTATTAAGAACCCTAACTCTCTCCCCTAAAAGAAATTTCTGTCTAATATTTCCCTAAAGAAGGCAGTCACGTTCCCCCATTCTCCTTTCCTGCCCAGCCCTCAGCCCCACTCACGATACACGGTGATGCCCAGGCTTCTGTCCTTTTGGATCCCTGCGCAAGAGAAGAAGCACTGCAGAATGGAATTCTTGGTGACATCCTCCAGGAGAAACTCCTTCCACTGGGGCCCTCTGCCCACCTGCGTTTTCTTTAAGAAGGTCTCAATTCCGCTGGGTCCTGGGTCTGGACAGTTAGTGCTGCAGTTGACCACTAGGGATTCTCCAGACTTTACCAGGGCCTGATCTGGCCAAACAGAGACCTCAAATGGCCCTTCTGCGGCCCCTGAAATGATCAATCATATATGCAAAGACTTTGGTGAAGACCACAAGACCCTCACAAACTACAGAGCATAGTTATCTAGTTACAGAGAATAGGAAACCTACCCTGAATGAAAACGTACGGGGACTAGACAAAAAGACCCTTAATGAACAAGTTCGGACTCTGATTCCACCACCATTCCCTCCACTCATCATCTTTCTTGGGATGTGAGTTCCCCATCAGTGTCGCTGTAGAAACTATGGAGTTGCTAAAAAATTATGTCCAGGAAGCCATTCTCTTCCTAAATTTCCAGAAATCTTTGAGGCTCTCAGGATTGGCTGCTGAGGACCCAACTGGCTGCTGGGTTATTAGACCCCTAAAAAAGAGCTTTGTTATATCTCAAAGAAGCGTTTCTCTCAAACCATATGGCCTAAAAGTGACCGTCACCAGAATCACCTGGAATGCTTGTAAAACTACAAATTCTAGCTCCACCTCAGACTGAATGGTTAAAAACGCGTGGAGGTGGGACCTGGAAAAATGCAGGTGAACAAAACCAGCACTCCTGGTGACCCTTATGCACGCTGAATTATGAGAACCACTAGTTTCTAAATGTGACTCCCAGGGGCACTATTTTCCATGGAACTTTTCACCTCTTCTCAAAGAGGCTGTTCCATTTTGCTCTGATGCTAAAGCAACAGATGTTGTTGAATGCACAAGAGGTTAGTCTGATAGGGAAATCTCAGGTGCTATGAGAAAGATCTCACTCAGGTAAATTTTAAATGTCTGATGAAAGCTTTCCCACAGTCCCCTTTAGCTACTCCAAGCCCACCTACTTCATCTCCCAAACACCAGTCCCCTCTGGGAATTGGCACTCTTGTGGCAATGTTACCCACTAAGGCTCTGTTCCTTTCTAATCATTCAGAGAACTCACTCCTCATAACTGAGCTATGGGCCCTATCCTATCCAAGTCCTATTGTGGCTCTTCATGACACAAAGGGTGGCAACAAAGAAGTAAAAATATTTTTAAGAGCAGAAAAGTAGGACAGCCCTGGGTTAGCACCTAGATTCTGTGTCCTAGTGATCCAAGGAATCGGAATTTCTCCCAAGAGTCCAGGGGGCATTAGTACGAGTGTTGCCCTGTTCTGGACTTCCTATCCTTTTCCTCATTGACCAGCCACCTGTGTCCTGACACATACTGGCTAAAGAAACTTTCCCAAATAGCCTCACCTCGGGAAGAGATCAAAGCCAGCAGGGCCCAGACACCAAACAGTAGCATTTCCATCCTTATGAGAAAGGCCAACAGCTGGAGAGAAGGAGAAGAGCAATGCTGGAGAAAGTTTCCAAAAAAAAAAAAAAAGATACAGAAAATTATTTCTTTGGTATTTTTTAAAAGCCAGCTTCTTTCCTGAAACCTTACATGGTTTGGAGAAACTGCAGCAAGAGTATCAGTGGTGTGGGTGATATTAAAAGAACATCTTGCTTGTATTTTGGGTTGGTTTGTGCGTATAGCAAAAAGACGCAGAAAAACAATAGGGAATATTAGATTAAGTGAAAGTCCTGTATAAGCTTGTATCGCACTTGCCTGTTTACATGTTTGCTTCTATTTGAGTCAACAGAAGAAGGCTGTTAGCATGGAAACATGAGAAACAAGGTTTAGAGGGATAAAATTTGATGGTGTTTATCTAGCACTGTCCTGCAGACAGTGACCATGAATCTAGAAAATGGACCCCTAGAGTCCCAGCCTCTGATGAAAGGGAGAAATGTTTCCTCGGGCCTCTTTCTTCGTGATCTCTATGAAACATCCCTCAGAATAATCCGTCTTTTCCTGATCTGCTTCCATGTTCACCAATGGATTACTACTTGGGTTGAGTTAAATGTAAAGTGTCCACTTCTCTTTTCTCCACCAAACCATACTAAGCTTTTTCTTTCAAAACCTCATTCAAGCTAATTTCTTCTGAGAAAGGTTTCTTGGCTGACCCTGTCCAACTTCACAATCCCTCACTTATTGATATTATCTGTGCCTCACTTTATGCAAAGCACGAGTCCTTAAAGCTATGGATATTTAACATTCTAGATAGAAGATGTTTAGGGAGTATGGTTTTCATTGGAAATGGGGGTTAGAGGTTGTGCTTGCATATTGGTTTTACTTAAAAGTGTACGTTACAGAGCAATCAAAATAGCAGTGTTTTAAGTATTTTTCATATCTTACATAAGATTTAGAAAATATCAATTGTTCATATTGAAGGGTACAGGAAAATGGCCTTCCCACTGTTTCAGGGGCACGCATAACGCATAACATTATTTAGCTGTGTAATTCTTTTACTGTCAGTCACATTAACTCGTACATTGTAGAATGCCAATTAACGTTTTTATTATTTTTTTATTGTTGGCACTATTAGAATCCCGATGAACTTTTTAATTCCTTGACATAAAGTGCTCTCTTCACAACACCTACTCCAAGCTAGGCATTCACTGCTGACCTAACAGACACGTTCTCCATCACATCTTGTCTAATAATTGCTAACATTTAGAAACCACATACTGTGCTCCAGACACTGGACTTTACTTTAATCACCCCCACTTTTACAGGCGAGATGGAGGCTAAGAGAAGTAAAATAACTTATTCCAAATCACACAACTACTTAAGAGGTTAAAACAGAATTCAAACCCAGGCAATGTTCTGAGGACTTCACTGTTTCTCTATATTCTATGAACAATTCGGAATAGAGGTTCATCTAAGAGCTCCCTGACTGCAGGCCTAGGAGGGCAGGGCGGTGTGTGTGTGTGTGTGTGTGTGTGTGTGTGTGTGTGTGTGTGTGTGTCACTGATGGATCGAGTTAAACAACTATAAATCAACCAACCAGCCAGCCAGTTAGGATATTTACAAATACTTGTGGGAGGACCTGCGCCCACCATTTGGCTACACAGAGCAGAAGGCCAGCTCTTGCTCCGAAGGAATTTCCTCTCTAGGGTGGCTCTCACGCTCTTAGCTCCGCAGACCGTAAAGGCTTTTAAAGGGAATGGTATTTAAAACATTAAAAAAAAAAAAATACGTGGGGAAAAAAGACAAGTGCTCCTTAGGGTTTCCGGCCCACTCAAGTGTGAGGAGGCGAAGCTGGCCCTGAGGCCAGATCGCTATAGATCCACGAGGAGACACCGGCGTAAACCCGAGCAAACAAAACCAAGCCTAAATCCTCACTGAGGGCCGCTCCTCGCTGCTCCCGCCGCTCCTCGGGTCGCTCAGTCAACTCGCCGGTCTCGCACGCCTCGCCTGCAGCGCCCTCGGGTACCGCCACGCGCTGAGACCGTTTGGTCGCTCGTGGAGGCAACACCAGGCGGGGGCGCGCGAGGACGCTCCTGATCTGCCTAGAAACTCGTGACGTAACGCAGAAGCTTAGCAAGGGTTGGCTGAAACAAGTGAGGCGAGCCGGAAGCTAAAACGAGAGGAGGGGTGCGCGGGGAAGATCAAGGTACGTAAGTCAGGATCCTGCTTGTGTCCTGCTTGGCAGAGAAATACTATGTGTTAATCGCAACTAAATAAAAATTAAAACAAAAGGAAAGGGTTTGTTGCAGAAAATAATGGCTCTATCAGTAAAACAAGGGGTGGTCTTCCCCTGTGCCTGTTCATCTCGTGGTACGGCCTGAAGACGCAAGCCGTTTGGCGCGGGAGTGGGCTGCGCGCGCAGCTGCCTTCCCGCCTTGGGCCGAGGAGCTGGTTTGGCGTTGGACCGCGGTTCCTCACGGGCTCAAGATCCTACCCCGGACCTCTCTCGGCCCCTTCTGGGTGTGCCGAGAGATGGATTTGGCAAGACTGACGGTATCCGAAAAGGCACTTTTGTGTGCCACCTTCACATACAAGCCACAGGCTTGAGCGAACTAGACTTTTCTCATTTCCTACCAAACGTGCCTGTGTTCTTCCCCCAACCGCGAGGGGGCAATGAGAGGGGGAGTGAGGGAGTAAATCCACCTGTTTCGTCTCTCCACCCTGTACCCCTTTCCTGAGTTTCCATGTCAAATGTCTTCCCAGATTGGTTCTCAGAACATTTTCCCTAGTTTCTCATCTGTCAAAAGGAATGGCATTTAGTTTATATATAGGACCATTTAAATTATTTTTTCAATTACAGTTTACATTCAATATTATTCAGTTCCTATGTGGCTTCTTCTGTAAATCGTTGGTAATAATATTTCTGTTCAGCTAGGCATCCGTTGGCTATTCAGGTTGGTTGATCTATATAAGTTGTAAATCCCTTTGGGCTAGGAGGAGGTGAGTGTAGCTTCCACCTACAGGTGTGCAATAAATGGTCGTCTTTTACCTCAGAAAGGCGTTTCCTGACTAAAATATTGGGCTTTCTTTTTCTTTATGGCACGTATCACTACCTGACGCTGAGTTAAATAGCCCATGGTACCCATCTCTTCCCAACTTTGCATTTAGTGATATCAGGTTGGTAGCTTGAAAACATTCATGGTGGGGAAGTATTAAATCACTAAGATCGTCAAAGGCTACAAATTGGAATTTATTTTTGTGAGTTCTTTTTGAGTACTGGTTGTTGAACATTTGCTAGAATACCACTGTATATATATATATTTATTTATCTGTTTACCACCCCTTGTCCCAAAGGTGGTGATGAGAATTTGGATCTGCCCAACCAACAAGCTTGGTTTATCATCCCACCTCTGTCATCCTCTATCAGTAGGAGAGAATGGAGGATACACTGGATAACGAAATGGATAATAAAATCTATAATTACTGTTTTGAAACAGTATCAGGACCCCAGTATTTCCTCCACAGCCAACTATTTTTGAAGTAAGAAAAGGCTCAGAAGTAGGTAATGGGGTGGGGCTAAGAGTCAAGTATACTAAGGTGAAGAAAGTAGTGGTGGAGTAGAGAAATGGTGCTAGGTGCCATTGATGTGGGGGTGCTTTGGGAGAAGGGGCTAGAATGTGTGTATCCATTCATTTGTGCATCCATTATTCCCGTGTGTGTCTGCTTCTCCACCTAGATTATGAACACCTCAAGAACAATGGTTAGGTTTCATCTTCCTTCTTCTAGTACCTAACGTACTCCTACTATACATTAGGTACTCTCAGATATGTGGAATTAATAATGAATAATTAACACATTCTTTGCACAAAGAATGTTTTAATTCCCAAAATACAGAAGCATCTTCATTGTGGTCCTCTTGGTTTACAAATGACAATCAGGAACCAGGGGCCTGGGCCTGGATGGGAACAAGGAGTAAGCCCTAGAAAACCATTTATTCCTGGGGCTCTGGTCAGTTTTATTTGTAAATGGGAAGGGAAGAAAATAACATGAAGTGGAGGCAAGAGGAAGAATCCCCATGGGAGGAGAGGAGTTTTAGGATGACTCCACAGCAGGCCTGCACCCTGCCTCATCCCATGTGACATCCTGTTACCCAGTAGGAGAGTGGCCGGCCGGCACAGTGTATCGACCATTCTGCCCTGTGGAGAGAAAAAGACTGGTTCTTGCTTCCCACACACGTGACCCAGCTCTTAGTGAGTCTTCCATGCAGAGCAACTTCATTCCTAGCTCTCTCATCTATCTTTCTGCAGCCCTTCTAATTCTTCCTTTAAGTTTCCCTTGTCCACGGTATTTGTACTCCTACCCCCCCAGTCAGTATGCTTTGACATTTTAAAATCCTTATCTCCTTCTGAAGGGGGAGAACACTGTTTTACAGGCTGAGAGTTATTAATATATAAATATCCCAGGTTCAACCATCGGCTCTCCCTCCAGAAAGGCTCAGCCCTAACAGTCATTATGCCCCTTGTTTTGCAAGGCATTTTTAGAGTATACAAGGCACTTAACTCCTTCCAACCTCACAGATGCCTGCAGAGGCAGCCATTTACATTATTTATATATCCAGTTTAAAGCTCAGAAAAGTTAAGTAACCATGTCAACATCCAGTGTTGGTAAGCTGATAACTTTGGGGGTGATGATGAGCAACACATTTTTATAGAAAACTAGAGGCCTGGTGCATGAAATTCATGCATGGGGGGAGGGGGACGGTACCCTCAGCCCAGCCTGCACCATCCCCAATCCAGGACCCCTTGGGGGATGTCCGACTGCTGGTTTAGGCCTGATCTGCATGACCGGGCCTAAACCGGCAGTCAGACATCCCCCTCACAATCCGGGACCACTGGATCCTAACTGCTCACCTGCCTGCCTGCCTGATCGCCCCTAACTGCCCCCTCCTGCTGGCCTAGTCACCCCTCACCTGCTCCCCTGCCCGCATAGTCACCCCCAACTGCCCCCCCACTGGCCTGGTCACCCCTAACTGCCCCCCCCTGCCAGCCTGGTCAACCCTTACTGCACCACCTTGCCGGTGTGGTTGCCCCCAACTGCCCCCCTCCCACCAGCCTGGTCACCCCTCACTGCTCCCCTCTACTGGCCTGGTTGCTCCTCACTGCTCCCCCCTGCAAGTCTGGCTGTCCCCAAATGCCCCCCCCCCCGCCCTCCTTGCGGCCTGGTCACCCCATGCAGCCTGCTGCTCAGTCGTTTGGTCACCCCTCACTAATCTCCCTGCCGGCCTGGTTGCCCCACACAGCCTGTTCGGTCATCCATTTGGTTGTTTCAGATGCAATGGTCACTTAGCCTTTTATATATATAGATGTTGCTGCCAGTTATGGAGAGAGAAACCCTGTGGCAGCCATGATGGCATTATTTTAATTGTTCCCATCTCTACAGCTGATTGAACCAAGTGGGCACATGGGGTTGAAGCTGAGCCAATTGGATTCTCTATCCCAGGCACTTAGACTGGGACTGGGCTTAGCCAGTCTCCGTGGTTGCTTAGGATGTTAGACCATAAACTTAGGCGGCGTAGTCTGTCTTGTAGACCGGGAGCAGGGAAAGCTGGTCTGCAGAGGGAGTAGTGAAGCAAATGCACCAAGAGAAGCAGAAACCTGCCAATTTCCAGCCCAATTTCCACTGTGTTCCTGAGGCCCAGCTGCACCCCTTCTGTGGGCTCAGCAAGTCACCGAGTCTTTTCAGATCAACTCTCCCTCAGCTAGTCAAGTTGTTTTGTTACTGCAGCCAAAAGACTTTTCTTTAATATCAGAGAAAAAATTAGATCCCAGGCCTTCAAGTCAGAGTTCCAAGCCCTGTCACTATCCCACACTTGTCTAGACTGCAGAAAAGGTCTGGTCCTTGCCTACTGTCCCTGTCCCTGTCTCCACACCCTTCTTGGGCCTCTGCCCGCTAACTTAGTCCTACAGAGTCCTCCTCACCAGTTCTTCATCCCCCCTGCTCGGGACACAATCTTTTTTGCACACTTGATGGTTGCGAGAAGATTGGGACTCAGCAGTTCTGAAAAGGAGAAAGAGAATACCTGTGAGAGCAGAGGACAGTCCCAAAGGCTGAGGCAGACGCTTGCTCTCCCCGCCCTTTTCCTGGGAGCTGAGTACTTCCAGAGTAAGCAAGGCCTCCCTCCTAGAGGCCCATTTAGACATCCCTACAATGCCTGCTGGAGGTCTGGGTGGCCAAAGGTGGGGACAGGAAGACTGAGATTTGGGTCTGTTTATGATGATAGTTTTTAGCCAGAGTAGATGGTGGTTCACCCAAACTTCAGGAGTTTTTAGGGAAAGAAAATGCCAAAACAGGCAGCACAGAGAGCACAGTGAAGTCCTGCCTAATGAGGGGACTCTTTAGGTAAATATCCAGGGACGTTAATCAGAATACAGAAGATGAGGTGAGGGGCAGAGTCATGCACCCATGGA
This sequence comes from Eptesicus fuscus, assembly GCF_027574615.1. Classification (NCBI taxonomy): domain Eukaryota; kingdom Metazoa; phylum Chordata; class Mammalia; order Chiroptera; family Vespertilionidae; genus Eptesicus; species Eptesicus fuscus. Next base: position 32,616,032 of record NC_072492.1, on the reverse strand, counting down.
GTCTACTGGATCAGCTCTGAAATGGGGAGTTTGCCCTTGGCTTTTGGTCAGATCATTAGCCAAAGACACTTATTGGTTTAGAAGGACACTTATGCCATGACCAGTTTGGCTCAGTGAATAGAGCATCAGCCTGCAGAGTGAAGGGTCCCGGGTTCGATTCCAGTCAAGGGCATGTACCTTGGTTGCAGGCACATCCCCAGTAGGGGGTGTGCAGGAGGCAGCTGATCAATGTTTCTCTCTCATCAATGTTTCTAACTCTCTATTCCTCTCCCTTCCTCACTGTAAAAAATCAATAAAAAAAAAAATAGAAGGACACTTATTGGTTAGCCTCCAGGATCATCAGTCTGGCCACCACTAATTCGATAAGCCTCAGTTTGCTCTTCTGTAAAGTGGGAATACTAGTTTTCACAGCATGGAAAGTTGGATAACATCAGCTATGCATGTAAAGTGCTTAGTACATAACCTGCTCTCAATAAATATTGGCTGCTGCTCTACTGCTGCAGGCTGTGCAGAGCCTTTCTGGACCCTGCTCGAGGACACAGAAGAATCTCCTAACTGATGAGCATTAGGGCCACTAGTAAAACCCGCTCAGTAAAGGAAGCCCCTGATTCCTTGAGCCATCCCTCTGGGGGCATTTTCAGACTGTGAGTGGAAAGAGAAGTGTTGTGAGTAGAACTTGGTCATCTCTTCCCCCTCCCCGCACCGCCACCCCCCCCTCCGCCCCCCCCCCCCCCCGGGGCCCTGGCCAGACCTTGACATGTCATGTGGCAAGTGTTTTCCGAGTGACTCTGGTAATCATTGCACCAGTAATGGCTGTTGATCTGGAAGATGCCATAGTCAGAGCTGCCATCTGCATATTCATTTACCTTTGATATATTGAAATGGCTTTCCACAAAAGCTAGGCACAGCCCTTAGGAAAAAAGAGAAGAGGGTGCTCGAGGAGGCCACACTGAGAGAGAAGGGAGATGAAGGAGAAAGGGAAATGAGGACTCAAAAGAAAGGAACAAGGCCTAAGAGGCTAGATGGGGCTAGTGGGCTAGAAACACCTCCTAGCTTCTCCTCCCATCCTTTGGTCCATCAACCCACCCATCAGTTTAACGATTCATCTTTCTATCCATGCTTCTGGTGCATAATAATCACCTACTGTGTGCCAGGAACTGTGCAAAGCCCAGGGAGGGACATTTAGTTGGGCCAAATACAGATGCTGCCTTCAAATGGCCTATAGTACAAGAATGAAGATATGGACCTACAAATACCACAAAATAAATTAAAAGATGAAAGTGTTGTAGGACAGGTGTGCACAAATTCTGGGCAAAATGGAGATATCCCTAGCATGCAATAGTATGAAGCCTTTGCATTGACTGTTCCCTCTGCCTGGAATGCTCTTCCCCTAGATTTGGGTGACCATGCCCTTTACTTTATTCAGCACCATTCAATGTCACCTCCTCAGAAAGGCCTTCCTTGACTGCCCTTTCCAGTACAGTGTTACCTATCACCTGCCCCCCTGCTTTATTCTTCTGCATAGCACTTGTCAACACCAGGAAGCACTTTATATATTTTTGTGTTTGTTAATTGCTTGTCTCTTCCCCAGAATGTGAACACTATGAGAGAAGTGGCTTTGTTTACAGTATATCCCTAGCACCTAAAATAGCTCCTGGTACATAATAAATACTCGATGAATAATTGCTGAATGAATATGGAATGTTGGGAAAGGTGTCTTGGAGAGGGCTGCTTTTTGAACTTGGCTTTCAAAGACAAGAGCGAGAAAGAAAGATGGCCAAGTAGGAGATGACCAAGACAGGAGAAATGGGGGTGGGGGTGAAGAAATGGCACTCACAGTCACTCACGGAGTAGCCCTCAAACCCATCCAAATCTTCCTGGTGCAGCACCTTGGCCAAGTCGCAGCGGTTGATGAGGCTGGCCTGGTTTATGGCAGCAAGGCAGCTGAACAAGGAGATGAATAATGCCCTTGTCATCCTCGGAGGGGAGAAGGTCAGCTGAGGGCCTGCAGTTCTTAGGGTCTCACAGACTTCCTGCTGGTTTTCTCTGAGAGTCTGAGAAATCTGGAAAGAGAAGCCAAACATCCACGCTCACTCACTGCTCCTCTCCTGGCTGTTTCCAGTCTCTTCTTAATTATTATGTTCTATTCTGACGAGGGATGCATAACCTATGCATAATCCCAAGGAAACATCAGACAAGCCAAACAGAGGGAACGTCTAGAAAATAACTGGCTTATATTCTTCAAAGCAGTCAATGCCATGAAAACAAAGAACGGGGCTATTTTTACACTAGTGGTGTGTGTGTGTGTGTGTGTGTGTGTGTGTGTGTGTATGCGTGTATCTTTCCCCTTACACTAGGTGTATGTTCCTGAGAGCAAAGGCCTTGGTTTCTCTCTCCACCAGCTCCATGAGTCAGACATGAAGCAGTTTCTGCTTGAACAAGGTGGCTACCCTGATGGCCTGTCTCCTCACAGATCTTTTGTTCTGTCTTCTAAGACTCACTCCATGCCATCCCGAGCTTGCAACCATTCTTTTGTTTCTGTCTCCCACCCTAGAGTTGCCAGACTTAGCAAATAAAATCACAGGATGTCCAGTTACACTAGAATTTCAGACAAGCTACAAATAGGTTTTTAGTATAAGTATGTCTCATGCAACCCTACCCTGTCCTGACTGAGCAGGTTCCTTCAGAGTCACGTGTCACTGAGCCTTGGAAAGCAGTGAAGTCCGCTCTTGAGGTTCCCTTGGGGAAGACAGTGGTTCTGGCAGGTGCATTCTTACCTCCCCTTCTGAAGCTGACCTCTCTCCTACCCCTCTCTCACTCCAGTCCCAGCTGGCCCAGGAATCTCTGTGAGAATCTGTAGAACAAAGCTGTTTGGGTAGGAGCCTCCTCTTCCTCATGAACTATACTCTAGCCCCACCCAGCTCACAGCTCTGCCTGTTCTAAAGAAGGTGGGAATGCTGGGCAACCCCCATCCCCCACCCCCTGCCTCCTGGAACCCCAGTTCTGTGACATCATCACTCTCTTGGAAATACTCTGGTCTTAACCATGCAAATTGACTGTGTCTTTGAAAGCTTAATTGATTTTAAGTAACTTTAAATTTTAAATGTAAATTATAAATATAATTAAAATTTTAACTTAAAACTTAAGTAACTTTGTATGCAAAAATATTAAAATTTATCATTCTAGCATTCAATGTCCATCTAGTTACCACTGTAAATAATTAGTATCATGTTATGTCTAAAGTGCAGACATACAGACAAATTTAAGAGTGATGCGTAATGTGATTTATGTAATATTGCAAAAATGTCCTCAGCTTCCACTTACGACTGAGGCAAATACTGTACTAATTCACAGGTACCTCCAGAACCACTAACAGGAACACAAGAACAAGAAGAAATTGTACAGTCAGCATTACTAGAAAATGCTATTTCATTGCACTCACTTCTGTTGCTATCTGAGAGGGAAGCTCTGACAAGTTCATTCATTTGTCTTTTCTCTTAAGTACTTTTCTACTCAAAGCCTCTTTGCACTTTCAAATAGTACCTAGCATGGGCCCCCTTAAGCTTTCCTTAAACCTGCAGAGGCAGTTGCATTTTTGCCCCCATAGACTTGGGTAAGATGTGAAGATGCACCTCCCAGTCAAGAGAGTGGGTGTTTCGTGGGTCATGCTGTGCCGGGCTGTGGGCCAGATCCTGAGTGACAGAGGTGTCTGTGGTCCTTGATATATTTAATTATTTTGTCTGAGGGGGACTGGAAAGTACTGGCAGGGCCCAGGTAGGAGCTCCTCTTGCCAGTTCTAAAGGTGATAGTAGAAAAGACAGTAGAAATCAATTGCTATGGAAAATGTGAGGAAATGTCTGTTCTAAGTTTTCAATAAGATACAAGAAAAGCCCTAGCCGGTTTGGCTCAGTGGATAGAGCGTCAACCTGCGGACTGAGGGGTCCCGGGTTCGATTCCGGTCAAGGGCACATGCCAGATCGTGGGCTTGATCCCCGGTGTGGGGCGTGCAGGAGGCAGCCAATCCATGATTCTCTCTCATCACTGATGTTTCTATCTCTCTCCCTCTTCCTTCCTCTCTGAAATCAATAAACAATATATGTTTTTTAAAAAGATACAAGAAAAACCTCAAATGATACAGCCTGCTGAAATGCAGAACACAAAGAACCAAAATCAGTGACAGAGATGAAATCTGCACTGAAGGCAGAGGAGCGGACTCCACACTGCAGAAAACTCAACCAAGGGTGAAGTCGCACATTTGAGAAGTTAACCAAATGCAGAGCAGAAAGACACGGGGAAACAATGAGACAAAGAGGATGGATACGGATGTCGAAGATTAGAGACTTATGCTGGGCCAAAGACACCAGCGCTGAAGAAGGTGCGGGTGCAGATCTACGGGTAGCCTATGTCCCAGGAAAGGACAGTCACCACTTAGACACACTCAAACCATATAAGACTGTGACTGTCTTTATCATCAGGTTTAAACTTCACCCCACAGAATAGATCCCTTTTCAAATACTTTACAAATCATTTATAAAATAGACCACAAATAATACTCAGCTTCCCCTTCCAAAGGAGGAATTATGTAGGCTCCATGCTCTGGCTACAACTAAAACAAAACAAAACAAAAACAATCACACACACACACACACACACACACACACACACTTCTTCCCTCCTGAGTATTGGGTCAAAGGCAAATTAAAATCTGGAATAACAGGTTTCTAAAACCATGAAAATGACATTAACATATCAAGTTTATGAAATCAGAGTGTTGATAACAGTTTATGGAAGAGGGAGTTATGGATCTGTCAAGCTAGAGAACTCCAGCATCAGGTAGATTCAAAAGTGGAGAAAAGCTTCTCACACATCCCCATTTTCAGGCCAACTCACTGTGCAATTTATCTAGTGGCCACTAGAGGCCAGCAGCGGCCCATGCCCAGGAAGTGTATGGGGGTGAGATGGGGGAGGGGGACAAATATCTCCATTTTATACAGTAGTAGAGCTGGGATTTGGGATGAGGTCTCTTTAGTTTCTGATTCCACCTTGTTGGTCCCTCAACACCAAGAGACTTACCTGTGCTACCATATATTTAAATTTTTTATTGATTGATTGATTTTTTTAGAGTGCGAGGAAGGAGAGAGAGAGCTATTGGTTGTTCCACTGATTTTTGCATTCATTGGTTGATTCTTGTATGTGCCCTGACCAGGGATCAAACCCACAACCTTGGCATTTAAAAATTCTTCCCAGGGGAGTCAAAGGTCAATCACTGTTTTATAACAATGTTTATCAAATTTGGATGCCACATTCAAACATTAGAACCAACTGTGGAACCTCCACCTTTTGAGGTAGAAGGTGGAATGGAGACAGCTCAGGAAGTGTAGTACAGAAGAAAAACTTGGGAGCCAGATAGGCTGCGCCTTACTGGCCCTGTGACTTTGACTGAGTTCCTCCACCTCTCTGAGCCTCACCCTGCAGAGATGAGGCAGAGAGATAGAGGGTGTAAGCCCAGGCATAGGTAGGGTTGATATATGGCAGCTACTACTATCATTTTTATTAAAGACTAGAAGCTGGGGTCCGGCTGGCCTGGCCCCAATTGGGGCAGATCGGGGCCAGGCTGGCTGGGGGGAGGGGCCGTGGGCGATTGGCTGGCAGGCCCCGCCCCCAATTGGGGTCGAGGGGGCTGATTGGGGGCGGGGTAGGGCCAGCTGTGGGGAGGGGCTGTGGGCGGTGGGCTGGCCAGCTCCACCCCTGATTGGTGTTGGGGGGGGGGCGATCGGGGGTGGAGCTGGCTGTGGGGAGGGGCTGCAGGCCAATTGGGTGGTGGGGGCTGATTGGGGGTGGGGCTGGCCATGGGGAGGGGCTGTGGGCGGTGGGCCGGCTGGCCCTGCCCCTGATCAGGGTGGGGGGGGCCAATCTGGGGGTGGGGCCAGGTGGGAAGAGGGGCTACAGGAGGTTGGCCAGCCAGCCCCACCCCCTATTGTGGTGGGGGGTGCAATCAGGGACGGGCCAGCCAGGGGCAGGGGCTGTGGGCCTATCATGGTGGGGTGGGCTGATCAGGGGCGGGGCTGGCTGGGGGGAAGGGAGGGGACATTTGGCCGCCAGCCCCGCTCTTGATCAGGGTGGGTGAGTCTGATCAGGGGCAGGCCAGCAGGGGGAAGGGGCTGAGAGGTTGGCCGGCCGGCCCCACCCCCTGATCGGGCCAGTTCACTGGCCACAGTGGGTGTCATAGTGACTGGTCATTATGGTCATTATGGCTATTATGGTCGCTGGCTTTTTATATATATAGACTAGTGACCCAGTGCACAGATTCGTGCACATTGAAATTAATTAGAAGGTGGCCGGTGGGGCAGGACTGGGTGAGATGGACCAGACACACCCTGGAGCCAACTTCCTGTGGTCCCTCCCTAGCGTCTGTGGAGTGAGCCAGGTCCCTAGGGTCTGTGGAGTGAGCTGGGTCCCTCCCTCGACAGGTATCAGGCCAAAACCGGCTCTCCAACATCCCCTGAAGAGTCCCAGAGTGCAAGAGGGCACTCTGCAAAGTTGCTGTCGTACAGGGTGTGGAACGCAAATGAAAGTGTGCAGTAAACCAGATTCAGGGCCAACAGTGCCCCAGCAACAACATAACCCACGGCCAAAGGTGGAATCGCACAGCCCCACGAGGAATCGGACTCCCTCCTCTCTGGTTTCCAGGTGCATCGCCCGAACCGTCACTGCAGCTCTGCGGCTCCTGCGTTGAGCATCTGCCCCCTGGTGGTCAGTGCGCGTCATAGCGACCAGTAGGATGGTCGGACACTTAGCATATTAGCCTTTTATATATATAGACTAGAGGCCCAGTGCATGATTGAATCATGCACGTGTAGGGTCCCCTACACGCTTTCGCTTTCGATCACGGGGGAGCTGGGTGCCTGTCCGCTGGTGTCTGAGCGGACAGGCACCCAGCTCCCCCGCTTTTGATGGTCCACGGTGGGACGTGAGCTCGCTGCCCTAGAGGCCCCTTCTGTGCCGCAACACAGCCATGGCACAGACACTGAGCTTGAGCCACCGCTGGCGACGTGAGCTCAGCGTCCCGCGGGCCCAATCGGCCACCCCGGCCACCCCGAGTCCCACCCCCCCGCGCCTCCTGGCCAATCGTGGGCATAGCGAAGGTACGGTCAATTTGCATATTTGTCTATTATTAGGTAGGATGAGTAGCTTAGAAAGACTGCAAGCCCTTCTTTATGTAGGAAGGACTCAATCTGGGAACAGTGGATACAAGCTGTGTTGATAAAGAGGGTCAGCAGGTTGTGTCGATGAGAAGCCAGGGTCTTTCTAGGGGGTGTGGGAAAATTTCAGGGGCAACAGAGGTTCCAAGTAAATAAGTGGTGGCTGCCAGCTAGACAGCTGCAACAGTATCAAGGACCAGCAGCTGTGGACAGGTCCGACTTTGGCAAAGCCAATCCTTCTCCTTCCATAAGCATAGCAAGAAGCTGCCTGACTGCTCATCGAGAAAGAAGACGCAATCTTCACTGAGCACCTATTTTGTGCCAGACACTGAGCATTCATTCGTGCCTGTGATCCTATGAGGTGGGCACACTCACCCCATTTAACGCTTGTGGAGCCTGAGATTTAAAGGCACCAGGACCTGCCTAAGTCACAGAGCCCTGGTATCTCCATGAGGTTCAGACCTGCCTCCCTGTTGGACAACAGTGACAGCACCTGTGAGGGTGTGCTGTGTACAGTCATGGCCTGGCGACCTCTTGTTTTATTAGGTGCTAATTTCTGTACATTTTACCAAAATGAAAGTATATGGCTTTATAAGCAACTGTTTAATGGGTATGGAATTTTCTTTTAGGGTGATGAAAATGGTTTGAAACTAGATAGAGGTGGTGGTTGCACAACACTGAATGTACTAAATGCCATTGAATCGTTTACTTTAAAAGGGTTAATTTTAGGTATTGTATATCTCACTTCAATAAAAATAAAATAAATAGTTCCGACCCTAGCCTGTTTTGCTCAGTGGATAGAGCATTGGCCTTCGGACTGAAAGGTCTCAGGTTCGAGTCCGGTCAAGGGCACATGCCTGTGTTGCGGGGCCTGATCTCCAGTGGGGGACATGCAGGAGGCAGCCAATCAATGATTCTCTCTCATCCTTGATGTTTCTATCTCTCTCTCCCTCTCCCTTCCTCTCTGAAATCAATAAAAAAATATTTAAACAAGTAATTATATATTGGGATAATCACTTGGAGGAAGTAATAAAGGGAGAGGAGAAAAGGAAGGGCTGGAGGCAGAAAGCTTTTGTGGTGGGAAGGGGCTTAGCAGTTTGGGAAATTGTCACAAGAACCTCTAAACTGACTCTCAGAGAGCCAAAGGCAGAGATTTAAAATGAGCCGGAGGAGGTAAGCAGGAGCCAGTCCCTGCAGAACCTTATATTTCCTGGAAGGGACTGTGATTTTCAACCTAAGAGCAATGGGAGCTTGTTAGAAATGCAGAAACTTGAGCCCTACTCCAGACCCCAAGTCTACTGAGTCATAATCTGTATTTCTGACAAGAGTCCCAGATGTTCCTTATATTCATTAAGGTTTAAGAAGCACTGGTCAGTATCATGGGAAGAAAAACCCCTATCACCAGCCAAGAGGGTAGGCTCCCAGGCATAGCTGACGCACTTTATTTTGAATACCTTCTGAGACAGGGCAGTGGTTTCTGAAAAGGTACTTAACTTTTGAAAATTAGGTGCTATAAATCCTAGAGAAAGACCTCACTTAACTGCAGGGAGTTTTGTCATAATAAAATTCCTTCGCCTAGGAACATTTCCTGTGGAGTAACTACTAGTCTTCCTTCAACCGAAGCGGAGCTACATTAAAAAATGCGACAAGAACTCGGCGCTTGGCCAGGTCAACCCTTAGCACAGCTGGATCGGATCTGAGGTAGCGCAGGTCCCTTGGCAGGTCGGAGCCAATGTGGACTTTTACTTATTTATTTATTTACATTTTTATTTTTTTTCTCCAATGTGGACTTTTAAAGAAAGTTAGGTTGGTGGCAGTTCTGCCCCTGAGCGCAGCTCTAAGTTGAATCTTTAATGCTGAAAATGGAGAGCCTTGACAAAACTATCTCGGGGAGTGTGGCGGCCAGGTACCTCGGCGAGTAGGGTGCACCGGGGACAGAGCTGCAACTACCCGCTGTTGAAGCCCTAAGTGACCTTCGACCTATGACCCGCACCTTGCTCGGCGCTTCCTTGCGCAGCTTCCGCCCCCGCCCCTCCCGCGAAGGGCCGGCCCAGGGGATGTGGGCAGGGCCCTGGAGCCGGCGGTTAGGAGCCGAGCCTGTTGGGGGCGGGTCTCGCGAGGGCGGGATTTGAGGAGGCAGCCCCGCATTGGGCTGCCGGGTGTGGGCGGGGCCTAGCGCAGGGCGGGGTTGGACGGAGCAGGGAGCTAGTTGCCGCCTCTGGGCTCACTGGACTCCGGCGGCCAAACCTCCGGAGGCCGGGGGAGGCAGGCCGGCCTGTAGCAGATCCCGGATCTAGGATTTCCCGGGCCGGACCGGAATCAGGACCGGCCCTGCCCCAAACCGGTCTGTGAGGAACTCGCGAACTTGGGTTAGGAAATCCCGGAACCCGGATCAACAAACCCCAGAACCGGAATTTAGAGCGGAAAGTCCCGGAGCACGGATCGCGGAGCGGACTCGGCGCGAAGCCCGGAGTCCGGATCACTGCATCGCCGGACGGGACGGAGTGATGTCTGGCCGTGGCGCGGGCGGGTTCCCGCTGCCCCCGCTGAGTCCCGGCGGCGGTGCCGTTGCCGCGGCTCTGGGAGCGCCGCCTCCGCCTGCCGGACCCGGCATGCTGCCCGGACCGGCGCTCCGAGGGCCGGGGCCGGCTGGAGGCGTGGGGGGCCCCGGGGCCGCTGCCTTCCGCCCCATGGGCCCCGCGGGCCCCGCGGCGCAGTACCAGGTGAGCTGGGATGGGCGGGCGGCGCCGCGAGCACGCGGGTGTCAGGGTACGGGAGGGGGTCCTGAGGCCACCTTCTGGACTGGAGGTACAGGGGCCCTGCATGGGCAACGCACGGGACAATGTGGAGGGCAAGGCCAGGGACCCTCGGAATCGGCGAGGTGGTGGTGGAGCACTCAGGGGACAGGGTAAGAGGGTGGAGGGTGTGAAGCAGTTGGGAGGGCCCGGGGGCTTCCTTCGAACGGGGATTCTGAGTAGCTGAGAGATGGAGGAGTTGTGGGAGCCCGTGAGTTGTGGGCGGGTTGGCTGAGAAATAGTGTAGGTCCGAGGAAGTGATCCGAAAGTTTTGAAAAAGGGCCCTCGCCGAGAAACCAGGGTTACCCTGCAGTTGGCCTGGGTCCCACTCCAAGTCTGCTCTGTTGTTTGTAGTTGGGAACTGGCAGGGTCTCCTAGCGAGTCTGAGATGGCTCCCAGCTGCTAATGAGGAGGAAGAAGGGCCTGGCTGCCCACGGGCACCGGAGGCCTAGGATAGGGCCGGGGGAGTTCAGCCTGTGCCGGGGAGAGTCGACCCCTGGGTCAGGCCCAGGAGCCCTTTCACGGGATGACTCTGAGTTGGACCAGAGACAGTGGTGGCCAGGCCTGAAGAAGGACGCAGCCCGGCCCATTCTGGGCAGACTCTCTCTCTGGCTCTCTGCCTGGTGTCGCAGTGTCCAGGAGTTGATTTGTTTGGAGGAGCAGCTCCACTGAGTCCTGCTGCTCTGGGGCTGGAGGATCCTGGGAGAGTTGCTTCAAAGGGTTCTATCCAGATCCCTTTGGGGTTTGGCTTCCAAGAGAGCTTCTCAGGTTGCAGCTTCAAAGGCCATTGGGAGGCAGAGACTGGGCGCCTGTGTGAGGAACTCAGCCTGACTCTGCCGGTGGGATTCATCAGTCTCCCAGCCATTGTTTCTGGTTGTCCCACAATACTTGGGAATTGCACCCATCCTTTCTCCTGTCCCCGCTCCACTTTTATTTAGCCTTTAAGTTCTAGCAATGCCATATTCCAACCCATGTGCCATTTGGCACTGGCTCCTGGCAAGTTTGAGGGAAAGAGGGAAGCTGGGGCTTCTATTCTTTATGTCCCCAGGTAGAGGCCCTCGAAATGGGTCCTCATCGAATTAGGGTACGCATGTCTCCCCAGGAGCCCTGGGCCCCACTTTCTGAAGAGATGCTTAACTGGGAAGAGTGATTTTTCCCTCTTACCACTCATTCTCCTTGCTCCCTCTAAAAAAACAACAAAAGAAAAACAAAGGTTCTGGCTATTCACAGAGACAGACCTGGTCTGGACTCCAGCTGGGGTCTGTCTTTCTCATCTTGCTCTTCCCCTTGGGCCCAAGGTGTCCCGAAAGGATGCCTGCATCAGTCATTCCAGCCCTGGGGCCAGCTAGCTGAGCCCTGGCCTGGGAGCCCTCCTGTGGGCCTTTGGCCTGAGAAGGATCTAAGGAATGATAGGAGCCTCTCCAGTTCCTCAGCTTGCAACCCATGGGGAATGGGCCTTGGGGAAAGCCCCTGAGAGGATGGATTCCACAGCAACACGTTGGGAGTGACCTTGAGCCAGTGGCAAGACTGAGCAGGCGGTTAGGTAGCCCCAGGCCACTGGGGGTGGGAAAAGGGATGAGGCTCACGGGGAAGGCACTGAGCCTCTGCTTCCCTGGGCTTCCCATCCCACCAGCTCCTCCTTACCCAGGGGGAGGCAGTAGAGGTTGATGGGCCGGAGGGGGGAGGGAGGACCCAGTTCTCTGCCTGAATTGAAGGAGGATCACGTTTGGCTTCTTACCAAGTCCAGTTGTGTGCTCAGGAGAAGGGCCTTGAGATCTGAGAAGCAAGGGGGGTCCTGTCTGTTAGGGCACATGAGGTGAGCTGGAAGAGCAAGGATTTCAGGGCTGAAAGGAGGGAAGTGATGACCCACCTTCTTCCGGACGGTGGTTCTAGCTGTGGATCACAGATAGCCAAGCTCGCAGCTGAGGAGCATAATGCAAACAACAAAGAAACACATTGCTGGGTTCACTCCAGAGCGTTTAAAATAGTTTTCACTTGTGGAGGGGTATGTTTTCTTCTAGGCCAGTGGTCGGCAAACTGCGGCTCTCGAGCCACATGCGGCTCGCGAGCCGTGGTTTGCTGCTCTGTTGACTAATGAGTTTGCCGACCACTGACCTAGACTCTCGAGTCCAATAATTACAGGTTGTTGTTCCTTGTGATTAAGCCCCTATCCCAGTGGTCAGCAAACTCAGTCAACAGAGCGGCAAACCGAGGCTCCCGAGCCGAATGTGGCTTGCGAGCTTGTGAGCCGCAGTTTGCTGACCACTGTTCTAGGCCCCTATAGGCCTAGCCACTAGCCTTGAGGCAGGGCTGAACGTGCTTTCTGGAGGCCTGGAGGGGGCAGCATCAGGCACAGCCTCCTGCTCCTGGGTGGTGGAGGGAAAATAAAGCTTAGAATGTGGGTTGGTGCTAGGCTACAGGGCCAGGAGTTCACCTCGTGCTTCTGGGGTTCAGGGCACTGAGCCAGACCTTCCTAGCCCTGCTGCAGGTGGGGAGTTAGGGAGCTTGAAAGTTCTGGGTTGCATTCTTTTTCTTTTTTATAACCCTTAGGTTGTTTTTGGGAGAGGAAGAGTTACTGGTGGAGCTTGGCAGGGCCACGCTGGGACTTCATGAACTATGAGCAGCCCTCCCCTGGGCCCCTTCCCCCTCCTGGAGGAAGCCAGGGGCCCTGGGTGCGCTGGGGGCTCTGCGCCTGGGAAGTCTGGAGCAGATGTCTGGGAGGGGCCTCTTCTGGGCCTGCCTGTGCTGCCTTGTCTTGGAACTTTCGGTTACCGGAGCACCTGCCCAGGAGGGGTGGTGCTGCGGAGGCTTTGTGAATGCCCTAGTGAGTAGCACAGGGGCCTAGCTCACACTCTGCAGGTTTCATTGTCTCAGTTCCTCCCCTTTGGATCAGGCACTGGTTGGGAAAAACATATCTGGGATGTCGGGGGGGCTGGGCTTACAGCTGTGGTCACACTGACTTTTTTTCTGTAATCTCTGGCCATGGCTCATTAAGGCAGAGAAACGGCTGTCTTTTGCCTTTCAACAGCTCAGATGAATCTCCCTCTGATGAGGAGAGACTTATGGCAGGAATCCTGAGGCCCCAGAGCCCTTACCCCCACCCCCACGTTTAAATCTCCATTCTCTCAAATGCTTCCTTCCCCATGCTTTTGGGTTATGTTTCTCTCCATCTCTCCACCTGGTCAAGAATCTGACCCTCTGTGGTGAGAACGTGGGTTTTGAGCTAGATGAAGAGATGGGGGGAAGCATCTCATCTCCATGATGCTGGGGCAGGGGTCCTTTGAGTTGGTGCGAGTCCCCACCCAGCCTGGCTTGGTTGGCTGGTTGTGCTGGTTGCATAATCTGGGCCCTGGGGCCAGCCCTGTGAAGCTGCCAGGGCCTGTGTGTGAGGCAGGGCTGCCAAACGGGCCTTGCAGACAGCAGCCATGGGAAGGGAGGGGGGAGAGGGTTGGTTACTCCTGGATGGGCTCCACAAATGTTGGGGAGCTGGACCTCTGGGAAAGCCTACAAGCTTCTAAAGAAGTCATTTCTGTCACCCAGATTCCTCTGCTGCCCCCATGACTCTGTCCCTTGTGTCCCAGGATAATCTTATCTCCATTCTCCGGGTTGGGGTTGTGAGGGCTGCGTTGAGCCAGGTGGTGTGTGGACATAGGCAGAGTCCAGGTGTCAGCTGCTCTGTCTCCCACGAGCCACCCGGGAGCCACAGCTTCCCTTTTGGGATCTTCTGGTATAGGTGGTTGGGGGCTGGGCAGTAGGGAGGTGAGCGAAGGGTCCAGTTCTGGGTTGTGAGTCGGGGCCATATGGCGACCAGATGTTTCCATACTGTGCTGTGGCCACCCCCACCAGTTGAGACATGTCCAAGCCATCCTGTTGCAGCTTGCTTACCTGGGGTGCTGCTGCCTGATGGGCTTGCCAGCCTATTGAACTTCTTTCTCCCCTCAGGCACAGCACCAGGCTGGCAATAGGGGACGGGTTTAAAGGCTCTGCCCGGTCAGCCTGCTCATACCACACACTACACCCTGCTGCTTGATGATGACACCGCCCCGGCTCCCGTGCTGTGCTTCTCCATCCTGGAAGGATGGGAGTGCTGGGTTGGACCATCTGAAGGCCTTAAGAGTGCCTTGAAGCTGGCTAGTCCCAAGGAGCAGGGGCATAGCCTGCTGGGGCTGGAAGGTGGCATTAGGCCCTGAAAACTCCCCCAGGCCTTGCCCTCTGCAGGCAGGATTCTCCTCCCACCCCTGGGCTCTGCAGGCCCCATTCGCTGGCACAGCTGCCAGGGCGGCTGAAGGGGCGGGGCAGGTGTGGTTTACACTTCTGCTCTCAGACGCCTGCTTCCCTTTGTTTCTGGCACTTGAGCCTGGCCTCTGCGGTGTGCTGCTCGGGCTGGACCTGGCCGAGGACAGGGATGGAGGGGATGGGCTCTGGGCCTCATAGGGCCCTGCCACTGACCTGTGCACCCCCGTTGGCTCACTTCCCCCAGCGGCCTGGCATGTCACCAGGGAGCCGGATGCCCATGGCTGGCTTGCAGGTGGGACCCCCTACGGGCTCCCCATTTGGTACAGCTACTCCACTTCGACCTGGCATGCCACCCACCATGATGGACCCATTCCGAAAACGCCTGCTTGTGCCCCAGGCCCAGCCCCCAATGCCTGCCCAGCGCCGGGGGTAAGCCTATTTTTCCCACTCTACCTAGCACAGCTGTAGTGGCAACAGAGGGCTTTCCTCCGTGCTAAGAACTGCAATGACTGAGGAAGGCTCATTGTTCTCCTGGGGGAGGATCCTGGGGACTGGAGGGGTGGATGGGGTGGGGGGTCCTTTGGACCACTGACCTGTTAATTGGGTTTCTGTCCTCCCCAGGTTAAAGAGGAGGAAGATGGCAGATAAGGTTCTACCTCAGCGAGTGAGTATGTTGGGAGGGGCCTAGGGGGCCCACCCAATGGCTGGCTATGGATGGAGTCCATCTCCCCAGCCCTGCGATGGGGAAGGGACAGGAGAAAGAGCCAGAGCTGCAGCTGAAACAACTGATGCATTCCTTCTCCCTCCCTCAGATTCGGGAGCTTGTCCCAGAGTCTCAGGCGTACATGGACCTCTTGGCTTTTGAGCGGAAGCTGGACCAGACCATTGCTCGCAAGCGGATGGAGATCCAGGAGGCCATAAAAAAGCCTCTGACGGTGTGTGCAGCCCTGGCTAATCCTGGGCCTTCCCACGGCCTCTCCGCGGCCTGGTTTTCTGGGGGCCAAGTGAGGGTGTGCGATGGGTAGAGCAGGAATTTTCACTGCGGATGCAGCCTTTAGTGGAGCATGAACTCAGTTAATTGGTGGGACCAGCATGTTTTTTATGAAATACAAAATAGTAGAAATTATAATAATTCTCCTAGTAAAGTACTTATCATAGTAGTAGAGGTATTATTCATAACAGTTTTGTTTCAGGTGTTTATATAGATGTGTGTGGATCCTGGGTCATGATTAAAAATGTAAATCATGTTGCCCTAGCTCAGTGGTCAGCAAACGCATTAGTCAGCAGAGCCAAATATCAACAGTACAACGATTGAAATTTCTTTTGAGAGCCGAAAACCGACTTCTGCGCATGGGCCACAAAGTTTCAATCGCACTGTACGTGTGCGCCCATGAAATCAATAAAAAATATATTAAAGTTTAAAAAAGTAAATAAAATGCAAATCATGTTGATCATGGTCAGAAGTTTGAAAGGTAAAACTGGAGGATAGATCAGGATAATTCTTATCTCCTTACCCATCCCTAGAGAAGCTTTCCTTTTTTCCTTTTTCTTCTTCTTTCTCTTTTTTTTTTAAGTGATAATCTAGCACAGTCCCCTAAATGGTGAAGGCTTTCATTGAGACGAGAATGTTTTGGGGCCATGATGAGTTTTATTTAAAATATGAGCCGGAGGCTTCTGATTTGCCCGATAGCACTTGTGTGTCCACTGATACCACCGTGTTGGAACTGTGCATGGTGCATCTGTTCCCCCCATAAAATTGGGAGTCCCTTGAAGGCCAGGGTAAGGAGCCTAACAAGGTGTTGGCCCATAGCTGCCACTCAGTATTGATGTCGAATGAGTTCAGATGGGAAGACGGTAGCATTGTTTTCTAACATGTTGGTCCACCTCTGTTTGTCTTTTTCTTTTCAGCAAAAACGCAAGCTGCGGATCTATATTTCCAATACATTCAGCCCCAGCAAGGCGGAAGGTGACGGTGCAGGAACTGCAGGGACCCCTGGGGGAACCCCATCAGGGGACAAGGTGGCGTCCTGGGAACTCCGAGTGGAAGGAAAACTCCTGGATGATGTGAGTTGGGAAGAAGCTGTCTGGAGAGGACATGGCCTGTGTGGATTTAAAGACTGGGGCCAGCTGCGTGGGCACTTCTGGGAGGTCCTGCCTGAGGGAAAGGGCAGTGCTCCTGGTCAAGCTTTGCACAGGGCCAAGCCAGTCAGAGGTTGGAGATTTGGAGATTTGTATGGTTATTACAACAGTTCTCCTACAGGTGGCAGTAAAGTGTCTTGAAGGGGTTCCCTTTATTTATATATGTATATGTGTGTGTGTGTGTGTGTGTGTGTGTGTGTGTGTGTGTGTATTATTGATTTCAGAGAGGAAGGGAGAGGAGAGAGAAACATCAATGATGAGAGAGAATCATTGATTGGTTGCCTCCTGCATGCCCCCCACTGGGGATTGAGCCCGCAACCTGGGCATGTGCCCTTGGCTGGAATTGAACCCAGGACCCTTCAGTCCACAGGCCGATGCTCTATCCACTGAGCCAAGCCAGCTGGGGTGTCCCTTTTTTAATTCAAAATCCTATGTCGGTTAACAGTGGGGCTGCACAGAGTCCTTTTCCTACTTCCAGTCATTCACTCTTCCCCAGATTCCTTCAGGGCCCAAGAATCCTCAGTACCTGAACTTCAGGGCTGAAACAGTATTCCTCTCTTGGGGGCTTAGCATAGCTTAGCTTTGAAAGCTCAGCAGCACTCCCATCTCACCCCTTTCCCTCCCCAGCCTAGCAAACAGAAGAGGAAGTTCTCTTCATTCTTTAAGAGCCTCGTCATTGAGCTAGACAAGGAACTGTACGGGCCTGACAACCACCTGGTGGAGGTGAGAGTGGGCCTGGGGCATGGGAGCACAGGCTGATGTGCCAGGTGCACAGAGCAATAGGCTCAGTCCCCGTGGAGAGGGCCAAGTGTGTGTGTTCATGCCCACCCCGTGGTGGTGAACTATGCTCCCTTCCTCCTGCCAGTGGCATCGGATGCCCACCACCCAGGAAACGGATGGCTTCCAGGTGAAACGGCCTGGAGACCTCAACGTCAAGTGCACCCTCCTGCTCATGCTGGATCATCAGGTGACTGGGGCCATGTCTCGGGGCCAGGGGCAGGGTTATTGTAAACCCTTCCTGTTCCTGCCCTATTCTTTGGCTTTGGTTTTTCACAAGAACCCCTCCTCTGACTTCCTTCTGTCCCCAGCCTCCTCAGTACAAGTTGGACCCCCGACTGGCAAGGCTGCTGGGAGTGCACACACAGACGAGGGCCGCCATCATGCAGGCCCTGTGGCTTTACATCAAACACAACCAGCTGCAGGACGGGCATGAGCGCGAGTACATCAACTGCAACCGTTACTTCCGCCAGGTTAGCTGGGAAACCCCCCCCCCCCCACCCCCCCGGTCTTGCAGCCCCTGCCTTGCCTGCTGTCCCAGAGCCCCACTGAGCTAGCTCTTGTCCATTCTTCATGCTTCCTCTGCGAGGACCCGCTTCCCCCTGTGCCCTGAAAGGCATCTTTGGTACTCTCTCCAGATCTTCAGTTGTGGTCGACTCCGATTCTCCGAGATTCCCATGAAGCTGGCTGGCCTGCTGCAGCATCCAGACCCCATTGTTATCAACCATGTCATTAGGTCAGTGGGAAGAGGGCAATGGGAAGGCTCTTCTAAGAGCAGTTTACCTTTGGATTGATCTAAAGAGAAACACCAGGTCTGGTGTCTTGCTCCCCAAGTGTGTGCAGGTTTGGCCCAGGTGGGTGGGATGGATGCTGCTATGTACTCATCCTTCCCCTCCTGTGTGCTGCCTACAGCGTGGACCCTAATGACCAGAAGAAGACAGCCTGTTATGACATTGACGTGGAGGTGGATGACCCACTCAAGGCCCAAATGAGCAATTTTCTGGCCTCTACCACCAATCAGCAGGAGATTGCCTCCCTTGATGTCAAGGTGGGCCCTCTGCCCACCCCCCCAACCTCCTCTGGGGTTCAAGATGGGGTGGGCAGTCTCTTTTGGGCATTTCTATACATGTAGCACCTTGGGATAGGATTTCTGTCCAAGTCCTTTGTGGTTAGGTGGAAACAGACCCCTTAGAAGTGGGGGCCAGTCTGACACATGTATATACCCCTCCCCCCAGATCCATGAGACCATTGAGTCCATCAACCAGCTGAAGACCCAGAGGGATTTCATGCTCAGCTTTAGCACTGACCCCCAGGACTTCATCCAGGAATGGCTCCGTTCCCAGCGCCGAGACCTCAAGGTGTGGTCCTTTCCTGGTGATGAGACCAGGTTAAGCTCTAGGTGGTTTTACCCCCATCACTACTGATTCCAGGGGCTCAGGAGTGGGAATCATGCTACCCCTTTTCCCTGGCTCTCTGCAGATCATCACTGATGTGATCGGGAATCCTGAGGAGGAGAGACGAGCTGCTTTCTACCACCAGCCCTGGGCCCAGGAAGCAGTGGGGAGGCATATCTTTGCCAAGGTGAGCCTCTGCCCTGTTTGCCCTCCTGTGGTTGTGAGCAGCAGAAGCCTGAGCTGCTGGTCTCTCTTCCAGGTGCAGCAGCGAAGGCAGGAACTGGAACAGGTGCTGGGAATTCGCCTGACCTAACTGCTCAGGGAGCCCTTCCCTTCTTCCCAGCCCAGGAATCATCCCCTTCTCAGCCTGGAAGGGACCACCATCTGAGGCTGCAGACACATAGAATAGGGAGCGGGTGAGGGTTTGTCCTGTTCCCTCAGCTTCCCAGCGTTAGTTTCATAAATGTAGCGATAGGATTCCTTGTTGCTTGGTCCCCAAAGCCTTATTACTTACTTTACGCGTTGGCTTTAATTGGGTTCACAATAAATGCCTCTGCCCCCTGCAGGCAGGCCCAAGTAGGACTACTGGGGGCCTTGCTTTGACATAGTAAGGGAGGAGGTTCAGAACCAAAGGCCACTGGCTTTGCTTGTTTACAGACTCCCCGTTGGGGCAAGTGCCCTAGCTGGCTCTGGGGAGCTGGGCAAGGAAGAGGGACTCAGCTGACACTCTTCCTACCCTTTCTAAACCAAAGTTCTTTGCCATTCCGACCAGCCCAGCCTTGCTGCTGGCTTTTTCCTTTTCTTTGGGTATTTGCACTATTTGGGGAGCAGGTTCTTCTATGTGGGAGCCACTTTTTTGTACAGGGGGTAAAAGTTGGGGTTTTTCAGGGAGCCCTGTTTGGTGCCTCCTCCCTTATTTTCTTTCCTCAATCTATGCAAGCGGCTCTGGCCGCCATCATCTCCTGGGATGCCAGAGGGCTGCCACTCAAGCTCTTGGGCCCAGGGCTATAAAGCCTCCAAGAGGAAGGGGACACTCAAGTTCTCTGGCATGGCCTGAGGCATGGGTGTGTGTGCTTGGTGGAGGGCGGGGGGACTCATTGCCATTTGGAGCTTGATAAGGGTGGGCCTAGGGCTTGGAAAGTGCCACTTCTGGCAGGTTTGGAAATTTCCAAATAAATCCTTGTTTATTGGTGGTGCTCAGACCTGGTCATTGAACAGTGCGGCCACTCGTTAATAGACTGAAGTCCTAAAGGCCTTGTCCTGCAGAGCTTTATTTGAGGGATCTACACAGGGACCATCCACCTCACTTCCATAGCTTCTTGATGGACATGTTTTTCTCACTATCCTTTTGCATGACCTGCAGTGCAGAGAGAGAAAACATCAAGTTACAAACTGGGTGAACACAGGCCCTATGCCCACTGCTCTAGAGCCACCGTCAGCAAAGGCAGAAAAGATGGAGGCCTGTACCTTGGCTACCGCCATCTCAAAGTCCTCCTGGGTGACGTGGACTCGCCGTTCCCGTAGGGCATACATGCCAGCTTCCGTGCACACACCCTGAGCAGGGAAAGGAAGACGGGCTGTTGCTGTGCCCTTGAACCCAGAGCTTCCTGCCTCTGCCCCTTCCTTTTCCTTGGGCCCTCAGATTACCTTCACTTCAGCCCCTGATGCTCCTGGCATGAGCTCAGCAATTTTTCTCAGGTTGATCCCCCGGGTCAGGTTCATTTTTCGAGAATGAATCTTCAAAATGTCCAGGCGAGCCTAGAGATGAGAGGAAAAACCTGAGCCCCACTGTCTACCATACCACCCCCCCACCCCCACCCCCAGCCAGAGCCATGCCCAGCACTGCCCATCACAAACCTCCTCATTAGGGGGTGGGAATTCAATTTTTCTGTCGATGCGCCCAGGGCGAAGCAAAGCTGAGTCCAGGATGTCAATCCTATTAGTAGCCATGATAACCTGAGTGGAGAAGGGGGGTAGCATCAGCTAGGCGCCTCCCCAGGTTGCACCTCACCCATGGCCCTCCCTCAGCTCATCCCATCGCTGCCACCACCTCACCTTGATATTCTTGGTGGCCTCAAAGCCATCCAGCTGGTTGAGCAGCTCCAGCATGGTGCGCTGCACTTCACTGTCCCCCCCAGAACCCCCCTCCAGCCGTGAGGAGCCGATAGAGTCGATTTCATCCATGAAGATGATAGATGGAGCGTGTTCTCGTGCCATGACAAACAGCTCCCTCACCATTCTTGCCCCTGTAACAAGGCCAAGCTGGCATTAGAAGTTGAGTTCCCTACCCTTACCCCCACTCCCCTGCCCCCCCCCACTTCCACTTGGTTTTCATGTCTCTAGCCACAGTTACCTTCCCCGATGAATTTCTGTACCAATTCAGAGCCAGAGACACGAATAAAGGTACAGTCTGTATGATGAGCCACAGCTCGGGCCAACAGCGTCTTCCCAGTGCCTGGGGGTCCATACAGCAGCACTCCCTAGAGGGAAACGGCAGGTCTCAGGGCAGAAAGCCAGCCCCATGTTTCATTCAATGAACACATACTAACTGCCTGCTCTGTGCTAGATGCCATACTAGAAGCTTAGAGCTATAAAAGAATGCATGTCAAGGTCCCTTCTGGTGTTTATCCAAACCGCCGCAGTGCCCTGATAGTATCTCTCCCCCAGCCCTCTTCAGCGAGGAAGGCCAGCTTATCCCTCCCCAAACCCTGCACTCGGTCCGAGGAACAGCATGGCCCTCCCACAGAAGCCCTGCTTCTCACCTTGGGCTGTGCAATGCCCAGTGCTTCAAAGAGTTCAGGATGCTTAACAGGCAGCTCGATGACTTCTTTGATCTCCTTGATCTGCTTGTCCAGCCCACCAATCATCTCATAAGTTGAATCTGGCACCTTCTCCACCATCATCAGTGACACCAGTGGGTCTACCTTGTTGGGCAGGATCTTGTGCAGAGTGTAGCTGTCATTTCTAAGAGCCACCCGGCAGTTGGGTGTCACCTGGAAGAGGGGTGAGACTTTCAGGAAGCTGTGTGGAGAGAACTGACCCAAACTCCCACCTCATCTGCTGCACTCACATCATTGATGTCGATGTTCTTGTCCACATCTACGACAAACTTGCCCTCAGGATGCACCTAAAGAAACAGGGCTCATGACTTTTCCTGACAGTCACCAAACCACCAACCTCCCCCAGGGAGACCCGTAAGTCCTAGAATAACGTGACAGAATGCTGTCCTTGGAGGCTACACACAAAGGTAAGGGGATTCAGCAGATGGTCCCTGGGGTGATGCTGCCTTTACCTTAACCAACACTTTCTTCTTATCCATGGCGCGGACTACTTCCCCCACATAGGAGCCCTGCTCCTGCAACAGCTGTAGCTCCTCCCGCAACAGGCGCACTGGATGGGAAACAGACACAGTGGTCACCCAGCTGCTTTGGTGTTCCCTCCCCGATAACTCAATTCCATACCCAGGAACTAAGCACGTTTGGAAGGGAAAGCTACAAAAAGAAAGCAAAAATTCTATTGAAGGGGATTGCTATGGGGCTTGGAAGGAGATGTGCAAATGAATAACTATATACCAATGCAAGGCATCACCATGGACAAAAGCACCGATGTGAAGACAATTCAGGGAGATGTGAACAGTCAGAAGTCAGACCAACTGCCCATAGCCAACCTCCCCCCCTCACCTTTTGCATTAAGCTCATTTCTCTGTGCCTGCAGCCTCCGAAGATTTTGGCTCTTATCATTCACAATCAGCTGCGGAGGACAAGAAGTTTCAAAAGGCAGGAAAACATAGGAGGTTAAGATCTTGGACAAGACCCTCAGGCTGGTATGAACTGAGTGAGGACAGAGCACAGGCATCTGCAGGTTTCAGATTCTCCACTATGATCCTATGGCCTTGGCCTGTCCTCCAACAGCCCCTCTGTTCAAAAAAGGCTACTTGTCTAACACTGGTCCAGGAACAACAAACCCTAATGGGGCAACATTACAACTGGCTCATGTAGACAATTTCTTGTAGGGTGGCATATCAACATGTTCCAGTGGAAAGATCTTTGAGTCAGAAGCCTAAGTTCTAGCCCGCCTGCTGCCAACTAACTGCTAGGTAGAGCCATTTAAAACATCTAGTTCTGTTACCAACTGCAAGTAGGCAGAGCACCACTACACCATGCCTCTTTTCAGGGCTGTTGTATGAAATCACAAGTGCATTTCAAAAATGATAACCCAAATACGATACCTGCAAATGTACCTGGAGTTTAGAAACTTTCCCTATGGCTTTCCTCCACCCAATTCATATTCATTGTTTTCCTTATTTCTATGGTCCCCGCTCCCTCTTCAGGCGAGAGCACTGTGTTGCCAATTCCTTTTCATTCAGTCCCCTATTATCAGCATTGTCCAGACTCAATTCTGTCTTCCCTTGCACTCACTCTACCCCAACCCCCATCTGATAAACCTCAGGTCCTGAGCCTGTGTCCTCCCCTTTTATGTGAAATCCTCTCCATCAGGCTTCTACCCAAAGGAATGGCCTTTTCTGTTTGACTCTGGAAGATGTGTAACAAACTATTTTCCTACTGGCCCCAGTGGAATTTTATGGATTGTTGAAATCTCCATCAACCATTCATCCCCCTGCTAGCTCCCTTTGTCCCTCTGGAGTCCGTCCTCACCTGGAGTTCTTCAATCTTGGACAGATAATATTGGCGGAGTCCACTGCCTGCCTTCCCCTCTTCCAGCTCCATCTGAAGACACAGTGGAATTATTAAACAACAGGCTAAATAGCCAAGCCACTTCCAGCTTGGATGGAGGCCTCAGATTTGGGTTCTAATCTCTTCCTGCATTTCTTCAGAACCCTCCTTTACTCCACGACTAAACTAAAAGCAGAACGCGAATGCCGCCTCCCTCATAGGAACCAGAACGACCAAGAGGCGACTGACACGCACGGAGCGCTTTGTCCCGAGCCCGGCGCTTTACAGACCCGGGTGTTACTACCACAGGCGGAGCCGGGAGGAAGGACGCGTCTCCTGTCTCCTGCGTCTCGCCGACGGGCCCGTTCCCGCTCTCGCCGCTCATCTCTCACTCCGCCTCCGCCGTGTCTTCTCTCCCGGCCAACCCTGACCCCCCGGGGGCTGCGCTGACACAGCAGATCCGGTCCCAGGCAGGGCCCGATCTGGATTGGACCACCCACTCCCGACCCACCGACCTCTTGCCCCAGCCGGCGGCCCACCTCGGATCACTCCTGCTCCGCATCCAGTCCCAGCCCCCGCCCAGCCGCCGCCGCCGCCGCCACATACCTGCTCGGGTCCATCAACCGCCATCTTCCCTCTGTAGTGGAGATCGCCGGCATACCAGTCGGCTCGGCGCGCAGGCGCAGAAGCAGGGACCGGAAACCGGGGTAGAGAGTGCATCCGGGTCAATGGGCCGGGTGGCGCGGGATTGACAACAAATAACAAGGGCCCTGAGGGACCGGAGGTCGGCGGCGCTACGCGAGGCCGGGAGTTTTGGAAGGGCACAGAACTCCTAAATGTTTCTAGAAACTCGGTTTTAGTTCACATAGTCTACTCTCTTGGTTCCAACCTACAGTTTATATGCAACCTGGCGACAGAGTAAAATACTTTTTGTGGCCACGCTCCAAATGACAGAGAACTTGGAGCCGGGGACGCGTGCTACGCAAGCGGAAGCGGAAGTACGTTGCTGCCTCCATGTGCTGCTCCTAGAGTTGTGGAAACGGTGTTGGTTGCGAGTGATGTGGAGTAAGGCGCTGAGTGTGATTGCTCCGGCGAGCGGAATCTAGTGCTCCGGGAAGAGGCGTCCCAGGTTCTACTTTCTCCCTAGATTGAGTGACACCCCCCCGTCCCACCATGGGCAAGAAGGGCAAAGTCGGGAAGAGCCGGCGGGACAAGTTCTATCACTTGGCAAAGGAGACTGGTGAGTCAAATTTGCGCCTTCCGCGAGCTAGACGAGCGACTTGTCAGGTTCGGAGCCCCCTCTCCCCCCGCCCCCCCACCTCTTCCGAACATTGAGTTTTTCTCGCAAAAGAGATAGTGGGTTGTGAGGCCGCAGAAATCCCGCTGGGAAAGCACCTCGTGGACTTTGTTATTTTGTTGACGCCCCCAGGTTATCGTTCCCGCTCTGCATTCAAGCTGATTCAGCTGAATCGTCGCTTTCAATTCCTGCAGAAAGCCCGAGCCTTGCTGGACCTGTGTGCTGCGCCGGGGGGATGGTGCGTAACTACCGGCACCTGGCACTCCTGGCGGCTGGTTTCTGGGTTCCATCCGGCCTGGGATGACTGAGAGTTGCATTGGGGGAAGGGAGGGCGGATACAGTAATAACAGCCTCAATTTCTCTACTCCCCAGAACATACACTACAGAGGTTTGGAACGTGTACATAGGATTTGCTCTGGCCACTGCACTTGGCAGAGCTCCTCCTAACACGGAAGAGGGTTTATATTGTCAAGTGTTGGGAAGGAATAGTCTTGGGTATTTTAATCTTTATTCTTCTTTCATAGGCTGCAGGTGGCTGCCAAGTTTATGCCTGTATCAAGTCTTATTGTGGGTGAGTGACAGGTGGTTCACGCGGGTGTTTTAGGGGTGGGAGTACAAGATAATGTGCCCTACATTTCCTTTCTTCATGCTTGAGGCAACCTTTTGGAATATTCTGACCTGATTTCTTCCAGGGGTGGATCTGGTACCAATCAAGCCTCTTCCCAATGTGGTGACACTCCAAGAGGACATCACAACGGAACGCTGTAGGCAGGTGATAAGAATCTCTCTTCCTATCCCCTTTATATGCAAACATCCACTTTTGTCCTCTTCTCACTCAAATTTTCTGAAGGCGAGACTTTTCCTGTTTACTGTGCCTTAAGCAGTGTTTGCATGATATCTGTAAGCCTGGAATATGCCTCATCCACTCCAGCCTTTATTTGGTCAGGAATGAGGTGTTTGAAATTGGAAGAAGTGCAGAGATTTCAGTGAAATCCTTTCCAGGAAGGCTCACTAGTAGATTGTAAGCTCCATGAAGACAGACATGGCGTGTTTTTAATTAATTAATTAATTAATTAATTTTATTTCAGAGAGAAAGGGAGAGGGAGAGATAGAAACATCAATGGTGAGGTAGAATCATTGATCGGCTGCCTCCCGCACACCCACACGGGGGATTGAGCCCGCAATCTGGGCATGTGCCCTGACGGGGAATTGAACCGTGACATCATGGTTCATAGGTTGAGCTCAACCACTGAGCCACGCCACCCTGGCAGACGTGTTATATCCCCCGTGCCAGGCACAGTATTTGGCCTTTAATGGGCACTCAACAAATGATTGGGTGAACAAATGACTGAATCAGGGATTCCTCCATCTGTAGCCATTCCTGTGTTTCTGCGGCTATAACCCCTTCCCTCCTTTGTAGGCCTTGAGGAAGGAGCTGAAGACCTGGAAAGTTGACGTTGTGCTCAATGACGGGGCCCCCAATGTTGGGGCTAGCTGGGTCCATGATGCTTACTCACAAGGTGCCAGGGGCGTGGAGATGGTGGAGGTGGGCATGGCCTGTCGGGCTGCATTGGTCCTCGACTAATACTCTCTCCCCCACAGCCCATTTGACACTGATGGCTCTCCGTTTGGCTTGTGATTTTCTGGCCCGTGGTGGCTGCTTCATCACAAAGGTTTTCCGTTCCCGTGACTATCAGCCCCTGCTATGGATCTTCCAGCAGCTGTTCCGCCATGTCCAGGCCACTAAGCCCCAGGCCTCGCGCCATGAATCTGCAGAGATCTTTGTAGTCTGCCAGGGTAGGTGGGCATCACTTCCTTCTTCCTCTTGACTCGTTTCCTAACTACCAAAGCACGCTTTTTTACACTTTCTTATATATCCTATCATCTTAGGATACCTGGCTCCTGACAAGGTTGACAGTAAATTCTTTGACCCAAAATTTGCCTTCAAGGAGGTTGAAGTTCAGGCCAAGACAGTTACTGAATTAGTGACTAAGAAGAAACCAAAGGTGTGTTGAGTAATGTGGTCACTCTCAGGTCCTGGACCTCTGGGGAGATTGGGCCTGATGGGTCCAATAGACACCACATAAGGGACCACTCAACCTTCTTTATTTCCCTCCCTAAGGCTGAAGGCTATGCTGAGGGTGACCTCACTCTCTATCATCGTACCTCAGTCACTGACTTCCTCCGAGCTGCCAATCCTGTTGACTTCCTCTCCAAAGCCAGTGAAGTGAGTCCCAGATTTGGGGGAATGGGAAGGGAACCCCAGAAACATGGCCTGAATGTTTTCCAACTCCTTTCCCTTCTTCCAAACAGATTTCACTAGATGATGAAGAGCTGGCACAGCATCCAGCTACCACTGAGGATATACGGGTGTGCTGTCAGGATATCAAAGTGCTGGGGCGCAAGGAGCTTAGGTATGATGTGGGGGTGGTGTAAGTGCCAAAGGCAGGGAAAGGCCTTTGAAAGCCATGATGTTGATCTCAGAACAGAATGTTGTTGTGCTAGAGGTTTGGGCTGGGGACCCGAGTCCTAGGATTTGTGACTCAGATAGGAAATTTGGGATGTGGGCCTATGACAGAGGAGGAAGCAGGGACAAAGGGAGATGGTAAGGTCTGTAATGGTATTTCTGGGACAGGTCCCTACTGAACTGGAGAACAAAGCTTCGGCGATATGTAGCCAAGAAGCTGAAAGAGCAAGCAAAGGCGTTGGACATCAGGTGAGGAGGGAGCTAAAGCACAGATGTTGACTGGGTGTTGGGGGGGCGGGGTGTGTCTAGAAAATAACCAAACTCCTTGGTCTGTTTTGTCAGCCTCAGCTCAGGAGAGGAGGAGGAAGGTGATGAAGAGGACTCAACAGCTGGGACCCCGAGGCAGCTCTCTAAGGAGGAGGAAGAGGAGGAACAATTGAATCGGACCCTGGCAGAGATGAAGGCCCAGGAGGTGGCAGAATTAAAGAGGTGAGGAGAGATCGCTTCTCGGCCTTTTGGCTAAGATCAAATGTAGTAAAGAGGTGAGGAGAGCAGGGAAGAGTTTGGGGAACTGCCCTCCTACCCCCCTCACCCCCCCGAGTTTCTGTGTGTGTGGATGGAGGAAGAGAATGAGGAAATGGTTGGGCGATTTTCAGAGCTGGGCAGGTATAATTCCTCAAACGTCCCCTCAGGAAGAAAAAGAAGCTGCTGCGTGAGCAGAGAAAGCAGCGGGAGCGTGTGGAGCTAAAGATGGATCTTCCCGGGGTTTCCATTGCAGATGAGGGGGAGACTGGCATGTTCTCCCTGCGCACCATCCGGGGTCACCAGGTGAGGCGGGGTTGGAACAGTTTGAGGAGACCAGAGGATCTGTTTGTGTATTTGGAAGGGGATCGGGGATTAAACATCATTTTCTTAGTGTGCTGCATGATCACTGCTCATGGCTGCTTGTCCACCCATAAATATGACTCAGTGAGGGGTGGCTGGGGAAGAAACATAACCCTAACATGAAATGAGGAAGACTTGTGAGTACTATAAGGACATTACATACATGTATGTATCATACAGAATACGTAAAAGTAGAAGAACCAAGAGGCACTCTGCAAGAAGCTGTTTCTGGCAGCTGCAGCAGGGAACTGGGTCACCAGCACGGTGATGGAGGGCTTCCCTCAGGGGAGCAACGCTCCTCAGTCCACTGAGGCCAAGTGAGCACCTCGGCGCACATTGGCTGCTGGATGGTGAATACAGGGAATTTGACTTTTAAATAAAAGCAGTGGTCACAGGCAATTTGTGGCTTTTGTGTGGGAATGGGAACCAGGTGGTCTTTGTTGTATAGGAAAGTAGTGGTTCTGGAGCAGACTACCACTTATCCGTATTTTGCCTCAGTTCCCTCATCTGTAAAAGAGAATAATAGAACCTACCCACTAGGGCTTGGGGGATGAGTAAAAAATGTTGCCTGGGCTCCTTTATTCAGTGGAAACAAAATTCGTAGATTATATTATTCTCAGTAGGTGATGTGGTACCTTTTTTTGAGGTAATGTTTTTAAAGAAAAATTAATGTGTTAGAATATTTTAAAATTTGATGCTATATAGGGTATGGGTACTTTTCCATAAACCTATTTCTGCTACCATTGAAGATGAGACTGCTGAGTGGAACAGGTGGTGATCTGGTCTAGAATGGGATGGCTGTGACAGCCCCATCACTTCCCTGTCTGTAAAAGGAGATAATGTGTTTGCTGAAACTAAGACAATGGACACAGAAAAAAAGCAGTATGTTCAAGTACCCTCGATCTCTGTTTATCTGTCAAACTTTAGTTGTTAGAGGAGGTAACACAAGGGGATATGAGTGCTGCAGACATGTTTCTGTCCGATCTGCCAAGAGATGACATCTATGTGTCAGATGGTGAGGAGGAGGAGGATGATGATGCATCTCTGGATAGTGACCTGGATCCAGAAGAGCTGGCAGGAGTCAGAGATCCTCGGAGTCTAAAGGACCAAAAGTGGTAAGGTGGGGGCTGGTCTGCAGGTATTACCAAAGGCGTGGGGCAGGGGGAGTTCTCCAGGGCACTGGCCCACTAACCCACTTTCCTTGGGGCTACAGTGGACGATTTGCCAAAGCAGAAGACGATAAAGGGGAGGAGGATGAAGAAGAGAACCCATTGCTGGTGCCTTTGGAGGAAAAGGCGGTCCTGCAGGAAGAACAAGCCAGCCTGTGGTTCTCAAAGGTAAGAGGAAGCTAGGGGGTCAAGACTCAGGGAACTGGCATTCCCTGCTGAAGGATACCTAAAGATTTCCCCTATCATAGGATGGCTTCAGTGGGATTGAGGATGATGCTGATGAGGCTCTGGAGATCAGTCAGGCCCAGCTGTTGTATGAGAGCCGCCGGAAGGGGCAGTCGCAGCCGCCACTGCTGCCACCGCCACCACCATCTTCTAGTTTGAAGACTGAGAGAAAACCTTCCCAGTGCCCAGATGAGGCCCTTAAGGCGACAGAGGCTCCACCAGGGACAGAGGCTGCCACTGGCCCTGGGAGTGGGGGGAGAGAGGACAGCTCCGACAGTGACAGCAGCAGCAGTGAGGATGAAGAGAGGTGAGTGGTTGCAGCTGATGGGAGAAGGGATAATGAAGCAGTGGTGACCATTTCTCTAAGTTGGGTGTTTTCAACCTTGCCTGTAGATCAAGAGCTTTAAAAATACTTATTATTCTGATTTAACTGGTACAGCCATGGTAGGATCTCCGGAAGTTACCCACTGCAGCCTTAAACAGGAACCAGGTTGAGGTGAGGTGGGAGTGGGTCTGAGTGATATGGAGTGATGGTGGACACATGGTTCTCTTCTGCAGCTGGGAACCACGCCGTGGTAAGAGGCGAAGCTGTGGGCCCAAGTCAGAGGATGCTGGGTTTGAGATAGTGCCTATTGAGGACCCAGGTGAGTGGGTCTGCACCCAGTGGGATGGGAGGAGACCATGGATGTTTGGGAATCGAGCTTGGACTTTTTTCCTCCCCTTCTAGTGAAACATCGGATACTGGACCCTGAAGGCCTTGCTTTAGGTGCTATTATTGCCTCTTCCAAAAAGGCCAAGAGAGACCTCATAGATAATTCCTTTAGCCGGTAAGGGGAAGAAAATCACGAGAAGCCGCCCAGTTGTGTGTGTGGTGGGAGGGGGCAAGTGGTGGTTTCTTCTCCACAAAGCATGGAGTGGTCATTAGGGCTGTGTCCTCGCCACCTAGGTATACATTTAATGAGGACGAAGGGGAGCTTCCAGAGTGGTTTGTGCAGGAGGAAAAGCAGCACAGGATACGGCAATTGCCTATTGACAAGAAGGAGGTGGAGCATTATCGGAAACGTTGGCGAGAAATCAATGCACGTCCCATCAAGAAAGTGGCTGAGGCTAAAGCCAGAAAGAAACGCAGGGTAAGTATTGGGGCTGCCCAAGGTGAGGGGTAGGTGGGGCAGGGGTGGGGCAGAGGTTAACCTGACAGGGCCTCACACAGATGCTGAAGAAGCTGGAACAAACCAAGAAGAAAGCAGAAGCTGTGGTGAACACGGTGGACATCTCAGAACGAGAGAAAGTGGCACAGCTTCGAAGGTGATTGGGGGAGGTCACCCACAAAGACACATGGGGGTTAAAAAGTGCCAGAAAGCCAATTGGGGGAGGTCACCCACAGACACATGGGGGTTAAAAAGTGCCAGAAAGCCAACTGTTTCTTCCATTTACAGTCTCTACAAGAAGGCTGGGCTTGGCAAGGAGAAACGCCAGGTCACCTATGTCGTAGCCAAAAAAGGTGTGGGCCGCAAAGTGCGCCGGCCAGCTGGAGTCAGAGGTCATTTCAAAGTGGTGGACTCAAGGATGAAGAAGGACCAAAGAGCACAGCAACGGAAGGAGCAGAAGAAAAAAAACAGGCGGAAGTAAGCAGAGCCACCAGGGCCTCTGAGAAGGCAGTGTTTGGAGGAGGAGCGATTCTGCAGTTCACTCCAGCCTCCCTGTTACCAGCTGCACCCTGCTTGCATCACAGTCATCTGAAAAGACGGTGAGGTGTGGGGTACCTAGAACTCATGGTGGTCTGAGCGGTGAGCACATCTCCTGCCTCTTGTTAAAGCACAGCCGAAGGGCCCTGTTGGACTCCACAACCCGTCCCTGAAGAAGACAGGGCACTTGTTTTAAATTACAAGGGGAACTTGAGTGTTGAGGTGGCATTCACTCTAGTCTGATTTCTGGGCCTCTCAGGTCTCTCCGTCCTCTTCTATTGCCATTTAAATAAAACCATGCTTATAGATGTCTTTTCTGCCAGTTCCCATTAAGGGCTAACTTAGGTGCTGCACTGTTCTAAATCCTATTAAGCATGTTCTGACTCCTGAGGTAGAAATGACAGACAATCCACAGGTCCCAGTAGTAAAACATTTACTAGAGCAAGCAGAAAAGAATGCACATCTTAAAGAAACCTTCACAAAGTCACAAAATTTGAAGTATGTATATTTCCTTTATAAACAACATAAAACAAAAATCATCAAAATCATTTCAGCAAAAGATTTTTCTACCATTGTGGCAAGTTAAAAAAAAACAAAACACACAATGAAATGGGAAGACAGTTAAAAGCTGTTTGGGTTTTAAATTTAGCAACACTTCAGACCTGGATTGTGGCTCTGGGCTTCTACTACAGGCTGCTTCTTCCCGTCTCAGGGCTGGATACAAACCTGAGCATCAACTCCACTTAGAATCAGACACCTCCCTTCCCTGCAAATGTATGGAAGCACCAAAGTGCTTCCCAAACATCCCTAACATCTTAAAGGACTGGCTTTGCAGAAGCCAAATCCTAAAAGGGACCGCCTGGGCACATGGCTAAGAAAAGGTTTTAACTTATAGATGTTTATAAGCTGACAGTAAAAAATACACACTACATATGATATAAACCTAGTTTTATATCCTATAAGGCCCTCACGACAAACCCAGAGCCAAAAGAAGCTTCCCAGCTCTCACTGCTTATGATCAAAGCAGCACTCCCCCCCCGCCCCCGCCCCAATAATCCAAAAACGATCCAGATGGAGGAGTCATGTCTCCAAGTGCCAGCTACACTAAGGGAAGGGGGTCCTTACACCTTGGGCCCCACCCCACCCCAGCCCTGAGACACGTAATTACCAAAAATCTTTCTAAAAATAACAAAGGATTTCACACTTCAGCACATACCATCTAACTGTCCCATCGACTTTTCTTGCGCTTGGGTGGCTCGGGGACAGCAAAACCATCAGCTGTCTTATCTGTCTTGCTGTCCATCTTTTCCATCTTACTGCTATCCACCTTGGGGTCCATCTTGCTCTCACGATTACAACCTTCTTTCCTGCTTTCACCATTCCGGCCATCGTTTGCACCTCGACCATCATTTGCACCTCGACCGTCATTTGCACCTCGGCTCTCTCCATGTCGACCTCCACCTCCTCCATGCCTGTTCTCCCCATGACGATGGCTCTCAGTGTGACGGCTGCTGCTTTCTGGATAGCGGTATCCATCTCCATGGCGACCACCGTCTCCATGACGTGGGCTATCACCATGCCGATTGCCACTCTCTCCATGGCTGTGACGGCTACCACCCCGGTTCTCAGTATATCTCTCTCTCTTCCCATTGCTACCCCCAATCCCTTCTCGGCTGTTATTCCCTGAAGCTGTGTTGTTGGCTCCCTGGGCTCCGGCAGTGGGGTAGGTCACTGGGGCACTGCTGAGGTTCCCAGTATTGCCAAAGCCTGGGATGCCCTTGGTGGCACTAGCAACGGGGCTGTCAGGACTGTTAAGACCCTGCTGGGCTGAATTAGATGGTACAGAATTCAAGCTCCCTGCACTTGTCCATCCACTTGCCCCAGCAGCAGAACTTCCAGCTTTCTGGTTGCTTAAGCTGGCGGCAACAAAGTGACTCTTGTACTGTGACTAAGAGAGAAAGAGAACGAAAATAGTTATGATGGTGAGTTCAAGAAACTTTAATATATAAACTTGGCAATGATATATAGGAACTAGGGTGTTCACACACACAACAGTATCCATGCTATCTTGGCCCTGTGACTTTAGCATCCTGATGGCCCCACAATCTTGTGGCTTCTGTGCGTATTAGTCTGGAGATGGATAAAATATGTAAATTAAGGCCAGCTAATTGGAGGGGTAAAGTTAGAAGAGTTCCTGAGATACAGAATCAAATTTGTCTTAGCTAAAAAATTACTGTCAACCAGATAGCAGTAGCCTCTGAGGAGGGCAACACAGTAGGTTGGTGAGGCAGGGAGGGAACAGCAATCCTGCTGCAGTGCAACAGTCCTGGGCTCAGCGTACCTGAGGTAGATGACAGCCAGAGGGGTTTCTGTAGCCTCAACACCTGCACCTGCATCTCTAAGTTAGCTACAGTTTATGTTCAAAATGGAAAGCAGTGAGAGGTCCTAGATCCAGTATCGAGCACACAAACCGAGCTACATCTCAAGACTAGCCCCAAAGCTCTTTTAACTAAATGCTGATCTCCTACCTGGAAAGCCGCTTTCATTGCCGTCAGCCGATCTCCCATGGCTCCTGTGGAGGGCTTGTAGGCCTCATAGTTGCTCATTACATTGTTGTTATTTCCTCGATCCTAAAAAATAAGCACACCGTAAGAATGGACTCAGTAGGAAAGCACCTGCTATAGACTAGGCCTCAACATACTGAAAACGAGTGGGAAAGGGAACAGGATTTTTTTTAGGAAGTTATGTTTTGTGAGAAAAGGTGTGGTGATGAAGAATAATTTAGAAACTCTATGCCTTTCAACCCAGTATTTCTATTTCTGGAAATTAATCCTAAATAATCAGAAATGAGATCAGATTATGCCCAAAGCTGACTATGTGGCATTATTTATATACAAACATGAACATGTTTATGTAATTATGTAAAAATTATAAAGATGGAAAGGCCACAAGGCAGTATGCACATACTTTGAATCCAGACCCTTGAGTCTGAACCTCAGCTTTGTCACTTACCAGTGTGTAACCTTGGGTGCCTCTGTTTTATCTCTGTACTCACTCTTAGTGAGTGGCTGAGAAGACTGAGTTAATATGCATGCCTGCTTGGAATGGACCTGGCATATAGTAAGTGCTCAGTATTAGCTATCATTCTATCTGCATCATCCGCATCACCATCATGACTGTAATGTGGGAACAGATTACTTATCAAAGACACCACGATAACTATGATGATCCAGAAATGTAGACTTGGCTTAGGAATCAGAGTGACAGATAATAGGCAGTTAAGACAGCGAGTCACGGAGAGCTTTTGTTACCTGATTTTTGAGAAAAGCTCTCTCTCCTCTCTCTGATGAAATTTCCCAGAGAATGTAGAAATCATTCCTGAGTTAGTTACAAGATACAACTAGAATCTACACAGCGACCTTGTGGCAATGTCTAGCAGCAGGCTCTATCTAGGCCAGTGTTGGGAAAACAAGAGTGTGGGGTCCCACATCCAGAGTTTCTGATTCACCAGGTTTGCGGTGGGGCATGAGTCTACTTTTACTGCTAGTCCAGGAACCACTGCTAACCTAGACTGATTTCCTGAGCACATCAAGGTCCTTCTTCAATAGAAGTCACAACACTAAGAACCAGCATTAACATAGAGGTAAGCCAGCAAATTAAACACAAGCTTCCTTCCAGACAGGGTTCTGAACTCACAGGTTTTCTCAGGTAGAGAATAGTCCTACCGTTACTCAGGACTCAGGACCAGCCTTAACACGTTAAGTGCCCAACCTGTTTTGTTTTCCAGACGGAAAGTATAGTGTCAGTCACCGGTGATTGACAGGGCACTTAACATGTTAAGGGCACTATTGTAGTATGGACTCACCGTGTTCTCAGAGCCTAGCCCAGGCCGCTCCCTGTAGCCCAGGCCTCCTCCACCAATGTTCAGCTTTTTGCCTTTCCCTCCTTTGAAGCGGGACTTCCGAAACCAGGCATTCTGCATTGAACACAATTTAAGGTTAAGCCAGGGTAGGGAGAAGGGGCCAGAGAAAGGATAAGATGGAAGAGGAAACTAAGTGGGAGGGAAGAACTTTTTGCTTCATCTTTAGCCAAGAACCACAGATTCACTTCCTTTAGGTAGTTTAATCCACCAATTTGTCAGGAGGCTCAGATCCTCATCTCAGGCTTCCTTTATTGCTCCTTTTCCAAGAAGGGAAGTGATTGGTTACGCTGGCCACTTCTAACTTCCTTGAGGAAAGTGAATTTATTTTCTATTTTTCAATTTATCTATACATACCACTGGACATAAAAATTCAGAGCTTTTAAAGAATTACTGGGTTCAGAAGTAGAGGGAAAAAAACTGAAGTGAAGTTTATTAGAATTGACTCTAGGCCAGACTGGTAGTCACATAAATAAAAATAAAATTTTATTTACCCATAGGACCTAAAAGTTTTCACTGAACTTGATCACTGCCAGAATACTACTAATCAGATTTATTCACATTCTCTTCAGAATGCAAACATCTCTGGGGGAGGTTAGAGCTTTGGCTGACACATGCCAAAGTTCTTGAGAGGCAGGGCAAGCTTGGCAAAGGTGATGAGAAGCTGATCAGTCTGAGAGCACAGGAAGCCTGAGGCATAAAAAGAGATGTATCTTGTTCAAACCTTCAGTTTAGGATTGGCTCTCTACACCCAGGAAAGGGGAAGAAACTACTCTCAGTAATAAAGGTCCTTTACTCTCAAGACCACATGACAACTGCATTATGGGTAACAGTGCTATAGGCTGGCCTATCTGAAAAACACGTAAGTCTCTGCTAACAGAATGTGTACTCTGAACACATTTGTAATTTGGGGACTGCATGTATTAACACAACTTAAGATTTAATTCGGTAGAATGGCTCACTCCATTTTGGACTGGTAATCAGTGTGGTCTAAAATCTGAGACCTAAGTCTATGAGGAATAGTTAAATACATAATTTTTTAAGACATCACACATTTTTAGCCCCCAAAAGAGAAGACAGTTTGGGAGGAAGAGAAGCCATCTTTTAAATTACACTTACATAGATGCTGCTGAAAGGAGAGGATGAGAAGGTAACCAGATGAATTTTAATGCCCTTTCAAAACTAATCAGTACCTCTAAGCACTATTCTCCCCACCCCCACTCCTTTCTTGACATGTTTCTAGGTTATCTGCCTCAGGCTTGTTGGAATTTGGTCACCTAGTTTAGTTTTACAACTTGGAGCAACCTGAAGTGTGCCCCAGCCCCTCACCTGCATCGCCAGATCTAGGAGTTCCTTGGAAACATGTTGATTGGCTCCTTCCAAGTTCCGGACAAGATCACCAGCAAAATTGCTGTCCTTGGGGGTTAGCAAGGTATAGGCCACACCCTTCTCACCCGCTCGTCCAGTGCGGCCAATCCTATGAGTATGGGTATCAATGTCTCGAGCCACATCATAGTTAATGACAGTCTTAATTGAAGGAATGTCCAGACCACGGGCTGAAATAATAAACCAAATTCTTTCATTCTTCATCAGGAGTCAAAAACTAAAGTAACCCTGCCCTAGCTGGTTTGGCTCAGTAGATAGAGCACCAGCCTGCGGACTAAAGGGTCCCGGGTTCAATTCCGGTCAAGGGCACATGCCTGGTTGCGGCTGGATCCCTAGTAGGGGGCATGCAGGAGGTAGCCGATCAATTATTCTCTCTCATCATTGATGTTTCTCTCTCTCTCCCTCTCTCGTCCTCTCTGAAATCAATAAAAATATATTCAAAAAAACAAAAAACAAACAAAAAAGCAAAGTTAACCCCAAATGCTAAATCTCTAAGAATCCAGGTTCCATTCTTTTACATATACATACATACATATATATACATATATATTACACACACACACACACACACGTTATTGATTTCAGAGAGGACAGGAGATGGAGAGAGAGAAACAATGAAGAGAATCATTGATCGGCTGCCTCCTACAAGCCTCCTACTGGGGATCGAGCCTGCAACCCAGGAATATGCCCTGACTGGTAATCAAACTATGACCTCCAGGTTCATAGGTCAACGCTCAACCACTGAGCCACCGCAGTCAGGCCCAGATTCCATTCTTATCTAGGCAAAGTGCATGGTTTGTTGAGCTAAGATACAAATTACCCTTCTAGAACAAATGCCACTATTGTAGATTCTATGATGCGGGGCCACCTACTGTAAGGTATATAACATCTGCCATCAATAACCTGCCATGGCCTCTCTTTGCACCATGAATATATAAAAAATTAAAATCAGCTTCAAATATGCCTCGAGGCTGAGAAATTAACATCTTCCTGGTTATGATCAGTGTACTCTAAATGGCTCCATGGGGTATGGCCAGCCAGGCCAGCAGAGCACCCTCAATCAGCTTGATCAGGTATTATAGGTCTTGTATAGCAAGACAGAGCACCCTTACAGCACAGAAACCTAAGGTTATTGGGGAAATTCATATTCTACCTGCAACATCTGTGGCCACCAGGATGGGGATGTCCTTTTTCTTAAAGTCTGAAATGACCTTGTTTCTTTCACTCTGATCCATGTCCCCATGAAGCAGCCCAAGATTATGATCCTCCTGTTTAAGGTTATTGGCCAGCTCCTCAGCATTGGCTTTTTTAGTAACAAACAGGAGGACACTCCCTGAAGAGGTAAACTCGACCAGACGCCGGGTAAGCCAGTTCCATTTACTAGGCCCGGAATGGAGAATTTCCACAATCTGTGTCACATCTTCATTTGCCTGAAAAGGAAGAAATGAAACAGAGGATTGTGACATTTGTGCCACAGGGCACCTGAACAAGGACCAGACATCACATTTTCTACCTGCATCTAGCAGAACCTTAAACAATCTTTCTTCTCCTGGGCCTTCCTTCAGCAAGTCAAGTGCACTCAAAACTTAGGTCCCTTTCTCAAATCACTGCACTCTCTATCTCCCCTAATGCGTACATGTACCAACCAACTAATCTGCTAACCGCAATATTTTTTTATATGCCTACTACTCAGATTATTAATAAATTAAGCTCCTTTTCTGCCCCTCCCACTCACTGTTCCTAGTAGAATTCATCCACGGACACAGAAGGCACTCAAAAATGAAGAATGGACACTTTCAAAATGCTAACTGCACAAAACTTTAATAAACATGGCAAGCAACTTAAGGAATTCTCAAGGCAGCCTTAACTGAATTCCAAATCACAATTCAGAGAAATTTTCCACACAGGTAAGGAAAAGAACCCTTAACTCATTTTCACCAGGCTGTTCAAGTCCCCACTCCATGCTGTGCAGACCTCCTCCCTCCATCATTTTAAATGTCAGTTCTATCCTGACTGATAGTCTTCTAGGCAAAGCTTGCTTCTTTTCACCCCACAAATGTGTTTTGTTTGTTTTTTTAAATGGATGCACTTATTTATGCATCCATTGGTTGGTTCTTGTATGGGCGCTAGCTGGGGATCAAACCCACAACCGTGGTATATGGAGACCACGTTCTAACCAACAGGGCTTCCCTTCTCTTTGGATATTAAATTTAAAGCAAGTTTGAAACATGCTGCCTCACCCATAAATACATAATATTTTTCCTCTCAGTAGTGAGAAATTCATTCCATGTCTCCATAATCTGAGAAATAACCTATTGGGGTCCCATCCAGCCCTGCTAAGGTTACCTCTCCAATATCGCCTTGCACCACTCGAATAGGGTCGATCAGAATGTCTCTGGCCAGTTTTTCAATCTTTTTCCGAAAAGTTGCACTGAATAAGAGAGCTAAAAGGTAAATTAAATTTTGTTAAAGAAACAGTATGACTTCTTTTTTGAATGACCATTAAGCTTCCTACTAACATTTAAAATATTGTTTTTAAAAAATATTCAGTTGTTAAAAAATAAGCCTACCTGAACTTTAATTTTAGTTAAAAGCAAACGAAAAAAACTAACTAAGAAAAAAAGGCTTGATCTTACTCTATTTTTATAAATTTTCTGTTAAGACAGGGTTGTCAGTATGGTTAACAGAAATCAGATCTGCATTGTGCATTGCCTCTACCCAATAAAACTGTATAAATTGGAGCCAGTCACTCAATTCTCAGCCTTAGTATTTATCATCTATAAAAATGAGTGAATTATAACTGATGACCTCTGAGGTCCTGTGCAGCTCAAATAAACAGTCACTATCTCACCCTTTATAGTTCTCACCAGTACACACACATGATCATTTTTGCTGCCACAACTGAGTGCTTACAAAATAAATAGAGGAGCTTATTCTGAGTACAAATGTGGCTTAATAAAACTGCTGCATACATACTCTGTCTGTCAGGACGGACATGACTGGCTATGGATCGCACCTGGTACTCTGGAAGAAGTAGAAACGTAAAATTAATATTATAACTCTGCAATACAGTTTGGGATGCCTGGAAAAGTCATTTTAGTAAAAATCTTCATATGAAAGGTTATAAGAATTAAGGGGGAAAAGAAAGAAATAAGGAAACTTTAAAACTCCTAGATCTATTATTCAGTATGAAACTCAGAAAGCATTTTGTCCTCCACCCAGTTGGGGAAGGCCCAGTAGTGTTTCAATCAATAAAGATAGTTAGAATTTTCACACAGCCAGGTTAAGTGAAAGAGGACAGGAGAGCAAAGGGCCTTGAATGACATGACATCCACCCAACTAAGAACACAGACCTTGACATCCACAATCAAAGGCATATGAATAAAAATAAAGCATAGCCGAAACCGGTTTGGCTCAGTGGATAGAGCGTCGGTCTGCGGACTGGAGGGTCCCAGGTTCGATTCAGGTCAAGGGCATGTACATTGGTTGCGGGCACATCCCCCGCTGGGGGGTGTGCAGGAGGCAGCTGGTCGATGTCTCTCTCTCATCGATGTTTCTGGCTCTCTATCCCTCTCCCTTCCTCTCTGTGAAAAATCAATAAAATATATTTAAAAAATAAAAAAATAAAGCATAAAGCCAATATCCTCCCTATATACAAAGGCATTTTCAATTGTCCTCAACCCAATCACACCTAACATACTTTTCCTGAGAGAACTCCTAAAAATAGTTTCTAACCTTCCCCAGGAATATTTTTAGCTTCTCTCACGAAAATAAAAAATAAAAAAAATTGCTAAGTCCAGACATGGGAAAAACTAGTATCATGAGATCAGGGACAGAAGACACTGGTATTCAGAGCATACCAAATCCCATGTCAAACATTCGATCTGCTTCATCAAATACAAGGTAAGAGACTCTCTGAAGATTGGTAGCTTTCTTCTTCACATGATCAATCAGCCGGCCCTATGAGAACCAGAAAATGAATAGTAAATATAATTAAAGGCATTTACAACAACTTTCTAGAGCTGTGTTCCTGGCAAAAGTATTAACCCTTTGCACTCGCTTGCTTTTTTCATACGAGCTGCTACCGATGCTAACCGTGTCGAGTCATACTCGACATCCGAGTGCAAAAGGTTAATATGTCTTAGACTATATCAGACCCTGGTCTGACAGCCTTGACAAAGCCTTAAAAAACCCCAGAGATTTTGAAAACTCCATTGGATTCTTCCTTTACATTGTGATTTAAATTGTAGGAAAATGGCCAGAACACTTTTTGTGAGGCATTCTGAAATGACCTAATTTAAAACCTTGCTGATGGGCTTTAATGTTTAGACTACTCTTCTAGACAGCCTGACTATACTTTGAATGTCTTTCTGATTCTTGATACTCTCAGTGACCTCATCCATTTTCTAGGAGAACTTAAGAAAAATTGTTTTAAATTGAGGGGAATTTGTAGCTATTAATATATAGATCAGAGAATCTTATTGGACTATTTTAGTCAATTAATCAAAATTAAACCAAAGCCATAGGATGTCATTCACCAGAGTGTTCTCTACCCTGCCCTACCACATTTTAGGGGGAAGTCCCTCTAATAACTAACCACTTTTCCATACAAAGAGAGGCCGAGAAGCCATTAAATCCAAGACATACTTACTGGAGTACACACAACAATCTCTGCCCCCTCCTGAAGGGCCTTGGCCTGCTCCCACATGCTTCCCCCTCCATACACGGCCACTGATCGAAGATTATATGCTTTCCCAAACCGCTTACATTCTGCATGGATCTAAAAAGTTGTGGACATAATGACACATTAACAAACTCTGACAAAAACCTTTGTCACAACAAAAAAGGGAGTTATACAAAACACACAGAATACAATGTCAGAAAATAAAATGCTAGAAAATACTTAAAACAATTCTCATAGCATTTTTTAAAATCTTAAAACAGTTTTTCAAAGAAAAGTGTGTATTTGGTTATATAGAAAGTATCCTATCCTATATAATAAAAGCCTAATATGCAAATCAACCAAACAATGGAATGACTGGTCGCTATGACATGCACTGACCACCAGGGGGTAGATGC
This sequence comes from Eptesicus fuscus, assembly GCF_027574615.1. Taxonomy (NCBI): domain Eukaryota; kingdom Metazoa; phylum Chordata; class Mammalia; order Chiroptera; family Vespertilionidae; genus Eptesicus; species Eptesicus fuscus. The sequence goes on along the minus strand of NC_072492.1, from coordinate 32,574,704 downwards.
TCAATGCAGGAGCTGCCTCCAGCCTGCAGGCCCCAGGCCAGCCAAGGCGGGTGCCAGCAGGGGGCCCCCCAATCTCCCCACCAGTTGCCCCACAGATCTGCCCTGATCTCTGGCCAGGTCTAGGGACCTTACCCGTGCACGATTTCATGCACCAGGCGCCTAGTATAACAATATTTTCCAAAAGTTTCCTGGTAGCTCAATGTAAATGTATTTAATGCCACTCTATTGTACATTTACAAATGGTTAAAATGGGAAATTTGATGTGTATTTTATCACAATTGAAAAAGAAGTTTCCTGGTAATTTTACCCACTTGACTGGTTGGTCCCTTGCTAGTTCACATTTGCAAGGAGGCATTCCATACAAAGCACATACCTGCTGGCAAAGCTCCCTCGTAGGACACACAATCACTGCAATTGGTCCATCACCTGGTTCCAATTCCTTCTGGTCCATTATATGAATCAGCATGGGCCAGATAAAGGCAGCAGTTTTTCCACTGCCTGTTTTGGCAATACCAATCATGTCTCTTCCACTTAATGCCACAGGCACACCCTAGAGAAAAAGCAAGTATATCCACTTTCAACCTTCTATTGTGAAGATGTTCTGAAGGAAATACTAGGGAAGGAGTATATGACTATTAATGACATTCATTTTCACTGGAACAGAATTATCCTGGGCTATGCATACTAACTATGGAATAACAAAAAATACGTGGCATTCCCCTAAACTTCTTGATTTGAAAGAAATATTTATCATTCTCTTCATGTGGATCAGCCACGATTTACAAAATATGAATGACTTCATTTTGCTTAAAATACAGAAATAAAAAAAAATTGTAATTTATAAGTAGGTTACTAAGTTTTTTAAGATCTTGACCTCTTAAGAAGGTACAGATTGCCCTATCCACATACATAAAATTCTCAATTTTGGTGTAGGAATGAATAAATCCCATATATAAATGTGAAATAGAAGTTATTACTTTCAGGTCACAGCCAAAGGGATCCTAGTCACTGACAGTACTAAATTTGTCCACACAGAAATCTTTATTTTTTATTTTATGCTCAACCGAGGACATGCTTGGAGGTGGGGGTATAGAAATATTGATGTGAGAGAAAAACACCGATCAGTTGCCTTTTGTACAAACCCTGACCTTGAGGTGGGGGGGAGGGGGGAGGGAGAGGGATTGAACCCGCAACCTGGTTATGTGTTCTGACAGGGAATTGAACTGGCAACCTTTTGGTTCACAGAATGACACTCAACCAGAAATCTTTGGCCGGGCCACATATAAATCTTTTTTATTATACTCTTGTATTTCATATATATCTTCCCTCTTCTCCCCTTATTTAAAGCAAAGGTTGAAGATGAAGCTACAGAGGAAATATATGGATACATTCGACCCATGTCAATTCAGTTCTGCACTAATCAGTGTTGTGTTGTTGTTTTTTAATTGATGAGAGGGAGAGGGAGAGGGAAAGGGAGAAACATCAGGATTTGAACCCACAACCTGAGTTTGTGCCCTGATGGGGAATCAAACCTGCCAGCTTTTGATGTATAAGACGATGCTCCAACCAATTGAGCCACACTGGCCAGGGCTGCACTAACTAGTGTTTTATTGATTTGACTTGTTTGTAAAATAAAACACAGTCATTGACTATCATTCTACTTCATTTTCCCTTCAGTATGCTTTACTTACCTGGCACTGTATTGGAGTGGGCTGTGTGTATTCAGATTTCCGAATCTGGTGCATAAGTTGTTCATCAAACCCAAAATGAGCAAAACTGCTTCCTGGTCTAGGAGGTGCAGCACCAGAGACCTAGAGGTAAAGACAATTCCCAGGAATGATTTGTACTTCAAAATCAACAGCACTGGAAGTTCAACAATATTTACCAGTACCTAGCATTTAGCTCGAATATAACGTGAAAATGTAAGTCTGTAGCCAAAATCATATGCTGTTCAAAAAGGTAAGAAAATAACAGATCTAAAAACTCCAGGATAAATATTCCTGAGATAACTGTCATAAGATTTAAAATGATTAAGTGCCTAGACATCTCTTTAATAAAAATTTTCTGTAAGAAATTAAAAAATAATTGTTCAATTCATTGAAAAAGGTCATTTTATTTTTTACCATTTTGCGTAACTATTAGCCAGATGGTAGAAAAAAATAAAACTTGCTCTTAAAATAAAATAAAGAGTGCAAATGAGCTCTAAATATGGTATGCCCTTGTAACCCACTGGTTACAAAGATATCCGCCATTTCCATTTTTAGTCACGCTTGAAGAGTTAATGCTCCACTCGGTGATGGTCCAGACACTGTCAAGCACTATACTGTACCCAGGTAAAGAATGAAGCTTATAATTTCCATGTTGATTCCAACAGTGATAACCTTTCAATGCTTCCTTTGGTGATGCTATCTATTTCTACTCAGGATTTTGTGTAAAAGGTTTTTTTGTTTGTTTGTTTGTTGGGGGGGGTGGTAATTTTGGCAAACAGACACACACATACACACTCTCAGAAAACAGAAGTTCAAACATCACATAACAACTGGTAAGGCATAGGCCAGAAAGCTGTCCACACCAGAGTAGATATCACCGTATTATCTGTGTGTGTTTCACTTTACTAACATCGAGCAGCACTCTATACAATGTGGCCAATGTATAACCTAAACTTTTTGGGTGGGCAATTTAAACTATTGCTGTGAAATTAGTGCATTCATATTTTTAAAAGGTGTTAATGTCTTCTAATTGAAAAAAACAACTGTGCTGTAATTTGAGAAGCAAGTGTATATTAATTTTGAGATATTCTGACTTTACGTATTGATCACATCTACTGGTCTTGTCTTCTCTTCTGAAGATGGTGACTCCTACCCTTCGTCTCTAGCCCACCAAACACAGTTCTCAAAACACTGTATTTGCTGGAGAAATAAGTTGCTGATTAATTTTAAGCGTGCGATGACATATTGTTCCATACAACATACAGAGCTGACTGAACACATTTAGCATTCATGTGTGTCACATGCAAGAAGAATACAATCCTATCCTCAAAGAGCTGGAAGACTAATACAATAAAAACAAGACACATGAGCCCAAGGGATATAATTATTACTCTACCAAAGACAGTTCAGAGACCATTAGAAAATAAATTCAAGATTAAGAATATCTAGCTTAATGGTTGAACTTACCCGAAGATTGAGCTTATGCCGAAGATCTATTAGCTGCTGTGGGGTGAGGTTTGTTATCTCTTCATGCTCATTGTAAAAATTTTTTTCAAATGGTGGATAGTCAATCTGCAGGTCCAATTATTCAAAGTTAGTCTAGAATTCAAGAGTCAATCCTGTGAGTTTGACTTTAATGCAAAATAATCTTTTACAAATATTACAAAGTAAAGCCAAAACCAGACAGAGAACAAAGGAATTCACTTATTCATGACAAACATCCCCAAAGTACAGCTAGTACCATTCCCTAATCCCATTTTCAAAATAAACACCAACCTGCTTTCTAAAGAGACTCTTAAGAACACATTTCAGCTCTAGCCAGTTTGGCTCAGCATTGGCCTGCAGACTGAAGGGTCCCAGGTTCAATTCCGGTCAAGGGCACATACCTGGATTGTGGGCTCGATCCCCAGGAGGGGGCGTGCAGGAGGCAGCCGATCAATGATTCCCATCATTGATGTTTCTCTCTCCCTCTCCCTTCCTCTCTGAAATCAGTAAAAATATTTTTAAAAAATACACTTCAGGGGAGTGAAGGGTGGAGGCAGAGTGAAGGGGGTGTCAAAGGGAGGGGGGAAGGGGACATATGTAATATTTTGAACAATAAAGATAAAATAAAAAATATTTTAACAACTTTGATGAAGACTAAGGAATTTACAATGCCAAAGGCTTCAGATTTTAAAAGAAAATAGCCCACCCTATAACATTTAAATGTTTTAGAGTAAGCTGTTCACTCACTTAGCTCTAAGCATTTAAAAATATTTCTAATATTTCCTTTGGGGACAGATCTGTGTGTAGAGGAAGTTCTATTCTTTTTAACAACATGGAACTGTTTACATAACTTTTAAAAAAGGAATGACCAAGCATTTCCAATTCCAAGGAGGGAAGAAGTAATTTCTGCTACTCTTCATAGCTTACTGTACTAATAATACAAAACAGAAGCAAACCACCACATACGAATTTGGTTAAATGATTTTCTTTTTGACAACATGGTATGTCTACAATAAACTTACTTAAGGAGAATCTAAGTCTTTACTAGGTGTTCAAAAATTTCATAATTCTGGATAAAGCCTAATTATCTTTCTATAGCACTATCAACAAAAAGTTTTACAGTTTGACTTTTAGGCAGGAACTTTTGTTATGAGCCCCACAATGCTGCTGCACATAATGGAGTCTTTACCGATTTCCTTTAGTTCTCTTTATCAGAATGGAAGCTCCATGAAAGCAAGAATTTTTATTTTGTTCACAAATTTTATATATAAACATGTAAATTTTTATATTAATAAAGAAACAGAATGAGAAGAAAGCTACTTTTAAGTAGAAAGGATATTCTTCCCTTACTTCTGGTCTCTCCTGACAGACTACCCATTACATAAGAACTGGGAATACCCCAGGATGATGAAGTTTGAGCACTTTGTCAAAGATTTTTATTAGACGACTAGAGGCCCGGTGCATGAAATTCGTGCATGGAGGGGGGTTGTCCCTCAGCCCAGCCTGTACCCTCTCCAATCTGGGACTCCTGGAGGGATGTCTGACTGCCCGTTTAGGCCCGATCCCAGGGATCGGGCCTAAACGGGCAGTAGGACATCCCTCTCACAATCCAGGACTGCTGGCTCCCAACTTCTTGCCTGCCTGCCTTCCTGATTGCCCCTATCTGCTTCTGCCTGCCAGCCTGATCACCCCCTAACCACTCCCATGCCAGCCTGTTTGCCCCCAACTTCCCTCCTCTGCCAGCCTGGTCACCCCTAACTGCCCTCTCCTGCAGGGTTGATCACCTCCAACTGCCCTCCCTTGCAGGCTTGGTCCCTCTCAACTGCCCTCCCTTGCAGGCCAGGTGCCTCCCAACTGCCCTCTCCTGCTGGCCATCTTGTGGTGGCCATCCTGTGTCCACATGGGGGCAGGATCTTTTACCACATGGGGGCAGCTATATTGTGTGTTGTAGTGATGATCAATCTGCACAGTACTCTTTTATTAGATAGGATAGAGGCCTGATACAGGGGTGGGGGCCAGCTGGTTTGCCCTGAAGGGTGTCCCTGACCAGGGTGGGGTACCCTGGGGGCATGGGGCGGCCTGAGCGAGGGGCCTGTGGTGGTTTACAGGCCGGCCACGCCCCCTGGCAACCCAAGTGGAGGCCCTGGTATCTGGAATTTATTTTCCTTCTACAATTGAAACTTTGTAGCCTGGAGCAGAGCCAAGCCTGGGGCTCCCTCCGAGGCCCGAAGCCATTTGTGTTGGGGTTATAATTGAAACTTTGTTGCCTTAAGTGGGTGAGCCCGGCCAGGGTGTGTGGAAAGCTTTGCTTCCCCTGTTGCCGGCGGCAACCCTGGCCTGCTCTCTCAAGCTCCATTCTGCCACCATTTGTTTGAATTTGTTTACCTTCTATAATTGAAACTTTGTAGCTTGAGTGGAGGCTTAGGCCTGCAACGGCTGGCAGGAAGCTTGGCTTCCTCTGTTACCTAGGAAACCTTGCTCTCTGTGGCTGTAGCCATCTTGGTTTGGGTTAATTTGCATACTCGCTCTGATTGGATGGTGGGCGTGGCTTGTGGGCGTGTCGGAGGTATGGTCAATTTGCATATTTGTCTATTATTAGATTAGATTATTTCAAGTACTTGTATGTTTTTCCTTACTGGATTTTCACTCTTTATCACGGATACTTCTTCCTAGATCAGGTTCAAATATTTCGTTTCATCTGTCACATGTAAAATACGAAGGCATTATGTGATAGCATTTAGGCAAAAGGAAACATTTAGAAAATTGACTAGACCAGTGGTTCTCAAACTTTTTAGCCTCAGGTACCCTTTACACTTAACAAAAACACAACAACTTTTCATTTATGTGGGTTATATCTATTGATATGTACTGTGTTAAAATTAAAACAAAAAATTTTAAAATTTATTAATTCATTTAAAAAATAACAACAGCCCGACCAGCATGGCTCAGTGGTTGAGCATTGACAGTTTGATTCCTGGTCAAGGCACATGCCCAGGTTGTGGGCTCGATATACCCAGTGTAAGGGGTGCAGGAGGTAGCTGATCAATGATTCTCTCTTATCACTGATATCTCTCTCTCTCTTCCTTTCTGAAATCAATAAAAATATATTTTTTAAAATTTACAATAAACCATTATACTTTAACATAAATGCTTTAACAAAAATAACTTTGACAACATTGTTTTACATTTTTAGAAATCTCTTTAATCTCTGACAAAAGAAAATGGTTCCTACTACATGTAAATTGTTGTGATATATTGCTTTCAGCCCAGGAAAAAATCTGGCCCCTCAGAGATATGTGGTTGGAAAAGGGAATTAAGTATTTATTAACAGCCTTTTCAGATTCTTGTGGATTTTTTACTCTTCTTCAATTCTATACTAAAACTTGACAAGAGGTCATTTCTTACAGGTTACTTTCACTGCGTAATCTGAAACCATATCATGAACTTTTTACATTCTGTTACATTATAACCAATGAATCTATCATATACTTTGAATGGGAGTCTTTATTCATGCATGATTTTGTAACGTCATGCACTGGCCATTTTGAAAACACTGGTTTACTGAGGTAGTATGCAGGTGATTCAAATGGTAAAATTTCATTATATACAGATATTTTTAAAATCACAGTTATTACCATCGATTTCATTACAACAGACTTTACATATAAAAAAGCTGACAAGCTCACTGTGATGAATATGTTTCCAAAATTCTAAGTTTTGTTTGAAAGTTTTAAGCTTCTGTCCTTGGCAATAAACACTTTTAATTGTTTTCCTTAAAGTGCCATTCATTTTCTCAAGTGAAAACAATATTCCATGAGAAAAACAGCTAGTTCAGCTCACAACTCAAACACCTAAATGCTTTATTCTTTTAATATATTTTTATTGATTTCAGATAGGGAGAGGGAGAGAGAGGTAGAAACATTAATAAGAGATAATCATTAATAGGCTGCCTTCTGTATGACCCCCCACTGAGGCTCAAGCCTGCAACCTAGGCATGTCCTGACCAGGAATCGAACTGTGGCCTCTTGGTTCATAGGTTGATGCTCAACCACTGAGCCACGCCAGCTGGGCTGTTTCAAAGATATTCTTAAGTGAAGATGGCTTTTTTTTTTTTTTAACTGTGATAGTCTAGCAAGAAAGAATATATTGACTACAAGAACAGTTGGTACCACTGTCTTTTTTAATCCTCACCCGAGGATATTTTTTCCATTGATTTTTTTAGAAAGAGTGGAAGGGAGTGAGATGGGGAAGGGAGTAAGGTGGGGAAGAGTGAGAGGAGAGAACCATTGACGTGAAAGAGACCAGGGCTGGAGATTGAGCCTGCAACAGAGATATGTGCCCTCGACCAGGAATCAAACCTGCGACCCTTCAGTCCATGGGTGGACACTAACCATTGAGCAAATCAGCCAGGGCTAGTTACCACTGTTGATTCATGCTAAGCTATTAGCAGTTTTAATCTATCATTGATTTTAGACACTGATGCAAATGCTGAACCAGTAAACAAAAAGCAAAAATCTTAGCATTATGAAAATTCTTTGACTCTGTAGAATCCCTGAAAAGATCGTTCCAGGAATCCTTGGACCAGACTTGAGAACCATTATTCTAGATCTAGAATCACTAGGGTATCGAAGATCTAGTCTGATATTTAACCTCAATGAAATACTGATTTTTTTCCAAGTGAATTTACTGATATCCTCATTTCCTTTTCCTGATTTAAGGAACCTGTAATTCCTGGTACCCCTTTGAAAGAACAGTCTCTTATTTGCTCCAGATCTGTGAGAAATAGTAAAGGTTTGCAGCAATTAAAAAATAAATGCAGGCCTAAGGGTCCATTTTGAAGGGAATATGGTTGGTTAAGTGATGGTCTAGAACAGCGGTCGCCAACCTTTCGGACCTCACAGACCACCAGTACAATTTATTGAAAAAAATTCTTCACATATAATCGAATGTGAACAAGCAATTCAGCTGTACCTTGGACAACATAGGCTATAAAGCCTCAATCACTCAGTCACTTTTTATTTCAACCACTTAGCAGAGCTGGCAAGATCCCAAAGAACAAATATTCTTATGACATAAGGAGTATAAATCAGGAGTACTCAGATATTGAGTACTCATATATTTTTAACACTGAAGAAACTGTATTGGCTTGAAACAAGAATCAAATTCATCAAAAAACATCATACCTCTGAATGATCAATGGGAGGAAGAGGATCAATGATTTTTTTGGAAGGTGCAATTGGATTTCCATCACTATCATATTCCAAATTATCTTCCTCTTCCTCTTGAACCACACCAGCAGTTGGGTTCTCTGCCATGTATCGAAAATAAGCTTCCTGCAGGAAAGCACAAGAACATAATCATACCAAGTACAACTGGGAACATTTCTGCTCCTGTAATTAGTGCACACAGTGTACCAGATGATTGCAGTTTAAATACCTACCAAGTAAGAAGACTCTTACTAGCAATGATTCCTTTAACACTAGCAGTACTTGGAGGGACAATCAGAAGAAATGAGTGAAACAGTTAGTACTACAAAATGATTTAACTTAACAGAAGACTTACAAATCTGTCTGTTTCAAATCTGTCTGTTTCACAGCGTTTCTGGGGTGGGGTGTCTACCTACCCTGCCCAGAGCTGTGGAACACATGCTGTGGCTTTACCAATCCAAGTTTAGAAGTTGACACTGATTAGAAGGGTCATAAACCTGGAAAGGGCTACTGCTCACTTTGGTTCCCTTCTCACCATCCCATAACTGACCAATGAGAAAAAAAAAATACTAACGGACAGTCATTAATGTTCCATCTTGAAATATAAAAATCACAAACAGAACCCCTAGAAAGAGGTAGAGGTTGGATGTTGCTAGAGGCCTCAGTGGATCCCACACTATTCTACTTCTTGATTTATGAGAATACACATCAGCTGAATAAAGCTCATATTTGTTTTTGATGTCATAGTTGATCAAAAGTTCCATCTTCAACATGGATGAAAGCCATGTTAATCTTTGTATTACCAATTGGTCACACATGTAGAAAAGGAGCAAGTCAAATGACATTCCCTGCTGAGTATCAGGAATGGCCATTTCAGTGAAGGCAAGCTCTAGCTTGTCCCCAGTGTAGACTTTGTGGGGTAAACATAAAAGATAGAAATCTGCATAGGAACTCACTTGGTCATCTTCCTCTTCAATGTCATCTCGAATACCCCTGGAAAAACAAGCGGAGAAACAAACTTCCCTGCAAATGTTCCACATACCCAGCTCCACACTTATAGCAGATTAGTGTTGAATTCCATACAGCACAGGAATTCTCAACACTAATAATAACAAAGCAGCAATAAGCACACTGTAAACTATCCATCCATCATATATGTGTAATTTCACTCTATATGCTGCAGTTTGCGTTTCTTTTGAATGGGGTGCTAGGGTACCCCTAGAAACGCCAATTACTAACAAGGTATAAGGAGTAAAAAACTTCTGAAGATATATACAAGGACCCTAGCCTTGTCAATCACATACAACAAACACCAAGCAATTGTGAAAAGCATTTTATATTAAAAAAAAATCCTGCTTTTGGTACACTAAAATAGGTCCCAATTTTCTTAATGTCCCCTAGCTCTAGAGTAACTGCATTCAGCTATAGAATAATTGGGGACAGAGAAAAAAATTAAATCAACTCTTGGTAAGTTTGAGACTAAAACTCCTAAGCAGTTCACCTAGAGAAGGGGACAAAGGCCCCTTTGCTGACTCTATCAGGAGCTTTAGAAAGTGTGGTTGCTTAGGTCCCACAACCATCTCTTTCTAATCAAACTTTCTGCCTAATCTAGAGCACTTACTATTCCCAAGGCAAGCTACACCACAGTGTAGGCTTACTGAAAGAGGATGCAACACACAGTAAGCACCAAAGAGAGGGCTGAACCTCCCTATGGCACAGGAACCTTGGAGAGAGCCTGAAGCGCAAATTACCAAGCAGAGGGAGAAGTCCAACCATGCCTACTTTTGTCTGGTAGCAAAAACTTTAAGAGGAGTGTATTCAGCAAGGGATAGAGGAGAACTCATTTTCCCAGAAAATAATGTATTTCAAGTTCTGACTCATTGCTAAAGCATGGTGTAACTCCTTAAATAAATTAGATTGTTATTTATTAATAATATACATAGTTTTAAAATGGCATAATCACCATTACTTCTCATAATTAATCCTATAGGCATTAACCTGTTTTTTATTAATTATGGAACAAAACTCAAAACAATGAACCCAAACTTTAGTAATTATGCTCTCTTAACTTCAACTGTAACTCATTCTTGAGTTTACTAAAAACAAAACAAAAAACCAACAAAAAAATGAACAAAAACTACAAAACATCAAATACCATTTTACCAAAAAAATGCTTTCTAATTACTGCAAATTTAAAGACTTTTGTAATCTCTACTATCTGCAGAAATGTTATTCAAGATACAGGGCTAACTTCAAGTTAAGAATTAATGTATTTTAATTTTTCCTCTATAAATTTTGGGAGATATAGGTGTTGCAATACTTTATTTTTATATAATCTTTGTGAGGGAGAAGAAAACAACTTACTTAACGTTTTTCTTTTCCTTGTCCTTTTCTTCAAGCCTCTTCATGTCTCTTGCTGCCTGATCCTAATGAAACAAAAGGATGTATACAATCATAGCAACTAAAAAAGGAAATTTCTTTACAAAGAATTTTTAGATTCTAACAAATGCCATCATACTTTTAGCTATGCATTTTGACAATTGCATTTGTATGCAAACTACATCTTGACAATTTTCCAGAGAAATACCTCAAATGTTCTAAAACCCTGGCTATACATGATGTGCGTGACTTTTACCTGCAATTTATAGCATGCATAGAAAAATTAGTAAAAATGCTTGGTCCTTTTTTTTTTAAAGTTAATGAACTAATTGTGGCTGTAAAAGACCTTAAGCTTAGGCAAATCAGGCTTTCTCAAGGTGCAGCATAAGAAAATTTGCTTCTCATTATCATTGGGGCTAGTAAAAAATGCAGATTTCTGGATCTGTCTGAGGAAAGGTTGCTGTCAATCCAAGTTTAGAATTTGATACTGATTAGAAGGGTCACAATTTTGTCCCCAGTGGACTTTTGGTGATGTCTACAGACATTTCTGATCATCCAACTTGGGGGCAAGAGGGGGAGTGAAGGAGAGGTTGTTAGTAATATCTAGTGGATAAAGGCCACAGATGCTGCTAAACATCCAACAATACACAGAACAGTCACTACAACAAAGAATGATTGAGCCCCAATAGTCCTGGGGTTCAACCCCCTGCTCCAGAATCCTTGTGTGCATGCATGTAGTTTTCCCATTTTCCACAGGCACTTTCTTATACAAAGAAAATTAATAATCACTGATCTAAATTAATTCTTTGTTTTATGTGTGAATATCAAGGTTAAAAAAATTAAATTTTTCCAAGGTTAAACACATTCTGCACAAGTTTCTTATTATAAAGCAACATGAATTTTTCTGACTTCTTTCATTTAAAAAATGCCAGGGTATTAAACCTGGCATCCTATTTAATCAAGTGGTCCTGACAAAGAGAAATTATTTTTAAAAGAAATATTATACACAATCTACTTTTCAAGGGATTGAGCCACATATAAGATACACAGGGTGGGGCAAAAGTAGGTTTACAGTTGTGAGCACGTGAAACATAGTTTATTCTTGTATTATTATTAGTTATTGCATTATTTTCCATATGAACAACTGTAAATCTACTTTGGCCCCACCTGTATTTAAGGCTATAATTAAAGTGAAGACGACATAAACAATGTAACTTAAGAAATGGCTGGCAAACACTTATAGAACGTATTTGTTAAGCCTACATAAATCCTTTTTTGAAACACTGGCTAAAAATAAATCCTCACATGACTGAGAAGAGAAAAACAAAAATAAATCATACCTCACAAAATAAAATAAAATCCTCATCTTGAGTTCAATCACTAGAAAAATTTATACTGAACACCAGTATAGTTTGGCAACAACATTTTCTCCAAGATCAAGATTTAATCTCCAAATTGCTTCAACTACTTGAAATGCCAAGCAAGAAAATCTAGGCCATGCTTGGATACTCCCACTCAAAAAGGGTGATGGCAGCTTGCACTACCAAAAATCAAATTTAAACCTAGAAAATAAAAAGCTGATTTTCTTCTAATTCATCACTAAGGATATCTCAAGAAATTATGAGAAATAAACCCCTTTGAGAAATGTCCATATCTGAAGATTATATATATATATATCTCAAATATGACAAACCATTATTGCTTTTATTTCTAGAGAGAATCATTTAATATATTTACTAACTTGCTACCATGATGCAAAAGCACATGTATGTTCTGAATAGTTTTGGTAGGTGTTAGAGGCGTTTTATTATTATACTTTTGTATATGTTTAAGTTTTTTCTTAATATTAAGTAAATAAATAATAAATAAAAAGAAAAATCAGAAATGGGGGGAAAAAGGACAAAAGGCAAAATCGTAAGAGCTAAGTAAGAATAATTTTATGGAGTAGCCAGAAGTTTCAATTTCTACAGGGAAGTCATGAATGTTGATGATAATTTTGGTAGTAACAAATACTAAACATTAAAAGTAGAGAATATGGCCGAAACCGGTTTGGCTCAGTGGATAGAGCGTCGGTCTGCGGACTGGAAGGTCCCAGGTTCGATTCCGGTCAAGGGCATGTACATTGGTTGCGGGCACATCCCCCGGTGGTGGGGGTTGTGCAGGAGGCAGCTGGTCAATGTCTCTCTCTCATCGATGTTTCTGGCTCTCTATCCCTCTCCCTTCCTCTCTGTGAAAAATCAATAAAATAAAAAAAATAAAAAATATATATATATATTAGAAAAAAAAAAAAAAAAGTAGAGAATACGAATTTGTGATTTTATAGCAAGTTCCTTAAATGTAACTGCCTTAAATATGTATTTAATAAACTATAGCTTGAATGAGATAATGTTCATTCCATTTAAGAATATACCAAGAATTATTAAAACGAAACACACACAAAAATGTTGAGCTACTATGTTCAAGGTTTACAGGGCAAGCGGAAGTATATTTAAGAAACTAGAGTATAAGAGCAAAATTCTTTCCCAAAAAAGCCAGAAAACAAATTCTGAATGAGGACTGAAGCATTAGATTACTTTGGGTTATTTCTAATTGCTGAGCATTTTAACAAAACAGAGTTGATACTTGCTTCCACTTCAGCCATGAATGCCTCCAAGGGATCATCATCGCTGTCAGAATCTGCTGGCTTGGAATGGAATTGCTGCCGGGTAGGGGAGTTTTCAGCAGGAATATAAGGTAAATCAACATTGCTAGAGTCTTCTTCCTCATCTTCAAAGTATCTGAAAATGAAGATGTGTGACTGGTAAAGTGAATGTTTAGTTTGGGTCAGTAAATCTTTCATTTAACAGAAATTTTTATTATGATATACTAGAGGCCCGGTGCATGAAAATTCATGCACTGGAGGGGGGTTCCTCAGCCCGGCCTGCCCCCTCTCATAGTCCAGGAGTCCTCAGGGGCAGGAAGCAACCTGGCGATCAAGGGAAGGCGACGTCCCCATCACACCTCTGCTGCTGCCACTGCCGGCAGTGCAAGCCTCGGCCGGCCCTGGTTACCTACGCCTCAGGCCGGCTCTGGGCGGCTGGGAGGCTGAGGGGACTGGGGGACTCCAGAGGCAGGCGCACCTTTGCCATGCGCCTGCTGCCCCAGCAGGGCTGAGGGGACTGGGAGTCACCATCTTTGAGGGTGGGACAGTCAATTAGCATATCCCCTCCTTATTGGCAGTGGGCACTGCCATCTTTGCGATGGTGCGAGGGTCAATTAGCATAGTCCCTCTTTATTAGATAGGACTAGAGGCCCGTTGCACGATACTTGTGCAAGAATAGGCCTTCCTTCCCCTGGCTTCGGTCCTGGCTGCTTGCAAGTCCTCGCTCCCAGTCAGAGCACCGTTCCTGTAGCTCTCCCCCCCTCCAATAGCAGGCACCCCACCCCTCCTGGCCACTCTGCGCCTGCATATGCAAATTAATCCGCCATATTGGTTGGGTTAATTTGCATGCTCACTCCTGATTGGCTGTGAGCATAGTGGAGGTATGGTCAATTTACATGTTTGACTATTATTAGGTAAGATGTTACTATTAAGAGATTTAAACTACACAAGTCAAATTAGAGACCTTCAGGCTTTGGCTAAAGACTTCAGTATTACTTAATAATGAAAAAAGGCACAGCAAATTCTCATTTCAATAGCATCTGTTCAAATTAATTTCCAATTGTTAAGTTTTTAGTACAAATTTAGTATATTATTGTTGAATAGATACAGCAAATATTAAATAATGTATGCAATGGAAAAATTACTTTCGAATGAAATATTAAAAACCTTTAAAATTTTATTCTTATAATCCTTTAAAATGTTTTAGAGACATATTCATAAGAAGTTCCATCAGAAGTTCTGGGCTATTTTCTGAGGACCAAGAGAAAACTTCTAGAATTAAAAATAAATCCTCAATCCGAAATCATTCATCATACTACTTAAGTATTTCTCCCTCAAAGTCTGGAGAAAATATCACTTTATCACTAACAAAAATCCCAGAAAAGAATACAGCTCTAGCCCTGACCAGTTTGGCTCAGTGGATAGAGCGTCAGCCTGCGGACTGAAGGGTCCCAGGTTCGATTCTGGTCAAGGGCATGTGCCTTGGTTGCAGGCACGTCCCCAGTGGGAGGCGTGCGGGAGGCAGCTGATCAATGTTTCTCTCTCATCGATGTTTCTAACTCTCTGTCCCTCTCCCTTCCTCTCTGTGGAAAATCAATAAAATATATATTAAAAAAAAAAAAGAATACAGCTCTTTATAAACTAAACCAAAGCAAAAACATTATTTATGCCTTACCTCAAAATTAAACAAAACAGTAATATAACCAAATATTTAATAAATAAATTTAAATATAGTATGATTATAAATATCATAAATATGGGGATAAACCAAGATGGTGGCATAGGTAAACACCTGAACTTGCTACCTCACACAACCACTTCAAAACTACAACTAAAAAAAAATAAAAAAAATAAAAATTAAAAAAAAAACTACAACTGAAAAACAAAACAAACATCATCCAGAACCACAGGAAGGCTGGCTAAGTGGAAATTCTACAACTAGAAGGAAAAAGCACACTGAGACTCAGAGGAGCTGTGGAAGTAAAGTGCAGAGGTACGGAGGCGCGCGCACAGAGAGGGCTGGCAACTGAGTACGAGGCTGGCTTTTTCAATCCGCAGGGAGACAAAAGCTCCCGACTGCTCTGAAGTCCAGTCCCAGGCAAGACTCTGGGGACCCAGACTCATACAGGGAGAAACTGGACTGTCTGGCAGCGGGCAAAACTTGAGGGCAGCTTTCTCTCAGAGGTGCTTGCAGAGATTACCATGGGACACTGAGACCTGGGGGCCTCTTAGGGGAGGGCTGATGGGAAGCCATTGCTGTTTGCTCCGCCCTGAGACTCCACCCCACCCCAGCTGTGCGCAGAGGCTTTTGCATATGAATGGCCTGGTCCTTTGAAATCTAAATTTACCTAACAAACTGCAGCTGAGTCAGAAAGACCCAGAATACCCAAAAGAAGGCCCAAGGCCCCACAGCAGCTTGCATTGCTTCATAGCTGGGCCTCATCTGGGTACCTCAAAAACCCAAACAAAGAAGAGGAATCTGCAGATCTCTCTGTACCTCCTGCCGGGTGGCCTCAGACAGAGGCTAAATTAGCACCTCCTTGGAGATCCAAGAGCCAGTGTATCCAGGGGTCAGAGTAGGACCATCCAGATTGGTCAGAACTCCTCAGATCCATAAGGGACACACTCAGGGGGCAGATTCAGTGAGCACCAAAGCCCCACTGAAGCAAGTCTTGCCTCATAAGAGTGTCTCCAGCACAGTTCTCCCATAGTAGATACAGCTGATCCTCCAATTGGCCTGTAGGTCAATTCCTCTCAGTGATACCAACAACAATCAAGGCTTAACTACAACAAGACTGTGCACACAGCCCACAGAGGGGTGCACCAAGAGTGTCCACCTCAGGTAACTGGGGAGGCTGAGCCACTTGGGCCCTATAGGACACCTTGCACACAAAGCCACTCTATTAACACAGGGAAGCAGCCAAAATGCGGAGACAAAGAAACAGGTCACAAATGAAAGAAATGGAGGATAAAGAGTTCAAAACCACGGTTATAAGGTTTTTCAAGAAGTTTCTAGAAAGGCCAATAAATTTAGTGAGACCCTTGAGGATATGAAAAAAGACCAACTAGAAATTAAGAATACACTGACTGAAATAAAGAATAATATACAGAGATCCAACAGCAGACTAGAGGATCGCAAGAATCAAGTCAAAGATCTGAAATACAAAGAAGCAAAAACACCCAACCAGAAAAGCAAAAAGAAAAAAGAATCCAAAAATATGAAGATAGTGTAAGGAGCCTATGGAACAACTTCAAGCGTACCAACATCAGAATTATGGGAGTGCCAGAAGAAGAGAGAGCAAGATACTGAAAACCTATTTGAAGAAATAATGACAGAAAACTTCCCCCACCTGGTGAAAGAAATAGACTTACAAGTCCAGCAAGCCCACAGAACCCCAAACAAGAGGAACGCAAAGAGGACCACACCAAGACACATCATAATTAAAATGCCAAGAGCAAAAGACAAAGAGAGAATCTTGAAAGCAGCAAGAGAAAAACAGTTACCTACAAGGGAGCACCCATACAATTGTCAGCTGATTTCTCAACAGAAACTATGCAGGCCAGATGGGAGTGGTAAGAAATATTCAAAGTGATGAATAGCAAGAACCTACAACCAAGATTACTCTACCCAGCAAAGCTATCATTCAGAATTGAAGGTCAGATAAAGAGCTTCACAGATAAGAAAAAACTAAAGGAGTTCATCACCGCCAAACCAGTATTATATGAAATGCTGAAAGGTATTCTTTAAGAAGAGGAAGAAGCCAAAACCGGTTTGGCTCAGTTGATAGAGCGTCGGTCTGTGGACTGAAGGGTCCCAGGTTCAATTCCGGTCAAGGGCATGTACATTGGTTGCGGGCACATCCCCGGTTGGGGGTGTGCAGGAGGCAGCTGGTCGATGTTTCTCTCTCATTGATGTTTCTAGCTCTCTATCCCTCTCCCTTCCTCTCTGTAAAAAATCAATAAAATATATTTTTTTTTAAAAAAAAGAAGAGGAAGAAGAAAAAGGTAAAGATAAAAATTATGAACAACAAATACATATCTATCAAGTGAATCTAAAAATCAAGTGAATAAAAAATCTAATGAACAGAATAATCTGGTGAATAGAATAGAATCAGGGGAATAGAAAGGGAGTGGACTGACAATCCTGGCAGGGGGAAGGGGTGTGGGGGGGCGGGAAGAGACTGGACAAAAATTGTACACCTATGGATGAGGACAGTGTCGGGGGGGCGGGGTAAGGGCAGAGGGTGGGGTGGGAACCGGGTGGAGGGGAGCTATGGGGGGGGGGGGGGAGAGGAACAACTGTAATAATCTGAACAATAAAGATTTAACAAAATACCAAAAAAGAAAGAAAAATCGCCTTTACTATTTAAAAGTATAAATACCGTAAATATAATTATAAGTTTAAATAGCTGCAGCTTAAAATTTTAAAGCATTTCAAGTCTTTATAGAAATTATTTTAAAAGCTTTTATGTGCTACACACACACACACACACACACACACACACACACACACATATATTCATTTATATAGGTTTCATTTAACTAATGAAAAAGTATCCTTGAACTGGTAAACTGCTCTCTAGAATAATGATTAACTTTGCTGAACTTTAAACACTTACTTCTATATTGAATTCCTGAATAACATAGCAGCAGCATGTACTTTAAAAACTCTGTTCTTGAGAAGTATTTTCATTAAAACAAACAAACAAACAAAAAACCTCAAGCAGTGTCACTCAACCAGGCAAAAAATTAAGAGATTTCTTCAGACTCGGGAAAAACAGAAATTATAACCTATAGGAATTAGAACTCAAACCCCATCTTTTTATAATAATTACCTTATTAGAGTTAAAAAAAGATAATTGCTAAATATGTTTCCTGAGAACTGTGGGCAAAAATCTGAGATTGTTTTCTACCACTATTAAGATCTTTTTTTTTTTTATTTAAATTCTTTATTGTTTAAAGTATTACATAAAACTATTAAGATCTTAAAACATAACAGTTTTAAGAATTTGGATGTTGAGGCAAACTGTGTCCCATCCCTAAGTTCTGACAATGGCCTGTGTTTACAAAACAATTTATATGATGTCAATAAAAGACTTCAGTAAAGAACATAAAAAAAAACAACACACCACGTGAATTATTTAAAATCTCTTCAGCCGTATTTAGGTCTCAATGGCCTCAAATCTTTTTTGGAACAAGTAAGCACACAAGTATTATATTCCTTACAAATGAGTAAACTCCACAATTTAACTTATTATCAACAATTCAGTGAGATAATTTAAGAAGTTATTTTTATTCTGGAAACAAAGTGTTTCTTTGCCTCAATTTCTGTTGATGGAATGAATTATCTCAAAGCCCAACCTTTGCTAAATTTATCAGAAGTTACCACTTACGCATTTTCTTCATCAAAATTGGCCCGTTTAGATCCAATTTTATAGAAAGAAGGGAGCTGTGGTGGAGCTGACTTCCCAAATCCAGAAGAAGAGCTGGTTGCCCCAAAGGCACTGTGGGACTGTTGTGGGAGTTTTGGTTCTTCCTTCTTTCCAGCACTAATGGCAAAACCTCCAAAGCCAAATCCCCTTTTAGTGCCAGGGCCACCTTTATTCCAGTTCATGGTGTCAATAATTGATCTGTTAGGAACAAGATACATTAATAGAAATTTAACTTTATAAAATAAATAGCCATTGATTTTATGTCTCTCCCAACCTCTACCTACAATTTCCTTCTCAACTTTTCCCTCTCAATTAACTTTAACTTTATACTTCAGATATGCAGCATGCTAACTTCAATGAAATGGTCACGTTTTCTAAAACACTGAAGTAATTTTTATTTTATTGAACTCTCAATCTAAATGGGAATGCAGCATTTATTATCATCCCCTTTAAAAGGATTTGATTGCTAATTTAATATTTGTTAAGCTGCAAAAATACTCCTAAGACAACGAATATTTTGGAAGATCAGATGTGCGTTATGCAATTGAAACGACTTAAGCTCTTAAATTTTATCCTCAAGAAGTTTACAGTCTAGCAGGAAAACAGACAAAAAGAAAAACACACAAAAGTCACAAAAACAATCTACAACTACAATATAATGTAATGCTTGCTATAACAGAGACTGAGGTGCTATCAGCAATACTGTCCCAAAATTAACGATTTTCCTCTGGTAATGACATCTTGAAGATTCAAAGAGTCAAAATTTTAAAAAATAGTTATTTGTAGAAATTACCTATGTTGTTATCTCTGAAGGGTACTTATGAACCATGCATTTATTTAGCAAATGCACACTAGAACACTAACTAGGAAGAAACCCCTGTTGCCTTATGTGTTGTTAATTCTATGGTCAAGGGTTCCAAAGAAATTTCCTGAGCTTCAATTCAATCAATTTAAAAACAGTATTTTACAGCATCTTATTAGTCTTGGCTCCAAAAAACCATTTTTATATACAGGTTACCTAAGTTTTGTAGAAAAGCAGGAAGCTCAGAACGCATAAAGGAACAAAACTTACAACTACCTGAAATTTCCTCTCCCAGATATGTAACTCTGTTGATCTCTTTTGCTATGTATTCTACACTATTTTTTTGTTGTTGTTGCCAATCCTCACCCCAGGATAGTTTTTCAGTAACTTTTAGAGAGAGTGAAAGGGAGGGGGAAAGACACAGAGAGAGAGAAACATCTATATGAGACACATTGATTGGTTGCCTCCAGCACCGGCCGGACATCTAAGGAATGCAACTAAGGTATGTGCCCTCGACAGGAATCAAACTCAGGACCCTTCAGGTCAAAGGCCAATGCTCTACCCACTGAGCCAAACTGGCTAGAGCTCTCCACTATTTTTTAAGTTGTATACACACACACAATTTGAAACAAAATAAAACCATAGTGTACATATTATTTTAGTTACTGATTTCCTCACCTAATGATACACTATGAACATCTTTGATTATCAATATATTTCTCTATTTTATAATGTTGTGAAACGTATCATATAGCTATATCTTTGAGCACAGCCTGAATTATTTCCTTAGGATCATTTTTTAAAATGCAATTGCTTAGTCAAAGGAAAAATGCATTCTAATTTAAAAAAATTTTAATTATAACTTACATTTATGGAAAAGTGTCCATTATACCTTAAGTCAAATAAAAAGGGCATAGAACAAGGTGGACGATATAATTCAACATAATTCAATGTAAAAGCATGTGTAACATATCCAGAGATAGCTGGAGGGCTGTTAATCAAAATGTTAACGGCAGTTATTTGATTTTTACTTTCATCTTTGTATTAATGTTTACAACTAATAATAAAAATTAAAATGTTTATAATGGGCTCTGAAGCAAATGTAGAAAGAGTTCCAAAAATGGCTCTTAATGATTGACATTGTTAAGGAGCAAGAATAACATGCTCTACTTTTCTGCTTCTCTTCCCCTCCCCCATATATCTTAGGTTTTGTTAGAATTTATAGCACTTAGTTCAGTTTTAGTATTAAATCTGATTTATGCTATGTCAATCTTCAACCTTAGGCCACCCTTAGGTTCACAGACGGGTCTAAGTTTGATTCCTGGTTCTGGGTGCATGGTGGTGGTGTGTGTGTATGGGGGGAAAGGGGTAACAATCCATTTTTCTCTCTCTGGAATCAGTGAAAAACATATTCTGAGGTAATATTTTTTGAAAAGGAAAATAAGAGCTGATTATATATAATTTTGATAAAAACTAAAATATAAACTGCACTCCTCCATGAATTATACTGTTATCACAATACAATCTAAGTCTGATCTTTCACTCCTCTGCTCAAAACCCTCAGATGGTTCCCATCTCCAGCAAAGCAAAAGTGAAATCCTCAATAGCCTAAAAGGTCCTGGAAGTTCTGCTCCCTTCCCCAATTCTTTTCTTTTTCTTCCCTGAGCTTATCTCCTACCACTCCCTCCTTTGCTCACAGTGCTACAGCACATTGGGTCCTCTTCCAGGCCTTTAACTTGCTGCTAACCTCTGCCTAGAACATTCCTTTCCCCACACTGGCAGGGCTCACACTCCCTCACCTGCTTTCAATCTGCTTAAATATTAGGTTATCTGTATCCCTGACCACCCTACCTCAAAATGCAACACCTTCCCATCTTTCATCCCAGCTGTATTTTTTCCTAAGGCACTAATAATATTCTAATTTACAGTATAATTTATAGATCTATTTACTCTTCCCTCCACTAGAAAGTAAGTTTCATGAGGGCCGGTGAAGGGGGGGGAGGGGACATCAGACCCTAAAACAGTGCTAAGGAATAGGCACATAGTAGGCATCAATAAGAATATTTCTTAAATGAATGAATTGCAAATGAGGCCATATAATGCCCCTTCTCGGTACAGGAAAACACAATATACTTTTTTTTCACCACTGAGAGTCTGAAAATTAATTTTTGTATGAAACACTTATTGCTCACCTCCTATGTGCCAGAATTGGGCTTGGCTCTGAAAAGTTAGTGACTAAGAAATAATCTCTGCCTTGTAGGCACTCCGGGGTGTATACAGGGGGGAGAAGAGATAACAGATACATCATTGCAAAAAACAACATTCAAGGAAGCCAAAGGAAACTGGAGCCTAAAGGAGTAAGGGGCAAAAGGGGAATGCTTCACCAAAGTGACAAGGAAGCTATCATTTCCCCCAAACTCTCGACTAGTAGGTAAGTTTCTCTTTACATTATTGGTACGTATGCTTGCAGCTCCACATAAATTATTTACTCACATCAAGTAGGCCGCAAAAAAGTTTGCGTGACGATGGCGATGCCAATCACTATCTACTCAAGGATGCACAAACATCACCCACTTTGTCATTTACTGTCTTCCTATTTGGCAACTTTTGCCGCTAGGGTCCCCCCGATTTGGAGACTTGCACCCGCCAACTGCTGCCGCCTAGGGTCAGGATCCTCCCGGTGGCCATCCCAGCCTCGGAGCTCGGCAACTTGGAAATCTCTTCCGTAGTCGAGGGGGCGGGCGCTGCCTCCGGAAAGCCGCCAACTGGGCCTCCGTAAGAGTGGCGGGGAGAAGCGGGAGCCGTGGGAGGGCGACCTGGCTCGGAAGGACCCCTCCAGGCCTCAGCCCCGCACTCCCGCCCCTCCCCGTCTTCCCAGGGGCTCCGCCGACTCTTTGTTAACTGAGGCCGCGGTTCCCTGGCTTTTGCTAGGCCCCGCAGTTGCCTCCAGGGCGACCAAGGGGTCGCGGCCCCGCGTCCAGACCCACCTCGCACAAAACTGCTGCGGTAGCGGCAGCAACTACTACCGCCGACGCGGAATCTCACGTCCCGAAGTACGCGCGGTCCGGGCCGCGTCCCGCCGCGCTCCTCCTTCTCCGCCCCTTTCGCCGCCGCCACTCGACCCGTTGCTGACTGGGGGAGGGGAACACACGCCTGACATGCGCAATGCAGAGCGCGGGCCGAAGGGCGGGGTCTGGGTCTGCGATTCCCGGAAAGCGGCGCGGGCTCCGGGCCGTAATGCTCCAGAATGCCTTGCAGACCTCTCAGACCGTTCGACCGGGCTCTGCTGCTGGGTCAGGGGTGTCCATAGCCTGTAGAGGAAATGGGCCTACGAGGGGAGAAAGAGTAGCAATGACGAGGATCCGCTCCAAAATCCCAAGAAATGGGGCTTGGGCGGAAACCGCATATACACAAAATTGTCGATCCCCCCCCTAAACGCTGGTCTTTCGCAAATACAACCTGGGCAACATTTCTCCGCGTGCCTCAGGCCGCGTGGTTCCATAGAGCATGGCCACCTTTAGCTTCCGGAGCACCACTTCAGTGTGATGACAACTGGACTGAATCCCAGCGGAGAGGGAAGGGATTGGCGTGAGCAGTTCCGGCCCAGGGGGCCGAGATTATGTAATTTTCCCAGCAGCCCCACCTCACCTCTGCTGGGCGTGGGTGGGTGAGGTCTCGCGCGGTCCCGGAAGCTGCGTCCCGCCCCTTCGCCACGCGCAGGCGCGGACGGGCCGCACGCAGTCTACGTAACGGATGGCAGAGGCTACGTGAAGAGTGGGGCGGCGTGACTGAGCTACCGGGTATTGCTGTGTCCTAGAGGCATCAGGGGCACTAAAACCGCGGTGACCGCGCCGGCGGCGGCCAGGCCGAGAGGCCCGTGGGGTAGAGGTGGCAGACGCAGGAGCTCCGAGCCGGTTTCTAGCCCCCGGTACAGGTAGGAAGCGGGCCATGGCGTGTTAGTCGGTGGGGGCCGGGCCAGTCCCAAGTGGTCACTCTTGAGTTGCGTGGCCTAGCCCGGTCCGATTTCCCACCCAGCCCCCTAAGTCAGGCCTGTGGTGACACGCATCGGTCCCCGCCGCTCCTTCTCACTTCTCCCGACTTTCTTAAACCAAACAAGCAAGCTTAAGCCCACTCCAAGGCCCATTTTCTGTTGGTCTTCCGGATTGGGGTTGATTTTGAACGGTTTTGAGGAGCTTCCCCACTGATCTGTGAGCAAATGCCAACCAGAAGGGCAAAGTTCGAGGAAGCTTACGGTATGTAGCAGGAAGAATGGAGTACATGCTAGGATGAATTGATTCTCCATAGTGGGGAATAGACCCTGGTGGTTTGACAGAAGCAACCACCTCTGACTAGTCTTTCTCTGAAGGGTTCTAACACAAAACGCGTTTTCATTCAATGTGTGCGCGACTTCCAGAAGTCTCGTAGTCTGGCCATTGTCAGAAAGGCCTAATCCAAAATGTCAACAAGTAATGATTCTCCCACTTATTCCCCTTTGGTTTTGTAAGTCCAGACCCAATCTGTGAGACTGCCGAGTGAGCTTGCAGAAGCTAATCAAACCAGACGTGTTAGTGTTCGTGTTCCCTGCCCCAGGAGTCTCATTCAGGACTGGGTGGCCTGGCAGGGAATTGTGCATTTGAGAAATGAATTGACAGGTGAAGCAGAGAGACTTCTGAGAGGGAAGGCCAAGGCACAAATGGCTTGGATAATTTTAACGTAAATAACCTGGAAGGATCTATGTTACAGTGCTGAGTTATCTTAGAAATGCTTCTATGGTGTGAACATTCTAAGTGGAAATCCAGCTCGAAATGATCAGACCTTTTGGCAGGCAATTGACCTTGTCAGTATTAACTTTTATTTGCTTCTACTTGAAAAAGTTTAAACCAGATCTGAAAAAGGAAACCCTAAAAATGAAGTTTTGAAATCTTACAGGGTGTTCATAAGGCACAGGGGGAAGAAAGTAATGGGACCTAATATTTATTACGTACCTTCTAGGTGCCAGGCACAAGTCTGTACCGCCCACACTACAGCCCTGTGATGCAATGGTATCTCTTTTTTTGTAAGTGGGGAGCATGAAATTTTAAGTAATTAACCCAAGATCATATGGTTGGCAAATGGTAGAGCTGATATGAAACCAAATCTACACCAAAGTGCTTGCTATTTTTCATATGTACTTTTGACTATAATAAAAGATTATTAAAGGAAGCTAGGGATGTTTGGAGACACATCACAAACTTTTTTGAGGTTAGTGTTGAGAAGACAGCTATGTTTTCCTATAAAATGTTCCCTGGTGCTAACTTCAAAGATCAATTATTGGAAAGGATATACTGTGTGGTATTTCTCAAATCACTTGTGTCTTTAAAAATTTATGAACTTTGTCCAGTTCAAAGAATATTTCTTGAGCAGCCATGGGTTGCAAAGTATTGGGCAATAACCTTTGATATTGAGCTAATTCTTTTAAGAATTTATGGTACCGTAAATATGAGGTATAGAATATTCACTATCCCAGAGCATCTTGAAAGAGTAGTACCTACTCCTTTGTGCCACTTGCTCACCTCCATTAATACCCAACTCCCTGCATTCTGGCTTCCATCCTTACCACTTACCTGCAGTTGCCAAAAATGATTTTCTTATTAACATTTGGAGCCCTAGTGGTTTTGGCTCAGTGGATAGAGTGTCAGCCTGTGGACCAAAGGGTCCAGGTTTCGATTCCAATCAAGGGCATGTACCTTGGTTTCAGGCTCCTCCCTGGCCAGGGCCCCGGTTGGGGTTTGTGCAATCGATGTGTTTCTCTCACATCAATGTTTCTCTGTTTTCCCCTCTCTCCGGAAAAAAAAAAATTAAAAAAAAATCAATGGCAAAATATCCTTGGGTGAGGGTTACCCCCCCCAAAATTTTTTTTTGCTCATATCTTACTTGAATTTTCTGCAGCAATTGAAAAAGCTGTTTCTTTTTTTTATATATATATATATATATATTTTATTGATTTTTTACAGAGAGGAAGAGAGAGGGTTAGAGAGCCAGAAACATCGATGAGAGAGAAACATCGATCAGCTGCCTCCTGCACACCCCCCACTGGGGATGTGTCCGCAACCAAGGCACATGCCTTGACCGGAATCGAACCCGGGACCCTTGAGTCCGCAGGCCGACGCTCTATTCACTGAGCCAAACCAGTTTCGGCGGAAAAGCTGTTTCTTTAGAAATGTGCTTCTCCTTTGACTTCTATAATGCCACTTTAAAATATGTATATATATATATATTTTTTTTTATTGATTTTAGAGAGGAAGGGAAAGAGATAGAAACATCAATGATGAGAAAGAATCATTAATTGGCTGCCTCCTGCATGCCCCACAACCCAGGAATGTGCCCTGACCAGGAGTCGAACTGTGACCTCCTGGTTCATAGGTCGATGGTCAACCACTGAGCCATGCTGGTCAGGCAATGCTGATAAGTGTAAGTCTTTTTTAATATATTTTATTGATTTTTTACAGAGAGGAAGGTAGAGGGATAGAGAGCCAGAAACATCGATCAGCTGCCTCCTGCACACCACGTACTGGGGATGTGCCCGCAACCAAGGTACATGCCCCTGACCGGAATCGAACCCGGGACCCTTCAGTCTGCAGGCCGACACTCTATCCACTGAGCCAAACTGGTTTTGGCAAGTATAAGTCTTAAATCTGTCAAAACTGGCCCTAACGGGTTTGGCTCAGTGGATAGAGCGTGGGCCTGCGGACTGAAGGGTCCCAGGTTTGATTCTAGTCAAGGGCATGTACCTTGGTTTCGGGCACATCCTCAATAGGGGGTGTGCAGGAGGCAGCTGATCGATGTTTCTCTGTAATCGATGTTTCTAACTCTCTATTCCTCTCCCTCTCTGTAAAAAGCAATAAAATATATATTTTTTAAAAATCTGTCAAATCTGTTTTCCTGTTCATTTCCAGTACCACTGCCAGTTCAATCGAGTGTGTTTTCTTCTTTTTAAAAAAATATTTTTTATTGATTTCAGAGAGGAAGGGAGAGGGAAAGAGAGATAGAAACATCAGTGATGAGAAAGAACCATCCATCAGCTGCCTCCTACACGCTCCCCACTGGGGGTCAGATCCATAACCCGTGCATGTGCCCTTGACTGGAATCGAACCTGGGACCCTTCAGTCCACAGGCCAATGTTCCATCCACTGAACCAAACCAGCTAGGGTTGGTTTTTTTTTTTCTTATGTAATTATTTCAACCACTTAATTTTTCCTGCTTCAGGTGCCCTTTTCCAATTCACCCTGTCAAGAGTTGAATTGCAAATCTGATAGTGTCATTCTCCTACTTAAATCCTTTAGTTGATTCTAATTATCCAAACTTATTAGTGTGGTACTTAAGTAAAGATCATTATGATCTGGTCCCTCTTGGCCTTTCCAGCCTCATTTCCCCCTCTTGAGTCTATAAACCCAACATCATATCAAACTCCTACAATATGTTATTTTTAGCCTTTATGCTTTAGCTATTCTTCCATCTGCAGGGCCTGTTCTTGCATGCAGAAACTATGCTTTTAATTTTTTAAAGAACTTTTTATTACAAAAGCACATCATAGGAAAATTAGAAAACACAAAAATAAGGCAAAATGCCCATAATCCTACCATACAAAGTAATTATTATTTATATATAGATGTATATACGTCCTTCCAAACTGTTTTGTTTACACGTATTTGCTTCTAAAATAATATGGATTTAAACTTCATTTGTAACAATTTTTAATGGACAAAAAGTAAATTTGCTTTTTGTATGTACCTATGGTTTAACCAAACAATTTCAAATTTTCCACTATAAGTAATACTGTAACACATATCCTTGAAGCTGAATTCTTGTGCAAATTTACAGTTATTTGGGAGTCATGTTTTACTCTCTTGGCTTAATATCTGACATGGTAGTATGTTCAGTGAAGGTACATTTATTTAGATACGGTAGAATCATTTTATGAAAAGCAGTAAAAGCCAGAGTTCTTATATTATCCTCCAGGAATTGCTTAGCTTTTGATGGTTATTGAATCCTTATGTAGCAAAAGTTGCATTTTAGAAAAATGGCCATGATTTCTAGGGAGAGTTGATATAAGGGAGACCATTTAGGAAAATACTGTGGTTCTTCAGCAGGTGGTGGTAGCTTAGATCAGGGGTCCTCAAACTTTTTAAACAGGGGGCCAGTTCACTGTCCCTCAGACCATTGGAGGGCCGGACTATACCGTATTTTTGGGCGTATAAGATTTTCCTGGGTTAAAAAGTCATTTTATATGCCGGAAAATACAGTAGTCCAATATATCTAATCCATTATATCTAATTCCATCAATATAGTCCAATATACTGTATTTTCCGGCGTATAAAACGACTTTTTAACCCAGGAAAATCTTATACGCCCAGTCGTCTTATACACCGGAAAGTACGGTAGTTTAAAAAAAACTATGAACAAATTCCTATGCACACTGCACATATCTTATTTTGAAGTAAAAAAACAAAACGGCAAAAACACCCGCATGTGGCCCGCGGGCTGTAGTTTGAGGACGCCTGGCTTACATTATGGTGGCTTTGGGAATCAATAGAAACACCAGGATTTGGTGGCTGATTAGATTTCAAAGGGAAAAGAAAGTGAGAAATTAGATATCTTGCTTTTTTTCAACAAGTAAGATTGGGAAAATGGGGTTAATATTAATATAAAAATAGAGATATTCAGGTACCTGTTGATTTTGAGACAGCTGTAGAGGAGGGACCTGCAATCTGAGAGGTGGACTATTTTTGTACAGCCTGTGAACGAAGAGTGGTTTTTCCCATTTTAAAGGATTTTACAAACTTTTTATATTGTGTTTCAGGTGTACAGCATAGTGGTTAGGTAATCATATACTTTACAAAGTGGTCCTCCCCCCCCCCCCCCGATATTTCAGGTACCCACCTGCTCCCATATCTATAATAATAAAAGTGTAATATGCTAATTAGACCAGAGAGCCAGACAACCTTCCGGACGAAGCTGGGGCGGCGAGGGCCAAGGGCAGCCACTGTGGCTGTGAGGGCTGAGCCCCTTGCACGAATTCCATGCATTAGGCCTCTAGTGTAGTTATAACAATACTAGAGGCCCAGTGCACGAATTCGTGCATGGGTGGGGTCCCTCGGCCTGGCCGGTGATTGTCCAGTCCCGATCAAGGCTGATGGGGGCCAGCTGGCCAAGGAGGGACCACAGGAGGGCTTCAGAGCGTGTCCCGCCCTCTCGCCCAGTCCTGATCACCGGACCCCAGCAGCAAGCTAACCTACCGGTTGGAGCGTCTACCCCCTGGTGGTCAGTGCGTGTCATAGCAACTGGTCGAGTGGTCGGCCAAAAGTTCTACCCATCAGACACTTAGCATATCATGCTTATATTATATAGGATTATTGACTATATTCCCTATGCTGTACTTTACATCCCCATGACTATTTTTGTGACTACCAATTTGTAGTTCTTAATCCCTTCACTTTTTCCCTCAGGCCCAACTCCCAACCTCTCCTTATACCACCCCCACCCCCACCCCCACCTCTGGCAACTATCAGTCTGTTCTCCGAATCTAGGAGTCTGTTTCTATTTTGTTTGTTCATTTATTTTGATCATGTATTATTTTCATTACCACCAACAGATAAGTAGTTGCATCTCATTCTTATATCCCTCCCCACTTCCTAAAGTGTTTCAAAAAATGCTTACTGAATGCACAGTATAAATGGAAACCAACCTAAAGATTTTACAGATAATTAGTGACAGAATCCAGATGAGAACCTAGGCCTCTTTACCCCCACCTCGTTTTTTGTGATGCTTTCTAAAATGAATAATATTAAGTAAGAGAAAAGTAGGCGAGTGTCATAGATATATCTTTTGTTTCCAAATTTGATCAGTGTATAGAGTAGCAGTCCATTTAGGTTTTGTGTGTGTTTTTTTTAAGGTGCCATGAAAGTCTTCCCTGCTTTCTGTGTTGTCCTTTTGGTGTTTGGAAGTGTCTCTGAAGCTAAGTTTGATGATTTTGAGGATGAGGAAGACATAGTAGAATATGATGATAATGATTTTGCTGAATTTGAAGATGTCACAGAAGATTCTGTTACTGAATCTCCTCAACGGGTGATTACCACTGAAGATGATGAAGACGAGACCACTGTAGAGTTAGAAGGGCAGGATGAAAACCAAGAAGGAGATTTTGAAGATGCAGATACCCAGGTGAGATTTTCTTATTGATTTTTCAGGAAATTGGAAGGATGGGAAAATTTTTAATTAGCACTGTTCCTAGACTTTAAAAGTAAGACCCAGGTCTAGGGAGACTTTTACTCTCTGGTATCTTCATTTTTGTTTAGTAGGTGGAATTCTTCTAAATATTTTGTGGTGTTTTCCCACCTTTCACATCGATGGAAGAATGAATTGTCTTTCTCCTCTTTGGAAAGCCTGGGGTGGGGGGTTAGAAGTGATAGAGAATGGATTTTATGTGTGGGTGGGAATTATATCATTTAGAACTCAGGGTTCAAAAGCATGGAGAGTCATTTGTTAAAAACATGTAATATCTCTGTGTTCTGTGCTTGTTGCTAACACGTTCTATTTTCCTCTACAATTGTTGCCTACAAAAAAGAGATACAATTTCTGGCGACATTTGTAGGGAAAAACAGATTGCTGCCTCATTTTTGTAGGAGGGAGATACCGAGGGTGAGCCATATGATGATGAAGAATTTGAAGGTTATGAAGACAAACCAGATACTTCTTCTAGCAAAAATAAAGACCCAATAACAATTGTTGATGTAGGTATACAGGATTCTAAATTCCAAACTAACCAACAAAATATCTTACTGTTATTAATCCCAGAAATATAATTAGTGACATGTAGCGGGTGTTGATATAATTGTGGTAGCTATGAAAGAGTTTGATATCAGTTCTTCTGATAAAACTCCACACCTATAGAAGCAATCCCTGTGTTTTTGTTCTAGTCCTCATAGTTTTATTTATTAAGAAATGATGAAGATGATAGCCATTGGATTTATTTTGGGGTGGGACCAGAATTAAGTTTAATACAAAGGGCTTTCCATCCTTTTATCCCACTTGACTGTCTTCACATTTCCTTAAATAGTCTTTTACAAAGTCAACCTGGAAAATCAAAATGGGCATGTTTTTCAAAGTATAATCATATTTAGTGACAGTTATCTAAAGTATCCCTTCTGTTTATGGGTTTTCTCATTGTCCTTCATTCCATGAGTTAGACTCCATCCTTTAGCTTCAACTAACATTAAATTGAATAATTGTTTTTCTTCAGGTTCCTGCACACCTCCAAAACAGTTGGGAGAGTTATTATTTAGAAATTTTGATGGTGACTGGTCTGCTCGCCTACATCATGAACTATATCATTGGGAAGAATAAAAACAGTCGCCTTGCTCAGGCCTGGTTTAACTCTCATAGAGAGCTTTTGGAGAGTAACTTTACCTTAGTAGGTAAGTTAGGCTAATTGAAGTCCTGCTGTGGGCTTGGAAAACATCTCATAAGAACTGTTTATTCCCCTCAGTATAAGTACCTAATTGCTTTCAGGGACTGCTGAAGAGGGTGGTTTTTTATTTTCTTTCCAGGGATCCCATTTTTGTTAGGTTTTATATGCTGAATAAATTGTATTTATGAAATTATTTTCTCATCTGCCATTAATCAACATTTGCTAAAGAACAATTGTTTCAAAACATTTGGACAAGAGTCTGGCTGAAAGCAAGGAATTTTAACATTTTAAGTAGCTTGATAAATCCTTTCAGTTCATCTTTTAGAAATTAGAATACCCTTGGGTTCTGGGCAGTTGAGTTTTGGATCATCTGCAGAGGTGTGTACACTGAAGTACATTAGAGGAGCCCCTGCAGTTACATAGTGTAAGGAATAAGGTGGACTTGCCCACCTTCAACCTCTGTTTGGCATTTAATACTTTGTTTCCCTTTAATAGTAAGCAGGTATGCATCTGCTCTGCTCTTTAGTAGACAGTTTATGTGTTGTGCTAGCTACTTTGCATATATTGTTTCTTATTTAAACTTTGTAACAATACTGTCAGTTGGAAAGTTTCTTTTTTCCTAAAGAGGGGACTGAAATCCAGAAATGCTATTTTCTTGCAACCATAATATATTAAACCTAGTCTACATGCTTTCAAATTTCACGCTCTCTCTGCTGTACCATATTATTTCAGAGTACTTATTCACCTGGACATTAGGAAAATAATAAGCTGCCTTTAATGCCTTCCACTTCTTCTCATGTGTTTTCATTTGGTGTGTTAGTCTTGCTTTACCTTGTGAGGTTCAGCACTTTCTTTCGTTCACTTAATTAAATGAAGTGAGAAAGTGGTTGGAATTTTAGCTTTTTCTAGATCTAAAATACAGCTCTTAATACCACGATTATCATTTTGCTGTTGAAAAAGCAAACTTGGTCAAAGTTAACTCAGACATGGTGAGGGAGTGTTAAATAGTTTGTAGTGATGGTATTTTTTTTTTTATTCATTACATTGGGAGTATTTTTAACTTTGGGGGGAAACATTTAAACTGATTTTGCTCCATTTTTTAATCTGCTCTTAAGAAACTTATACTGCAAGCTGTCTAACTAACAAGGACATAGTAATGCTAGCGTATGATTTTTTTATGGAGACAATAGAGTTTTAAAAGTAAAAGGAACAATGCCCATCTGTTGTCATCTATGTTCAAAGGAGAGTTCTCTACGATCTCAAAGTATTGCCACCCTAAAACTCTGATCATTGTGGGGTCAGAGTGGAGGAGGGATTGGTGATGAGGCCTCAACACTTTCAGAGAATCACATTAAGTGGTTTACTCCTAGGGGATGATGGAACAAACAAAGAAGCCACAAGTACAGGAAAGCTGAACCAGGAGAATGAGCATATCTACAACCTGTGGTGTTCTGGTCGAGTGTGCTGTGAGGGGATGCTTATCCAGCTCAGGGTAAGTAGGGGATTTCTGGTGCAATGTATATGTCTACCTTTTGTTTTTTTCCAAATCCTCTAAGTTTAGTGTCTTCAAGGAGGTCTAAAAGTCATCTTCTACTACTAACTGGCAAATGTCAAGTATATTTGAAACATCTGATTCCCTCTCCAGGGTCTCTTCTTTGTAGTAACTGGAGATTAAAACTGTTCTCTTTTTTTTTTTTTCCAGTTCCTCAAGAGACAGGACTTACTGAACGTCCTGGCCCGTATGATGAGGCCAGCAAGTGATCAAGTGGTATGTATTCTTCTTGCTGTTTTTCTCTGTACAGATTGAATTCTTAATTCTTAGAGCTTATTCCGTTTATTGTTTAGATTCTATTTGGAGTTACTGACAACTTATGTACTTTGTCAAAAAATGGGCCCTTCTCTATTTGCACAAACCATTGTCCACTTAGTGTGTAGCTGTTAGGGTGGAGGTGCATGTGATTAGGTCAGTTACCTGGATAATGTCTGTTTTGATTAATAGCAAAGTCAGTTGATTAGGGACCTTCTGATACATAACACAACAGAGTCATAACACATCATTTCACAAGTCCTGCTCACATTCAAGGGGAGGATGTATATATACACCAGAGGAATCTTCGGGCCATCTTAGAAATAGGCCTATCACAGAACCTAACATGTGAGTTTTGTTGTTGTTGTTTTTTTTGTGTGTGTTTTTTAATAGCAAATAAAAGTAACCATGAATGATGAAGACATGGATACCTATGTGTTTGCTATTGGTACTCGGAAAGCCCTGGTACGACTGCAGAAAGAGATGCAGGATCTGGTACGTTGACTATTCCAACTCAAGAATACATAGAAACTGCCTAATTATTACATAGATGTTCACCTTCAAAGCATAGCATAATTAACCACTTTGAAATAGGTCAGTACATATTCTCTTGAGAAGAAAACGTCTGTGCATAATAAAATGTCACATCTTACTTTCAATTACTTTTTCCTCTAGAGTGAGTTTTGTAGTGACAAACCTAAGTCTGGAGCAAAGTATGGACTGCCAGACTCCTTGGCCATCCTGTCAGAGATGGGAGAAGTCACAGAGGGAATGATGGATACAAAGGTAAGTGTAATAGAAGGCATATATTTGCAGATATTGGCATTTACAAGTTACTCTCCCTAAAAGTCAGGCTGTATGAGTTCATCATTTAAGACAGTGTATTGATTATGTATTCCTTTCCCCAAAACACTCTAATTCTTTCTTTAAGCAACCGATTAACTTGTCAAAAATTGTTTAGTGAAGAAGTTCTCTCTAAATCAAGAGCAAATTGTTCCTAGGATACCTGATTGCTTTCAGATTATTTTTAGAAAGGACTACAACTTTAATCTTTATCACCATGTCATTTAGTCCATTATTTTAGTTTCAACTAGTGTAAGAGAAGAGCGCCATTTTTTTTTTCTATTGGTTGTATAATGGTAACAGCACATCTTAATATATAAAAATGTAGGCTAGCTCAAAGACAGTTATAAATGTAAGTTCAAGGTGATATGTTCATGAAGAATCTCCTGAAATTATTTTAGGTTTTATCTCCATGCTTTTATTCTTATTTAGAACATTACTTTGAGACATATTTTCAGCTGCTCAATAAGAATACTTAAGCATTGGTGTTACTAAAGAAAAGGTACTAGTTTCATTATAGAGAAATTCCTTATCTTATTTAAATTTAATTTTTTAAAAGCTTTAGCCTCACCCTAGCTGGTTTGGCTTAGTGGATAGAGCATCAGCCTGTGGACTGAAGGGTCCCGAATTTGATTCCAGTCAAGGGCACATGCCTTGGTTGTAGGCTCCATCCCTGGTTAGGGTGTTTGCTGGAGGCAACCAATCGATGTGTCTCTCTCACATTGATGTTTCTGTCTGTCTCTCCCCCTCCCTTCCATTCTCTCTAAAAAAATAAAATTAAAAAAAAAAAGCTTTAGCCTTAATGACATTGTACAATAGCAAGGAGGACTGAACAGTAAATATCTTTTTTAAAAATATATTTTTTATTGATTTCAGAGAGAAAGGGAGAGGGAGAGATAGAAACACCAATGATGAGAGAGAATCATTGACCAGCTGCCTCCTGCATGCCCTCTACTGGGGATCGAGCCCACAACCCAGGCATGTGCTCTTGGCCGGAATCGAACCTGGGACTCCTCAGTCCGCAGGCCGACGCTCTACCCACTGAGCCAAACCAGCCAGGGCAAGAGGAAATATCTTTATGAAAAAAGGGAAATACATCAAACCCTACTTTAAAATATAATAATTTTCTCTATTTCAGATGGTCCACTTTCTTACACACTACGCTGACAAGATTGAATCCGTTCATTTTTCAGACCAGTTCTCGGGTCCAAAAATTATGCAAGAGTACGTATGAAATAAAAATACTGAATATGATTTTCTTCTTTAGCTTTCTGTGTTGAAACACCTGCAAGATGCTTCTGCAATTTCCCTTACCATATGAGTGAGGGAAGTTCATGACTCCCAAGTTTCCTTTTGCTTTGACTACATGCATCAGGAAGGTGGTTGGAAACCTTTGGGAGATAAACAAGCCTCCCCAGTTTGCATGTGTCGCTGCACGTGTGCACCATGCACTCAGTGACGTGGAAGAGAATCTTACAAAATGGCTCATATAAGAAAATGCAATTTCTAATCTCTGTCCTTCATAGTCTATGTTCTTTTTTTTTCCTTTTTTAAATTTATGATATGAATCTATAATGTTTGATTTGTGTTTGATTGCAAATCTGGCCTTTTCTGGCTTCTTTGTATAGTGGATGCTTATATTCTTTCCGAGTATAGGTATTATCAAACACGTTCAATACCCAAAGTAATATTTATAGTAATATATTTCAAATGTACGTATTCAGGGCTTGAATTTGTTGTTTGAATTCCGATCTGTTGTTGTATGTTCCCATTTCAGGAGAACATACTTATTTAAGTTCACCCTTGGTGTAGAAATAGTTTGGGCCTAAATTTTTTATTAAGGGCTACTCTCTCATAGGCTATGGAATTGAGTACAATTAAAAGCCATTCTGGATTTTCATTGTGTGTCAGAATTACTCAGGTCCTTTTGCCTTTAGATGGTGTTGCATCATCCTTGCCCTGCTTAACTCAGTATCAACACCATGGGCAAAGTACCACATTATGGTAACTATGGAGCCTTTTGGGGTGGGGAGAAGCGAGTTGATAGTCAAAGATTACAAGGGAATCTTTGGTGAGTCGGAACTAAATTATATGTGCTATAGTTGATTATTTCTAAATTTATTCTAAGCCTGGCTCAAAAATAAGATACTTCATTACAGGAAGGAAGATAAAATAGGAGTTGGAAATAGAACGTAGAAACTCATCAAAATAAGAAATATTTAAAATATGGGCCTCTTACTTAAATATAGGCTTATTTCTGGTTCCCAAGGTGAGATGGAATATATCTTGCCTGGAGGGGATTTCACTTGGAGGTGTTCAAGTATAAAGGTCACTTGGGAATGCATTCATCAGATAGGCAAGTGGATCAGGTGACCTGTGAAGCTCCTTCAGGCTCTGAGATTATATTTGACTTGGGGATGCCAAGCCAAATACTGTGCTGATTAATTGTAGGTATCTATTCATCTAAGTGAACTGGGTAATTTATATGCATAGAGAATATCTTTCTTGTGTTCTTTCTAAATAGCCTTTTCTTTCATGACAGGGAAGGTCAGCCTTTAAAGCTACCTGAAACTAAGAGGACACTACTGTTTACATTTAATGGTAAGTATCCCATGTCCTGTCTGGGTTCTTTGTTTTCTGAGAGATGACCTTAAGGAGAGTATTGTTCCCTCCTAAGTGACAGCTATAAAAAAATATATTAGCCCTAGCTGGTTTGGCTCAGTGGATAGAGCGTCAGCCTGCGGACTGAAGGGTCCCAGGTTTGATTCTGGTCAAGGGCACATGCCAGGGTTGCGGGCTTGATCCCCAGTGGGGGGCAAGCAGGAGGCGGCCAATCAATGATTCTCTCTCATCATTGATGTTTCTGTCTCTCTCCCTACTTCTCTGAAATCAATAAAAATACATTAAAAAACAAACCCCATGCCTGCTTATTGCTGTTGGGTTTCTTCAGTAAGAGATCCTTGTATATATTTTAATTTATATTTTCTGTTGCATTTTAGCTGCCTAAGAAACATGAAGAAAAGAGTTTATTAATTAAAAAAAAAAAAGGGAGTTGGTGACTCAGAAGTATTAATGCTCTGTTAACTCAATAGGAAAATGGCTTTGTTTTCCAGTGCCTGGTTCAGGTAACACTTACCCAAAGGATATGGAAGCTTTGCTACCCCTGATGAACATGGTGATTTACTCTATTGACAAAGCCAAAAAGTTCCGACTCAACAGAGAAGTAAGACTGCAGCCTTTATTATAAGTTGGCACCTGTTATTTTTTTCCTCTGGGGGAATCATCTATTGAGGATTTCAGTGATTGTATCTTTGCTACTTTACTTGAAATTGCTAAATGGGATTAGTTTTATGAAAGAATACTAAATGGGCTTTTTCTTCTGTTGGATTAAAATGGATTTCTTATGAAACTCTTTGTTTCTTGGGGAAAGGGCAAACAAAAAGCAGATAAGAACCGAGCTAGAGTGGAAGAGAAATTCTTGAAGCTGACGCATGTGCAAAGACAGGAAGCTGCACAGTCTCGGCGTGAGGAGAAGAAAAGAGCAGAGAAGGAGCGGATCATGAATGAGGAAGATCCTGAGAAACAGCGCAGGCTCGAGGTAAGACCAACTTTTCCTTTTTTTAAAAAAAAAATATATTTTTATTGATTTTTTACAGAGAGGAAGGGAGAGGGATAGACAGTTAGAAACATCGATGAGAGAGAAACATCAGTCAGCTGCCTCCTGCACACTGGGGGGTGGGCCCGCAACCAAGGTACATGCCCTTGACCAGAATCGAACCTGGGACCCTTCAGTCCGCAGGCCGACGCTCTGTCCACTGAGCCAAACCAGTCAGAGCAAGACCAACTTTTCTTATTACTGGGGTAAAACTAAGATTTATAAGGATACCTGTTTGTACCATATTGGCTCTTAAGGTAATTTTGTGGAGGAATGTACACAGGCTAACCATGTTAGAGTGAATCTGATCCTGGCGAATGATAGGAATTACCCTATTCCCCCAAAACAATCTAATTTTGCAAGTTAAACTATCATCTCTCAAGCCAAGTACTTACTGAAGTAGAAAGTAGGAATTTTAATAGAAGCCAGCACATGTACCCTATGGTTCAAATAAACTTGTTTTATAACATTTCTAATTTGATTATAGAATTAGAGACTTATGATATTATTTTTTTGTATTTTTGGTATCTGTTTTGTACATAACTAGATTTTCAAACTTAAGAGCTTTTTTAGAGTGTCGTATATTATGTTTCATATAACAGCATGTTCTCACATTTTTGTGAAATAAGATACCATAGTCCAGTTCTAAAATTTTAAACCTTATAAATGCTGATCAGAAAAAGAGGAGGAGAACAAAGTTCTGGGGGATGTGGCACTTAGTTGCCTGTAGTCATTAAAGCTGTTGAGTGAAGTGCCCAGGACACCACAGGCCTCCTCCCATCTTATAATTTCTCATCATTTTTTCCTTTAGTTGATGGATATTTTTCCTCTGAAAATAGAGCTCTGTTTATGCAACCTTCTGTAAAAATAAAAATGGCTTTTTAATGAATACACTGGAACAATCTACATGGGATCATTAATAGATAATGCCTTTCATTTTTCTATGAAAAAAGAAGTTTTCCAGTTCTTTTCAGGGTTTAAAACTACAATAGGTTTAAGAAAAAGGAGGGCTCAGAACTTAAGTCAGAAGTGAACTAACCTTAATTCTACCATGTAAAAATGACATAACCTGCCCTAACCGGTTTGGCTCAGTGGATAGAGCGTTGGCCTGCGGATTCAGGGGTCCCAGGTTCGATTCCAGTCAAGGGCATGTACCTTGGTTGTGGGCACATACCCAGTAGGGTGTGTGCAGGAGGCAGCTGTTCGATGTTTCTCTCTCATCGATGTTTCTAACTCTCTATCCCTCTCCCTTCCTCTCTGTAAAAAATCAATAAAATATATTTTTAAAATGACATAATCCTTTATACAACTCTCATGCCTAAAGGTAACCACTGTTAACACTATATAGCTTATTTAGTTCCCCAACTCTATATGTTTAGTGTGCATATTCCTTTCTTAATGTAGATTATCTTACAATGTTCTACAACTTTTTATATTAAAAATATAGCAGTCTTTCAAAGAATGTGTCTTTCTGTATTTGTGCTTTTTTTTCTTTCCCGAGGGAAAGAATCCTGGGCGAGAAAGAAAGATAGGCTGCTAATAAATTGTACCAATTTATACTTTCTTTACTAGTATATGATATGAGAGCTCCTCTTTATTCCTATCTTTATGACTAGTTCTCAATTTTTAAATTTTTATTTATTTTAAAATTATTTGTATATTTTTAAATCCTCATCTCAGGATATGTTTTTACTGATTTTAAAGAAAGAAAGAGAGAGAGGGAGAGAGAGGATATGAGAGAGAGAGAGAGAGGGAGAGAGAGAGACATTAATCAGTTGCCTCCGGTATGTGCCCCAACCAGATCAAACCCAAGTTGGAGCATCTTCCTGCTAAGCCAGGGTTGCAGGTTCAATCCCAGTCAGGGCACATACAGGAATCAACCAATGAGTGCATAAATTAGTAGAAGAGCAAATTGCTGTTTCTCTCTCTCTCTCCCTCTCAAATCAATTTTTAAAAGATGTTATGCTTTTCTGAAGTACAAATCCCTGGTAAATTCATATAATTGTTACATTGAAAGTTGACCTAGTGTTTCCTGGGTGTAGGAAAAATCAGACCAGACTAACAAATCCAACTTAAATATAGTATTTAGTTTCTTATTTGAGATGGTAGTTACCTTTGCTTCATTTCAAGTTAATTTTTGTTAACCAATGTAGATATTAGCAATTTTTATAACTATCTTCTGGAATGTTATTTATGGTGCAAGTCTAGGTTTTTGAGTAATATTATAGGCAGTATTCTAGTTTTGATTTTTTAAAAATCTGTGCTTAGAGCTTAGTTTGGATTATCTCTGTCTGTCTCTCTAGGAAGCTGCCTTGAGACGTGAGCAAAAGAAATTGGAAAAGAAGCAAATGAAAATGAAACAAATCAAGGTGAAAGCCATGTAAAGTCATCCCAGAGATCTGAGTCCTGATGCCATCTATAAGCTTTGAATTCACAGGAAACGTAAAAAATACCAGTCCATTTCTCATCTGCAAGTTCAAACACTCCGAGTGACTGAGAAATCCTTATTTCATCATCTGTTCTGTTTTTGGTTTGGAGTTTTACAGAAGTTAGAAATACATTGGAAGGACTCTGTTTCAGTAATTTTCTTCCAGATAATCACATTATTTTGATTATTTTACAAAAGGAATGATATATGAACTCCGTAGTTTTAAAATTCTTTTAAAATTATAACATGAATCATCAGTGCTTTTAGTGCTATTATATTTGAAGAAATATCATGACTTTATAGATAAATAATTAGATTGTTGCTTTTTGTTTAAACTAGGCAGTTGAAATGGCTATAAAGAATGACCCTAAACCAAGAGTCCACAAATAACAATAAACATTGCTTGTTTTCTTCTGTGTCTACATCAAACTTGTAAAAAAATAAAACTTAGAACACTATCTGTGGTGTTGAAATTTCAGGGACTCAAAACAGTGTAGTTCACTATGTTTTGTAGGTGGAGGGTGCTGATGACAGTATTATAGGATATCTGTAGATTTTAGGGCACTGACATGTACTGGGAAATTCTACAGATAGGTAGTACAGGAGCACAGTTTTCTCCTTACCTGATACCATAAGCTAATGACATTGTGAATGCTGTATTTAAGTGGTTGTAGGTTTTCTTGAGTTAAATGCATGAAAAGTGACCTGCTTCACCTAGAGCAGATCAGTGGTCTACGTGAAGTCGCAGATGTTTTCCTTGTGGGTTGCCTCACCCTACTGGATGTTCATGGAGGAGTTCTCTTCTCTGTGTTGTGGCTGTGTCCCTTTGCTTCTCCTGCTTTTAGCTCTTCCACAGCTGAGGCTGGGTATATTCTTTCAGAGAAATAGCCATGAATATGCATAAATACACTTTTAAAAATGAGCTTTCCTAAACGATTGAGAGTTCTTTCTGCCTCTTGAGCATGGATGGGGAACCTTTTTTCTGCCAAGGGCTATTTGGATATTTATAACATCATTCTCGGGCCATACAAAATTATCAACTTAAAAATTATCATGCTGCCCTAGCCGGTTTGGCTCAGTTGATAGAGCATCGGCCCGAGGACTGAAAGGTCCCAGGTTCGATTTCAGTCAGGGACACGTGCCCGAGTTGCGGGCTCGATTCCCAGTAGGGGGTGTGTGCAGGAGGCAGCTGATCAATGATTCTCTCTCATCATTGATGTTTCTATCCCTCTCCCTAAAATCAATAAAAATATATTTTAAAATTATCATGCTATATTTGGTCAAGCATTTAATTAACTCATCCCTAATGCCTGGCAGGGCCAGACCAAATGATTTCATGGGCCTTATACGACCCTCGGGCCAGACGATCCCCACCCCTGCTCTTGAGAAAGGAACTCTTGGGGGAGAGGCCCATTCATCTGCACGAGCATTTAGCTTGTTCAGATTTCTGCATTTTATAAATGCTTCCTAGTAAGAAAGCATTTTTTTTAAGTCACTGCTTTACCAGGTAATTTTTGCTGGAGATGGGAAAGGGTTGGGTTTTTTGGTGGGAGCGGGGTGGGCGGGTATTTTTTTGCTGATGCTTTATGTGCAGGTGTGTTCTGAGGCAATAATAAGTTGCTGTGGAAACAGAATGTGCTGCTGCCTTTGAAACTGCATGGAAACTTTCCACATGGGTTTTTCTCTTAGTTAATGCAGAAGTGCGTCAGCTGGGAGATGCAAATGTAATTTTTTTAAACAGTTTGTGAAATTAAGTTATTAAAATAA
Source organism: Eptesicus fuscus (assembly GCF_027574615.1). Taxonomy (NCBI): domain Eukaryota; kingdom Metazoa; phylum Chordata; class Mammalia; order Chiroptera; family Vespertilionidae; genus Eptesicus; species Eptesicus fuscus. The sequence goes on along the minus strand of NC_072492.1, from coordinate 32,533,103 downwards.
AAATAACAAAACAATACTATATAATTCTAGAATTAGCCTTGTTTTACAAACCTTTAAAATACATTTTAGAAATCAAAATTGATATGCTTAGCTATCTTTAATAAAAGCTTTCTTAAAGTCCCACACATTTGGGCCATGGCAGCTAATTTTGTAATTTAAGCATTCATATGAATGGTAACCTATGGACATATATTAAACTCATTGACAAAAATCTCAGAGTGCCGCCTTTACTTTTCTCGGGTTTCTCTCCAACAGTATAAGCCCATAGGAATGTTTTTTCTGTTCAATAAAAATCACTTAAATGCTTTTCCTTCAAAAGAGTTGGCCTTGACAAGAATCCCTTAATTGTTGCCAGTTATTTTTAAAATATTTCTGTGTTTAGAGTTCCATCTGTTATTGATGGGCTTCTCCCTGAAGTCCCCTCTTGAGTTAGAGGACACCATTATCTTCTAGGAATCAGAGGACAGAGAGAAGAGAATGTTGTTAACTGTCACACATGGAAAACCACTAAGCTCTCCAATCTTGTCTGCATTGCCTGGGCACTTAGCAACGCTGAAACAAACACTGGACTGGGAAATAAAACCTGGTTTTTAGTGCCAACAAAACCAGTAACAAATCCTTTGACTTAGGGCAGTGGTCGGCAAACTCATTAGTCAACAGAGCCAAATATCAACAGTACAACGATTGAAATTTCTTTTGAGAGCCAAGTTTGTGTTTTTTTTTTTTTTTTAATATATTTTATTGATTTTTTTTTTTTACAGAGAGGAAGAGAGAGGGATAGAGAGTTAGAAACATCGATGAGAGAGAAACATCGATCAGCTGTCTCTTGCACACCCCCTACTGGGGACGTGCCCGCAACCAAGGTACATGCCCTTGCCCGGAATCGAACCTGGGACCCTTGAGTCCGCAGGCCGACGCTCTATCCACTGAGCCAAACCGGTTTCGGCTGAGAGCCAAGTTTTTTAAACTTAAACGTCTTCTAACGCCACTTCCAAATAGACTCGCCCAGGCCGTGGTATTTTGTGGAAGAGCCACACTCAAGGGGCCAAAGAGCCGCATGTGGCTCGCGGGCCGCAGTTTGCTGACCACTGACTTAGGGCAAGTCCTTAACCTCTTTGAGTCTCTGTTCTGTTCTTCTACAAAATAAGGATAGTAATTATTTTCTCTATCTACTTCACAGGTGTATCAACACCAAGAAATAGTATCTGTAAAATTCTCTTCTAAGCTATAGCATTGTAAAAATGTTAGGGGTGTGCCCCAGCCAGGTGGCTCGGTTGGAGTGTAGTTTCATGCACCCAAAGGTTATGGGTTCGATCCCCAATCAGGGCACATACTTAGGTTTTGGGTTTGATCCCCAGTAAGGGAACGAACAGGAGGCAACTAGTGGATGTTTTTCTCTCTTTCAAAAATCAATAAAACAAAAAAATCAATATAACATATCCTCAGGTGAGGATTTTCAAAAAATAAATGTTAGTGGTGCTCTTGCTCTCCCTCTCCGAAGCACGCCAGCCCCTTTCCCATTCCCCTCTTCTTCCCCCAGGCGTGTTACCTTTCTTTTCCCTCAGCTTCAAGGGTTCTTCTTTGCTTCTGTAATTTGTTTCCTGAGCCTGCCCAGCCCAACTGGCTCACGTCTATGTTTGTAACTTTCTAAAAAAAAAACTTTCTCTTATAATTTGAAAAAAAAAATTAAAAAATTAAAATGTGCTCTTGCCAGGTAGCTCAGTTGGTTAGAGCGATGTCCTAATACACCACGGTTGGGGTTCGATCCAGGATCAGGGCACATAAACGAATCAACCGGTGAATGCATAAATAAGTGGAACAACAAATCGATGTCTCCCCCCGCACACCCCTCTCTCAAAAAATAAATCACCTAGGACTATTTTCCAAGTGGTGCATTTTTGCTTTACTCTCGTGTTTATTTCTCCTAATGGAAACCAAGCAGATCCTTTCAGAGTTCTCTAACTTTATTTGCACTATTTGACAGTTTGCTTGTTTTTGTAGGGCAGGGCAATAGTTTATAATTTTGTTTCCTTAGTAGTAGAACCTTTTCCTGTCAAGCACCAAGATGTGAACCTCTTTCCTTCAGATGGGTCTTAGACCAAAGAAATACATTGACTGGTATTCTCACTCCACTCATCCAATAGAAATGGGCAATGTGAAAATTATTTAGAGCAGTGTCTACAAGGATCTATTTTGGTGGGAAGGGTGAAATATGGTACTTTATCATCCTGGATTCTCTCTCCTTTACTGTTCCTGCTTTCACTCATTTTGAATGATTTGAAAGGATGTAAGGGGGAGACATATCCTAAAGCAATAGCAAAAAGGATTTAGTTTCTGGAGTTTGGTGAGCGATGTGTCTCTCATCGATGTTTATCTCCCTCTCTAAAAATCAATAAAAAATATCAAAATAAATGTTTTAAAATAAAAAGCATTCAAACCTTTTTGTTTTTAGATATTAAAAAAATGTTTTTATTGATTTTAGAGACAGAGGAAGGGAGAGGGATAGAGAGATAGAAACTTAGATCAGCTGCCTCCTGCTCACTCCCTACTGGGGAGCAAGCCCGAATCCTTGCACCCTGACCGGAAATCAAACTGAGGACCTCTGGATATATATCCAATTTTGGAAAAACCGCCCCCGCCCCCCGACTCCGTGGTTGGAATAAGTCCCTGAAAAAATAAAACAAAAAACGCACTCACAAAAGGAAGGTTTGTTCCATCACTTGAGATTGCTTCATCCTTTCTCGAGCCCTGCCTGCCTTGGCTTAGGCTAGCTTCCTCATCAAGGAAAACCTTACAGGTGTCTGCAAACAGCGTATCTCTAAGGGCTGCGGATGAGGAAGGATCCAGGTGGGGGGGAAAGATAAAGATGACAGTCCCATTAGTTGAGCTGTTTTCCTCCTAGATAAGTAACCTGAAGCACAGAAAGTGTGGATTTCCCCTTTGCAACTTGTCAGCTTGTTACCCTAGAGGCCAAAGTGAGGGGGCATTTGCGATGTCTTTTTTAAAAAGTGTGCCCTCGCCCTAGCCGGTTTGGCTCCGTGGATAGAGCGACGGCCTGCGGTCTGAAGGGTCCCGGGGCCCCATTCCGGCCAAGGGCACATGCCTAGGTTGCGGGCTGATCCCCAGTGGGGGGCGTGCAGGCGGCAGCCCATCAATGATTCGCATCATTGATGTTTCTCTCTCTCCCCCTATCTGAAATCAATAAAAATATATTTTTAAAGTGTGCCCTGGTGGGGTAGCTCATATGGTTAGAGCGTGGTCCCCATAGGCAGGTCGCCGCTTCCATCCCGGGTCAGGGCACCTACCAGAACCAACATATGAATGCGTACAAACGTGGAACAACAAACTGTTTCTCTCCTGTGCTTTCTCCCTCCCTCCCCTTTTGTCCCTCTAACGTGTAGGGCAGGTGATTCCATTTGAGTCCTACCACTCGAAAATAAAATTCTCAAAGTAGCCCCGTCAGCAGCTAGCGTTGGCTAGTCTCGCTCCGGGTAGTCCCCCCAACTCTTCATTATGGAAATCATCCCCCTTCCTTCCTGCTGCGGTGGCACCAGGTTCTGGGGAGCCCTCGTCCGACCCCGCAGCCCTCACCGACAGGCTCGGTCTCGGTGGCTGCCACCCACCTGGGAACTCGGGTCCCTTCTGCTGGAGACGGAATGCCCTCCGGCAGGTCTGCGCGGAAAGAGATAACTCGCACCCGGGAGCCGCTGGGGGCGGCCCGAGCGAGGCGACCAGGGAACCAGGCGGAGCTTCCGACCCGCGTGGGCCGAGCGGGGGGGCGGAGCTTCCCCACCCGCGCGGGGCGGGGCGGGGCGGGGCGCTCCAGCTTTCCCGGGGCCCCTCTACTGCGCATGGCACGTAGCGTCCCTCCCTCCCAGCAACCGGCCAGGCGGTGGCGAGGCCATAAACTAAGGAGGCGGAGCTGAGGCGCGATCCGGACGGCTCGCGAACTCCAGGACCAGGTACCGGACTGGCGGGCCGCCTGGTGCGGTCCAGGGATCATCAGTCCATCCTCTCCCTGGCTCCGATCCCGTCTCCTCAGGGCGGGCCTCGGTCAGATCGGCCATCCCGGGCCCCCTCTCGCCGAGTCCAACTCCATTCCCTCCGTGAGCGGTTGCATCCCGAGAGCAGAATAGGCTTGGGCCTGGCGGGGCGACGCGGGAGCGGAGTTACTGGGCGGGAGAGGCGAGCGCCTGCGTTCCCGCCCCTTCTTGCCCCCCGGACGGACAGGGGGCGGACTCGGGGCCCAGGTGCAGTGTGTCCTCCTGGAGCCTAGAGACGGCAGAGCCGAGTGCTTGCCTCTCCCGCCCCCTCGCCCGCATCCCCATCTCTTCCCAGGCTGGACAGGCGGCGGGCGGAGCTCTGTGAGCACAGAGGTTCAGGTGACCCCCTGACTAAGCCAAAACAAAGAGCTCCTGAGGGTCTTGTTGTCCAAGTCGGTTTCGGCGTCCACGGGGTGGAGGTTCGGGGTGGAGATCGCGGGCGGGGGCATGGGAAGTGAGTGCGAGGGAAGGGGCGTGGCTAACTAAAACAGTTCGAGTTTTCAGGAGATGGGCAACTAACTTCTCGGCCCAGCCTTCCGCTAAGAGATCCCAACACATCCTCACTTTATCCCCCAAAGAGGAGAAGCCGTTCGAACTGGTCCCTCTCTTATCGAACAGCTGTTGAAATAGAACCATCGTCCAGTAGGTATGTGCGGCGTTAGGCAGGGCGTCATGGGTGGGTTGATGTGTTCTAGAGACTGTGTCTTCGCCCCGAGAGTTGAAGAGACCGAATCTTATCTGATCACCTGTCTCTCAGGCCAGGAGCCCCTTCCGCCATGAGTTACGGGGCTGAGCTAGTTAAATCGGCTCCCCCACCCTTTGACCAGGTTTCTTAGAGGTTTTGTGGCTCAAATGCTGTATTTATAGTTGTAACCGCCGACAGGGAGGAAGTTTAGAAAACCAGGGCCATAAATAGGGAGGGGGGCGGAATGAATAAATGAATTCTCCTTGCTATACCATGTATCACCGGGGCATCAACCCTGTCAGATCAGTTGATGCCTTCTCAATCATCCTTATACCTTTGCACACACCGTCTTGACAGTTCTCCCGGGCATCTCTTGACAGGTTTCTGGGGCGCAGGCATTGGAACAGATCTAATCAGTCCTCTACCACTTGCCTGTGTGACTCTGGGTGTTGAACCTCTCTGAGCCTTAATTTCCAGATCTATAAAACAGGGAAGATAATACTTATTGTGAGCTGATCTCTGCGAAGCTTTTAGCACAGATCCTGGCACACAGTAAGTTCACCATAAATGTCTGCTGCTTTTATTCTTACTGTTATTAAGTTAGCAGATATGGGAATGCCCATATTTTGTGTTGGGCACAGTAGCCCCTGGAAATGCAGGAAATTAAGAGTGTGATAGGTGTAAGGTTTGAATACAGAGGCCAGCCCGGCCTGTGTGGCTCAGTGGTTTGAGCATCGACCATGCACCAAAAGGTCGCTGGTTAAATTCCCAGTCAGGGCACATGCCTAGGTTGCCAGCTTGATCCCCATTATGGGGCATGCAGGAGGCAGCTGATTGATGTTTCCATCTCTCCCTCTCCCTGTCTAAAATCAATCCTATATAATCCTATATAATAAAAGGCTAATATGCAAATTGACCCAATGGCAAAACAACCGGTTGCTATGATGTGCACTGACCACCAGAGGGCAGATGCTCAATGCAGGAGCTGCCCTCTGGTGGTCAGTGTGCTCACACAGGGGGAGCACCGCTCAGCCAGAATCCGGGCTCATGGCTGGCAAGTCCAGCAGTGGTGGCGGGAGCCTCTCCTGCTTCCACAGCAGTGCTAAGGATGTCCAACTGCCAGCTGGGGAGTGGGCCTAAGTTGTCAGTAGGACATCCCCCGAGGGCTCGCAGACTGGGAGAGGGCGCTGGCCGGGCTGAGGGACTCCCCCCTCCAGTGCACAAATTTCGTGCATCAGGCCTCTAGTAAAAACATATTAAAAATACAGAGGCCAGCCGAAACCGGTTTGGCTCAGTGGATAGAGCGTCGGCCTAAAGGGTCCCAGGTTCGATTCCGGTCAAGGGCAGAGGCCAAACATCTACCATAGGTGGGAAGGGAGTTAGGGAGGACTTCCTGTAGCACCAGACAACTGAGAGGGGCAGGTCTGGGGGGAGGAAGGTTGTTCTGAAGGGAGAGCAGGATGTTTCTTCTTTCTTTTTAAAAAAATATTTTTATTGATTTCTGAGAGGAAGGGAGAAGGAGAGAGAGATAGAAACATCAATGATGAGAATCATTGATTGGCTACTTCCTGCACGCCCCACATTAGGGATCAAACCCGCAACCCAGGCATGTGCCCTGATCGGGAATCGAACTGTGACCTTCTGGTTCATAGGTCTATGCTCAGTCACTGAGCCACACCAGCCAGGCAGAAAGCAGGATCTTGAAAGTTTTTCCTTTGGGCTCCATTTCCTCCCTGCCTTTCAAGTGCCATGTCCTCGCTATGGACCTTCCCCAAGGCTCTTCCCAGCCTTCTGCTTCTCTCTCACCATTTTCTCCGTCAGTGAATTCCTGTCACTTGTATAGCTTTAGCTCCGAACTCCGAACTCCACGTAGCCATCTCTAACCTCTCTGTTGAGCATCAGTTTTAACTTTTCTAACTGAATGCTATATATTTCCTCTTGGAATATGTAACTTTTCTCAATTGAAATATGATTTAAAAAGTTGAACTCATCTCTCCACCAAAACCACTTTCACCTCTGAGCTTTCCTGTTTTGTTGTTGACACACTACTCTTTTCCCAGTTACTGGAGCTCACACACAAAATTCAGTCATCAGAGTTGTCCACAGATAGGATGGGCTCCCGGGTAAGGTGGTGAGTCTCTTACCTGGGGTATTTTCAAGCAGAGGCTAGATAACCTTATATCCAGGAGTTTGTAAAAGCTATTCCTCCACAGGGTGCAGGATGGGCTAGATAACTTATGGTATCCTTACTAACTAAATACATTTAATTTTTCTTCTCCCCTATCCGTCAATTTCTTAACATTCCCTCTACCAGAGGCTCTTTCACCACAAATATGGTCCACTATAATTGTATTCTAACTGGCATTCCTTTCTCAGTTATTTTTACACTCCACCACACCCCCCCCTTCCCATCCCTTTTCAGGTTAATATTCCTTCTATGTTCCTTAGAACAAGGCTTCTCAAATGTGATGGTCCACAGATCAGCACATTACCATCGTCTAGGAGCTTGTTAGAACCACCAGACCTTCTGAATAAAAATCTGCATTTTAACAAGATCCTCAAGTGATTTGCATGTACAATAAAGTTTGAGAGACACTATCTTAGACCACCGTTTTGTGTTTGTCCCCTTTCTGTTCAAAACCTACAGTGACTTTCTTCTGCCTGCTGAATAAAATCCATACTCTAGCATGCACTTAACACTTATTCATTGCTCTCATATATGTGGAATTCTGCTTCTCTAACTACCTCCCATGAGGTGCCGACACACTTCTCAGCACATTTGGTCAGTCATTCAATATTACTGTGTGCCTGCTATGTGGTAGGCACTGTTCTAGAAACTAGGAGATATATACATCTCTGGACAAGACAAAGTAAGCAATAGACCATAGCTAAAACTATTTCATGCTTAGAATTCACTCAAGCCCCACCCCTTCACGAAACTATACAGATCCACCTCTGCTCCAGGAATCTTTGTCTTTGCTGAGCTCCATAGGGAGTTGCCCATTTCTACTTGTGCATCCCCAGACCTCCTGATTTAAAATTTTTAAAGGTGGGCCAGGCATCCACAGGTTTTGTTTGTTTTTTTTTGTTTGTTTTTTGTTAACCCGCACCTAAAGATATTTTTCCATTGATTTTAGATAGAGTCGAAGGGAGAGAGAGAGAGAAACACCTATTTGCCCTAGCTGGGTTGCTCAGTTGGTTGGAGCGTCATCCCATACACCAAAAGGTGGCAGGTTCAATTTCCGGTCAGGGCACATAACTAGGTTGCAGGTTTGATCCCTGAACGGGGGACAACCAATTGATGTGTCTCTCTCACATCAATGTTTCTCTCTCTCCCTCTCTCCTCTCCCTCTCCCTCCCTGCCCTCCCTCTCTTCCATTCTCTCTAAAAAAATAAATGGAAAAATATCCTTGAGTGAGGATTAACAACAATAACAAAAAAGAAATAACACAAGAACATTTCCTCAAATATAAAAGTGCAGATGGGCTAGAAAGCAGCTGTCCAGATTGCAGCAGGAGGATGGAGGGCCCTGGAAGGCACTCTCCGGGGGAGTTTGAGTGTATGGAAAAATATATTGGTAAGACAAATAGCAGAGATGTTGAAATATTTGGAAAAACTTAATAGCTACATGGGAAACCAAGAGAGTGAAAAAAGGAGGCAATTATTAAATGGTTATAAAGAAAGAAGACATGGTCATCTTTACCTGTTTGCCCAGCTGCAAACCATGTTTGCATAGTCAAAGTAATGTAAACGTGGACTACTGATTTAATAAAAAATTGTGCCAGAACTGCATCAGAAGAATGAAGGCAGGAAAGTAGAGTGCAAGGTGACACAGGAGAGCTTAATCTCCATCTACCATGGTAGGAAGTTAGAAGATAAATGTCTAAAATGGATAAATCATGGCCATGTACACACTAAGAATGATGATGAGTCCTGGCTGGTGTGGCTCAGTTGGTTGGGCTTCATCCCATGCACCGAAAGTAAGGTTACTGGTTAGATTCCTGATCAAGGCACATGCCTGGGTTGCACAGGCTTGATCCCCGGTAGGGGGCATGCAGGAGGCAGCCAATCAATCGATGTTTCTCTCTCTCTTGCCCTCTCCCTTCCTCTCTCTCTGTAAAAAAATTAATAAAAATATTAAATTTTTTTTTAAATGATGATGTTAAATTAAACAGACACATGAATAGAAGGTAATTACTTCTGGGAAGGATTCAGTGGTGATTGAGCCAAGAGAAGTTTAAACATTAAAGAAGAAAACCATATAATAAATTTCTTTCTTATAGAGGTTGCAGTATTTCAGATTGTACTTGGCCAAAGTACATCCAGGTCGATTGTCACTGAAAGTTTCTCTAAGCAAATCTTTGGAATCTACAATTTATAGGTTTAGTACAGTGCTTTGAATGGTAGATTTACAGTAAGTTTTTATTCATCAAACGATATTTCTACAAAAGGAGGTTTGACTAACTCAACCTGTTTTTATTTTCCTTTTAGGTTTAAATTTTTGAAATTGAAATAGGCCTACACATTCGGAACTCATGTCTTTTCTTGTAAGTAAACCAGAGCGAATTAGGGTGAGTGTTTCTATTCTTCTGTCTTTACTGTTTTTATTTTCTGAAGAGCAAAGTGGCAGTACCGTAGGTGGTTTGTTATGTGACGTTCAGAATCATGCAGAAGTGAGGGATGTGGGAAGTAAAGCAGGTATCGCAGTCTCCACTCTGGAGAAAAGAGCTTGCAGGCAGAGGCTGACCAGAGACACAGAATACACCCACTAGCTTGTCTGATAGAGAAGAAACAAGGTGGTGTATTTTGTGAATATCCGTCATTCAACATTAAATGAGTTGAAAGTGTAGGTATGTAACCACTAATGATCTGCCCATTTCCTATGTATTTTCAGCGAGTTTGTGTGTTTGAAAAATCAGTAACAGATTGTAATCCTTGGAACACTTTTTTCTAAATACAATCATACGTTTTAACTGAAAACTTTCTTAACGTGAAAAATTTTATTATACCTGAAAACTTCACCAGCTAAAATGACCTTGAGAATGAATACTGGATTTAGCCTCTTTACAAGCTACCATGATTTCATAAAAGAATGTATTTTATTTTTTATCAAGTATTTAATTTCTGAATGCAATAGTAATTATTTTAAAATCTTGCAACAATGTATAAATGCTATGATACATTATGAGTATATCACTTTCTTTAAATATTAAAGTGATAGTTTATTTTTACTAACTATCTTGTGGCACAGTGCATGTGATTTTTTTATATCAAATGTTTTTTAATTGATAGTGTTGTGTTTTTTTAATGAGGAAAAAAATCTAATTTGAAGAAGGAGAGAGAATGATGTTATAGTTCCAATTTATAATTCATATTATGCAGCTTATTTCTGAATGTTGCTTAATCTTTTTTCTTATGTTTATATACATAAGAACAATTTACATTGTAAAGAGTAAGCTTCACTGTCAGCCGAGAGGAAAAACAGATTCTCTCCAGTGGAAAGAATGTATCCAAGCCAAACTTTAACACCAGTCCTTATGTGAAATACAACCTTGATTCCATTGCTTTTAAATGTGAGCTTCTTTTCTGTTTCAACCCAGTCTGATACAGGTGAAACCAGACCACTGATCAGTATGTGGAAACCCAATACTTGGTTGAAATAGGCCAGTAAAGTGAACCATAGATTGGTCATGCTAGTTCCATCCTTGTAAAGGGGTAGCATTTGGTAGCAAATGTAAGCAGCGATGACTTTAGAGATCCTAATGGATGAAGGATATGCAGCTTGCAATTTTCTTTTACAAACTAATAGAGGCTTGTGAAAAACTTCTGTTTCATCCCTATATTCTACATTGTGAATTCTAGTAGTAATTTTCAAATTGGCATTCATGGTCCTGAGCATCTGTAATAGGGAGCCATGGAATGAGTAAGATGGATCCAAAACGTTGTTTTACATATAGAACGGAGAAAAACATTCTTCATTATCAGAGCCAGTACTGGGTTTTTCTCAATCTGACAGATTAAAGAATGATTCATCAAATTAGGCAAAGAAGAATAGAGAAAGGAATTCATCTATTGTTTTCTGCTGTTAAAGCCAAGATTCTTTTCAAAACTTTTCCATAGAAATGTATCTTAACTGTAATGCATGATTCTGTTTTTGTAGTTGTGTTTTGTGTGTCTCTCTAACGGCTGATAGCTAATGTTTTGTGGTTTGGAAGAAATACTAATTCTCTTTGGGGTTTTCCTCTTTAGCGGTGGGTGTCGGAAAAGTTCATTGTTGAGGGCTTAAGAGATTTGGAACTATTTGGAGGTAAGTACAGTATGGCATTTAGCCATCACTTTAGGATAAATCTCACTGCTCTTTTGTTGACTAAATCAATTCACAGAAATTAACAATTCTAAGGGAAAGTGTACACTATAGTTGGTATATTTATTTGGCTCCTTTTAAATCCATGGTTCCCCAAAAACTTGAGGACTAATCTGGCAGTTGTCATTAGCCTGTCTTGATTATTAGAAAGCCAGTATTTACTCAAAGGCACATGTATTTCTTCTAAGTATTTGTCCAATTGAAATATATATTCTTAAAGGAAAATGTAAGTGTTTAAAAGTTGCTAGCTTTGAAGATTTTAAAAGTAAAATTATAGTTAGGACGAAGGTAGCAATGGTATGAAAGTTCTGTTTTTACTGATCAGTCTAGTTGACTCATCTTTTCATTGTAGAAATTATGAGACTTAAGAGAACTAAGGAAAAAATCCGTCAGGACAAAAATATTAACCTCTTATTGGAAAACCTAAATGCTGATTTCAGAAGTAAGTTAGGTTTGCAACTTGGAGATTTAACAGGCAAGGCATTTTCCTTTGGCTATTTTCAAATTGAGCCATTTGGGGAACTGTGACCTTAATTTACAGTAAATAAAATACTTTTCTATAAAAATAATAGTAGTAGGGCCGCATTCTTTGTGTCTGAACACCAAGATACTCTCTTCGGCATCTGTAGCTAAAGAAACAGGTTATCAGATTGAATGCATTGGGTGACTGATCCAGAATACCTCCAATAGGCCTAAGTAATTGAAAACTCAAACTTGTTAGTTACTAGGGGATACCTATGAATTTATTTTCCCTAATGCCACTCAACAAACTTCTGGAGCAGTATTTTTCATCAACTTTGTCAAAGGATTGTGTTTTAGATAAATGAGAGTTCAGAAAAATGAGTTATTTTTGTGTTCCTTATAAAGAACAAAAATTAGCTGTACAATAAAGGAAAGGCTAACGGAACAGAAATACTACATTCTGGTCCTATTCTCAATTTCTTCCCATCATTAATGGGGATACAATGGTTTAAAAGTAAACACTGGCATTGATGGAAATGGAATTGGGAATCCAGTGTATAATCAATTAGTTTAAAATATTCCAGTGTGTGTGAATTGAATTTATGGATTTTGGTTTCAGTATAGGGTCGCTGGCTATCTTTTGACAGTTCCCTGGTCTCTGATCTGAGGCAGGTGAAGAGATTCTTCTGTATGTTGTGTACAGCTTGATGAAATATGTTACCAAGTTTTGTACAACTTGGAATTTGCCCTCTACTCTGGAAGACTGGGTTTGATTTCCTTTAATCTAGTCACCTTTGGCAGACCATCCTAAGTAACTGCTCCTGCCTTTTGTGTACCAGAAAACTGATGTCCAAGGCAAAAAATATATATATATTATTTTGATAAATTGAGGCTAATTGGCTCTGCAGCCAATCTCTTCTAGTACAGTTGGATGTTATAATTTCTAATTTAAGATATTTGGAAATGCATTCCAATACTTTAGAGTTAAAAATCTTGCTTTGACTATTTTTATCACTTTTACAGAATGGACAAAATCAAAAGCACAGATACATAATTTGCCCACTTTAAGAGCAGAAAGTTGTTTCAGTTGTCTTTTGCTTTCTTTGTTTTCACCAAAAGCATCAGAGGGCTCCAAAGCTTTTGCTCTATTTGCATTCTGAATAGAATGTCTGACTAGAGAATCTAATTGGGTAATGGTCCACATACACGTGTTGCTGTATTAAAACTTTTTTTAAGAAAACCTGTTTTCTAGTCCTGCACTCCATGGAAAATAGCCAGCCAACACTCTAACTTTATAATGAATTGTTTGTTCACAGTATTAGACTCTGAAACCAGGTTACTGAAAGTAACATTATATGCTGATGAAAAGTCAATGTATGACCAGAATTATAGTAGTTGAGTTAGACTCAGTAAAATATACCCATAGAATAGTTCCCTGGTCAAGCCATAGATTCATTTTAAAACCCCATCTTATCTGCAGCATTTTTACTGTGTGTGTGTGTGTGTGTGTGTGTGTGTGTGTGTGTGTGTGTGTGTTTATATGTAGCACTGCAGACACTTTTCGCTGTAATGACTCTTAAGTGTTTTCTATTAATAAATGTAGTCCTAAGTGCAATAGTTGCTGTTCTGAATGTGGGTGTGTCTTCTACTAAAAAACAAAATGCCAACAACCCATTTCTCTACTCCAGAGCAGCCTCCGGGTGACACTCGGAGAAAAGTAAGTGACTTCCTAGGCTCTACCACTGTGGCTGCTGCATGGAGATGACTTCTTGTGGAAATTCATGTGTTTTGTTGGCTTATCATTTTATGTTTCTGCTTATCTGTCATTGAGCTTCATTTTAAGTGTAATTCTTTCACTTGTAGAGATTCAGGTTTCACCCTGGAAAGATTTTGATGTAGACTTTGAAAACGGAAAAAAAAAAAAAAAAAATCTCAGGCACTTTTTGCCTCTCTCCTCGGGATTAAGGTCTCCTCCCCTTCCCAACCCTCCCAGTCGCCCGCCACCCCTCCAGAAAAGGAGAACGTTTCAACAATCTGAAAGGTGGTTACCTTTTAGTGGCTAGTGGTATTACATTTTCCATCCTTAGTTTATTAATAATAGATGTTAGTCCACAGAGATGACATTGATCCCTGTCTAGATTGTAAGGCAAGACCTCAAATCTCCTACCTGAAAAACAAAACCCAGAATTAAAAACTATAAAACAGAAAATGCGTTTTTTATTATTAGCTAAAGCTACAAGACTTGCCCTGCTTCCAACTGTCCTAGCTTACTTCACCTGAGGAAATAACACCCAGTGCACATGGAGCACTGAGCTATTTTTGATAATGTGAATCAGAGAGAGGGTAAGAAGCCTTTTCTAAATAGACTTCCTACTCTTTCTTTCACTTATTTATTTATTTTTATTGATTCTAGAAAGAGAGGAAGGGAGAGGGAGAGAGAAACATCGATCGGCTGCCTCTCACACGAGCCTCGACCAAGGGCCAAGCCTGCAATCCAGGCATGTACCCTGACCGGGAATCAAACCTGCAACCTTTAGGTGCACGGAACGACATTCCAACCAACTGAGCCACACCAGCCAGGGCGACTTCCTACTCTTTCCAGATGACAGACACGTGCACCTTTGCAAGCAGCCCCGGTCAAATGAAGGATGATGATGTTGACTAGGAATTTTGAGTGAAGCTTTGGCGGTGCTTACTTAGTCTGCTAGCTAGGGGTAAGCACCTCTCTCTCAGATCCAAATATTTTCCAGTCAGGAGACCAGACATGTTTTCTATAGCTCAATTAGGTATTTTTCCAGAATGCAGTGCCAATTATATATAATATTTGTATTTTCACAGCTGCTGATGTTACACCAAAAAGCTATCCTGTGTGAAACCTGTGATTGAATGTGTTCATTTGGTAGCAGTATTGTCTTTTGTGTGCTGTGTTGTATTTTGTTCTGAACTCTTTAAACAAAGTTATGTTATGGTCATTTCTGGATATCAGTAGCTTATGTATGTTTTAAATGTTTCAAAATGAAAAAATTGCTTTTCATGATGGGGGAACTAAGACTAGGCTTGCTAGAATCAATTCCTTTCTCTAGGCAACTTGAGATTATGCATTACACGAATAAACCCATGCCGTGCTGTGTTTAAAGAAAATGGACTAAGTATTTCATCCTTTTCATCTGAATTTTGACCTTTTCTAAATCTGAAACAACATAATGAGGCAATATCAGACCAGACCTCTTCCTTTCAAAATACCGCCTTTGTTTTCCTAAGTGAAGTTTGCTTTCTCTCGGCGCTCAAACCTAGAGGACCTCCACAAAGTAGAAAGCCTCAGTGCAGTGCCGTTTCCAGTGGGCTGGGGACAGAGCTGTCGAGGGACCACAGCAACCACTAGGCTAGTTCATTTCATGCAATTGCAGATTGCCCAAGAACTCATATTCCCAGTATCTACAGAATTTTATTTTCTAAAACGAACACTTTGAGGAGTTTTCTATAGTCAACAAAGAAAGTACAAATATTTGTCAAGTTATTAACTATTCACATCAGTAGTTTAATGAATCATTCCCTACCTAGACTCAACAAGTGTGTGTCTTTAGAGTGTAGCCTAGTGTAGCAGTTGTTTTATATGCACTCCTAGCAAGGAAGAGGGACTTGGGTAATAAAAAAGTATCTATCGTTTTCCAAAGGGAGTTATTTAAATGTATGTAATAAATATTTTAATCTCAGGACTCCAGCTGTACTTTGTAGTCTCTTTCAAATTAGAAAAACATTAAGGAGTTTGCCTGGAGATCAGAGAAGAACTTGAAAGTAGCCCTAGATTTGTTCTCGTTGGGACCATATTGTTACCTGCTAACATATTCAGAACAGTAGGTCCTCACGTAACATTGTCAATAGCTTCTGCAACTTTAAGAGAAACAAAGCATTACCATAGGCTAATTGATAAACACAAGAGTTAAGTTTGTACAGCATCTCATCAATGTTATAACGAAACAACACTGAATGAAACAATGAAACAAGGTTCTTTGAGGACCTGCTGTACTTTCTCACATGCAGGTACAGATTCTGATCTATAACGTGCCCCTAGTGGATGTGTTATATGAGGGCTGGCATTTCCAGCATAGGTCCTTATATTGAACCCTGTCTCCAATGGAACTGGCTGGCACCTTTACCCTGCTCTCCTTTTCAGCCGGTGGGAATGATGAGGTCATGGGCAGAAAACCTCCTCAGTTCAAACATTGTTTAAATGATTTTTTTAAGTGTGTTCCAGCATTGTTGTATTTGACCAGCATAAGAAATAGGAGCTGGCCTGAGGCTCTCCACAGACAATGCCTGCATTGTTGTAGGTGTTGGGGAATAATACATCAGTGAGCATGACAGACCAGGTCCATGCCTGCGTGGAGCCTGCATCCTAGTAGAGAGACGGGCGATAGGTAAATAAACTGCAGTGATTCCTACTATGAAGAATGGAAAGCAAGATAATGAAGTGACTAGGAGCCTATTTTGCTTTAGCTGGACAGAGTATTCAATGAATAAATGACATTTAAGTCAAGACCTCAGTAATAAGGAGCAACCAGCCATGAGAAAACAGTAGGGGCAGGGGTAGGGCAGCTGGTGCAATAGGTGTAATGAGTCAGGGAGGGTGCTTTGGCGTGAGGTCCTAGAAGCAGGGAGGGTCCAACACGTGGGTACTCAAAGGCCAAAGGAGGGAGCTGGGTCTGAAAGCAATGCCCTGGATTCATGTTAACCGGAGATGCTGATTTAATGGAGGAGTAGATTGATACTTGAGAGCACAGGACTTGCAGAGCAAGACTATGAGCAGGCGGTTAGAGGTATAATGGTAAAAAGATGTGATTCTTCAATAATAACTTAGTGTGCAGCTCGTAAATGCTAAATAAATTGGGAGTCGTTATTTCAGAGCTCTTGGTTTAAGCTTTTTGCTCAAATCGCTACTCCATTTATATCTCTCTTGCCTGTGTGAGGCACCCAGCATGCAGTAACCAGTATCTGCAGATTGTTCTGACGACAAAGTAGTTTCAAGAAGCTACAGTGGCTATTAAATGATCCTAGAATTTGATTTCAGAACATTTGAAAACACAGGTAAAACACAAGTGTAAAAACCAAAATCAAACCAACCTTAACTGTTGATCAAGCTCTGCTTAGGATTCTCTGTTTTCTCTGTTCCGTCTTATTTGTTGAGCAGGAGAGTGACCAAAAAGCAGACACCAAAGAGGGAGGAGAAGAACAGAATTCACATTTATTGAAAACCAGGCAGTGCTAGGCTCTTTACATATCGTATCTCATTTCATTGTCACAACAACACTATGAAGTGGTAATTACTCCACTGATGAGACAGTGGAGATGCCATGAGAGTAGAGTGACTTATCCAGGGTCACAGAACAAGTGATAGACCTGAGTTCAAGTTCTGCCTCTGGCTGGCCCCTAAGCCTATGGTCTTTGTGTTACACCATAGGTTTTACTTAAAGTAGCCTTTCCCAACATTTAACAGATGTTAGGCACAAAAGGGTTCTGTGGACAAGTACCTTTGGCAAGTGTTAGGCTGAACAAAGTTGAACAAGTTTCCTTACTACAGGACTTCTCAGAGCCTTGAATATGTAGGTATGCCTGGTGATTCTCCATGAGAGAATGTGCTGCATTTGCTAACTTAATTGGACGTGTAAACTTTGGGGAAATCCTACATTAAAACAACTCAGTAGAAAAATGGACAAGAGACAGAAAGAAGCACTTTCACCTTGGAGAAACCCACATGGCCAATAAATACAAAAAAAAAAGATGTTCAACTTCATTAGCAATCAGGGAAATGTAAATCAAACCCACAATGAGAATGGCAAAAATTAAGTCTGAATACAAGTGTTGGGGAGGAAAAGATAGATCAACAAGAACATGCATACATTGCTGGTGGGAGTGTATATTAGTATAACCGTTTTTGGAAAACAATTTGGCATTATCTCGCAGAGTCGATTGTTCATATACTGCGACCCAGCATTTCCACTCCTAGGTATAAGCTTTAGAGGAACTCTTGCATATATGAACAGGAGACACATGCAGATTTTTCTAGTAGCACAGTTCAGAGTAGCAGAACTGAAAAACTACCCAAAAGCCCATCAACATTGGAATGGATACATTGAGCTATGTCCCCAAGATGAACATTACATAGCATGGGTGTACCACAGGCTAAATACAACAACATGGATGAATCTTAGGAATGTAGAAATGGATTAAATTAGAATAATAATCTGCTGATCACGCTCAATTTTGCTTGACTAGTTTCCTCTACTGTCAGCGTAAGTGGTGCAGGAGGCAGAACCCCACTTAGTTTCTTTTTCATTGCAGCATCAACTGTTTTGAAACCAGGTGCACTTGAAACATCAGGGATCCCCAACAAGGAGATTCTGCCATATTAGAACATTCTCAGCTCATACTCTTCTGGTTAGCACTGAGCCAAGGGCCTTTCATAGTTCACAAAGACCTTTTCCTGACTAGAGGTCTGCATATGAAATCTGAGCTGGCCTGAGGCTCTCTATTTCAGTTAGACACACATCCAAAGAAAGAGGATCCAAAAGAAAGGAAAATACTCAGAGAGAAAAATACACAGTCCTTCGGTCATACAAATACATTTAGGTCTGGAAGAAGGAAACTGAGCCCATTAAACTGAAGGAAAAGCTGTTAGTCTGCCATATATTTTCCTGGGCGCTTTCCTTCAGTACCTCAGAGTCCAGTGGTGTGATGTCCACATCCTAAATGGCTGGGATCCAGCGTCATTTGCAGCATGAATGGGCAGGAATGAGGAGCAGGTACTTTTGCTGCCTGGGATGATAACTGAGACCGGACAGCTCTATCTCTTGCCCGCAGCCCAGTGTGTTAACTGTTTTCTTGCTTCCCTTGGAAATGTCTGAGGGATTAATTGGTCTGAGGTCTTGGTTTGCTAGAGAGAGGGCTTCTTATGGCCACATTTTCTCTATAGCAAGGTTTAGCATTTGATCTTTGGGATCTTATAGTCAGGACCTTAAAAATAGGACCCTAATGCAGCAGGAAACTCAAGAGAACCTCCCATCTCTCCTTCCCCCTTCTCTTATGTAAATGTGTCTTTCTCCAGACATCCTTCCCCCAAGTAGGAATTTCATCATGTTCACTATGCTACGTACCTGAAACTAATATAATATTGGATGTCAACGGTAACTGAAAAACACTTTAAAATTTTTTTTAAAGAAATTTATAGTTCTTAGCAAATGAGCCAGTTGTTGGAAGGACAAGCAAATCAACAGCTGGCTGTTACTGGCCCTTGTCCCCCACCTACATTTGTGAATAGTGCTACATCGAACACCTGATGTTTTACTTTACATTCCTCATCAAAGAGTGCTGGCACCAGAGCCAGAATTTCTGCTTGTTTAGATGCCAGTCTCCTCGTGGGTCTGAATTACCACCTCTCCACTCCCATCCCACCCCCAATTTTCTCTTATTAACCGATTTTTCTTTTTCTTTAGACCAATGAGGCAAGCTCAGAGTCGATAGCATCCTTCTCCAAGCAGGAGATCATGAGTAGCTTTCTGCCGGAGGGAGGGTGTTATGAGCTACTCACCATTATAGGTAATGTCCAGGGACTGCCAAGACCTTGGAGCTCCAGGGGGCGGGCGGCTGCAGCTTCCTCGCATCGCCATGAATGTGTGCCTGAGGCTGTCGGCTACTTAGAGGACTGTGGTGACAGAACTGGCTTTGTTGGGTCCTCTTGGGTTCTGTTTCTCCAAGTATGGGAAAGGAGATCATGTTCCCAAAGGAGCTCTTATACTTTTTTCTTTTGGGCTGAACACTTCTGGTGTCCTGGGCCAGAGTCAGACAGAATGGTTGGCTGAGAAGGAACTACTAGGAGAAGAATCAAGAACTGTCAGCCACGAAAGTAACAGTAGTGCAAGTTTTAACTTGCATTTTCTTTTGAAATCAAGGTTCTTGAAGGAAGAAGAAAACCTTTGCTGTTGTTGACCTTGCTTATGGCATCCCTCTGTTCTTTTAGGCAAAGGATTTGAGGACCTGATGACAGTGAACCTAGCAAGGTACAAACCAACGGGAGAGTATGTGACGGTACGAAGGATTAACCTAGAAGCTTGTTCCAATGAGATGGTGACGTTCTTGCAGGTAAAAAAAAAAAAAGTGATGTGACACTTGGAGGGTGGGCTCTTTGCTCCAGTAGTAATTACAAGGCATCTCTTACCTCCATCTTCTGAAAGCAGCTGGCAGGAAATGAAGGCAGACCAAGTCGATCAGCTACGGAAGCTCTCAGTGAAGAACCTTGGGCATTTGGCACTAAGGATCCGTAATGCTGCCCAGCCCAATCTATATTCCCCTCTTCTACAAGGACTCCTTCCTGCCTCATTTATTTATTAATCAGAGAGGCTAGGCCACTCTCCTGCTTTTAGCACCCTCTTTGCCTGAGGTTCCTTTCTAGTGGAGAGGCAAGTAGCTGCCCTCTCATTTAACTGGAGAGACCAGAGGTCTAATAACTGACTGGGGACCGAATTCTCCTTGGCTGATGAAGGCTTGCCCTGAGAACCCCTTCGATTCCGGGCCTGGGTCAGTGTATTTTCAGTACAGGTAGTTGCACCCTTTCCCTTCTTCGTGTACAATGCTCTTCTGAAATCATGCTCATCTAATGGTGCTGGAATCCTGGACCACAGGCTCGGAGCAGTTTTGCGGATCTGAGGATGTGACAGAAAGTCAGTCCTGACTAAGTTATTTGGGAAAAAATGTACATATCTGACTTTGTTCTAGAGCATGATGGACTTCCAGATTCTTATTCTATAGAGCAATGGACAGGCAGGAGGTACTGTCTATTTGGCCTTAGCTCACATTCCACAGACCAGGACCCTAGAGTTTCTATAGTCCTCTTGTCCATTTTTTTAACATCTTTTGTCCAAATTTATTTTAAAATTTTGTACGTCTGACATATTCTATAGCTGCTTCTAAGGAAGGGATCTCTCAATCTGAGGTTAGCTGGAGAAATAGCTTCCAATGTTTAGTAGTTGTCGTTCTTTAATGCTTTCTTCCCTTGCCTACAACCTTTTCCTTAACAATAGGAAAACATTTCTTGTTTTTCTATCTTAAAGAGGAGTTCTGTGCCTTGGCCCTTGAAGTTGAGCTAAGCTTAGGACTTCAGAAATTTTCAATCAACATTTTGTTTTCATCGCCTCCGTGGTGGGGAACTGCTATTAGCAGTTTCCCGGTTGGCGGGAATTGTTTCTGGAGGCCCTCTCATTGGCTGGCAGAGCCAAACATAGGCAGAAGCTGGCAGAGAGAGCAGAGCCAGGTGTCTCTCACTCCAGAGGGCACCTGCTTAGGCTCCTGCTGCTCCCAGGACTCTCAGAAGAGCATCTATCTTATTCATGCTGCCACCTTCCTGCTGAGTGTCATTCCTTGTGCCCCTTGATTCTGACTTTAGCTACCATTGGTTTCAGGGGGAGCTTCATGTGTCTAAACTCTTCAGTCATCCCAATATCCTGCCCTATCGAGCCACCTTTATTGCAGACAATGAGCTGTGGGTTGTCACGCCATTCATGGCATACGGTGAGTGAGAAAGGGCTCCCAGCAGAGGGGGATTCTAAGAAACTGTTGCCAGCTGGCTTACGTGCTGTATTTTTTCTCTGTTACCCTTCCCTACTTCCCCATAATTCTGTTCTTCAGGTTCTGCAAAGGATCTCATCTGTACTCACTTCATGGATGGCATGAATGAACTGGCCATTGCTTACATCCTGCAGGGGGTGCTCAAGGCCCTTGACTACATCCACCACATGGGATATGTACACAGGTGCATTCTTAGGCCTATTCACCCTTCACAGGAGCGGGGATCTGTGCCCAGGAGCCCTCAAGTAAACACTGGAAGGTTGACTGACGTTAGAGAGGCCAGATGTGGGATTCTGCCCTTGCCTCTGAGCTGGTGGGCAGAGCATCCAGCGTGTCGGTGCTGGAGCTGCTGACTTGCTCTTCACTGAGCAGCGTGGCCCTGAGTACTGATTGAGTGAGAGGAACATCTGAGGTGGACCACTGCACCTGTCTGTCCCCCTTCTTCCTTGGGGCACCCAAACTGGTGTGTGCATCCCAGAGTCAGCCCTATGCTGAGAGGCTGGGGAGAAGACAGAATGCTTAGTAGATGGTGTCAGGAGAGTGGCTCACCATAGAGAAGATAATAAAACGGGACCCCTACCTAACCCCCCATACAAAGGAGCCCTTCAGACGGATTAAAGACCTTATGTCGATGTGAAACTACAGACTTAGAAGGAAATGTAAGGAAATATTTAGAACTTCTAAATGTTTTAGAAGCACAAAACATAAGACCAAAAATTGGTGAGTCTGATTATATCAAGATTAAGGATTTCTCTCCAATAAAGGACACTTTAAACGAAGTTAAAACCTGTTCGGTAAGTAGACCTGTTCTCTGGGTGACAGCATGGGAGATGTCAGCTTTGTCTAAAATACACAGGTTGTTAGTAGCAAGGCAATCTTGTGAATCACCATGAAAAGGATAGCAAAACAATAGAAAAATGACTGAAGGATGTGAGGTTTATAAAAGAGGAAGCCCAAAGGCTAAGAGCCACATGAGCAATAATCAGAAAAGCAAAACAGGAGGATGTGAGTTTACATACCAGGCACTGGCGTATTTGGAGGCTGGGGGAGGCCCCGAGCGGTGAGGCGGTGGGTTCGCCTGTCTGTGTAGTGGAAGACGACGGCCCGACACAGCCAGTCAGGGTCACTGGGAACCAGAACCATCAGTGCTGCCTCCTGTGCACTCCAAAGAAACCTCACACAGGCCCATCCGGGACCTGTGTGCAACATCACTTCATCTTCACGGGGGAGACAGTGGGAGTGTCCCTTGCTGGAAGAATGGATGAGTAAAAGTGTCAGACCCCACCCCAGATGGCAGCATGAATGGATCTCAAAAATTCAGCACTGAGAGGAAAAGGAAGAATGGGATGCATATCACAGTAGCATTAGGTAAATTGAACATATATGCAAACAAAACCATGATACACTTTACAAGAACAAACGAAAAGTACAGGTCAGTAGTAGCAGGTGGTGGGGGAAGCAGTGATCTGTGAGCATAAAAGAGAACTTTAACAAAAATTTGGTGATATGTAAGTGGGGTCATGCTTATTTTTTCTTTTGGGGGAATGTTTGAAACTTTTCACAAAAGTATGTATTTGTGTATATAATATGTATATGCACGTATAATACACACACACACGCTGCCGGGGAGAGAGCTGACTGGATCTGGTGTGTAAAGACCAATGGTTTGCAGTGTGAGGGGCTCCTGCTGTCCTGTGACACCCTCCTCCCACCACCTGCCTCCCCTCACCCCCACAGGAGTGTCAAAGCCAGCCACATTCTGATCTCCATGGATGGGAAGGTCTACCTGTCTGGTTTACGCAGCAACCTCAGCATGATCAGCCACGGGCAGCGGCAGCGGGTGGTCCACGATTTTCCCAAGTACAGTATCAAGGTTCTGCCTTGGCTCAGCCCGGAGGTCCTCCAGCAGGTCTGTACTGGGTCCCCAGGAGCCTGGGGGGGGTGCTCTCTGCCTCGGAGTACAGTAAGGGCTCCTGGGGTGAGGCTTTCCTGTTGGCAGGTAGACCTGGAAGGCCCCTCGCATGGCAATGAGGAAGACTAGTAGGTACCCCGCTGTGGGGTCCCAAACTGCTTCACGCTATTTCCACTCCCTTCAGAGATCTCCGCACCTGGTGGGAAGTGAGCATTTGGTGCTCTCTCCATCCCTGAACTAAGCTGGAGCCTGGGGCTCACACTTCCGGCTGCTTATTTCAAACAGTCCTTCCTTCTCATCTAGCAGCTGCTCTTCGTGGTGTAGGCAAGGAGAGTCTTTGCAGCTGGCCCTGATTTGGGGAGAAGCATTCTGCCCTCTCCTCAGTGATAGCTCCACCCCGTTCTTCCTCTAAGAATAATGACCAAGGCTACAAATGGAGTGATATGTGGCTTTTTCCTCCTGACTTAGAATCTGCAGGGTTATGATGCCAAGTCTGACATCTACAGTGTGGGAATCACAGCTTGTGAGCTGGCCAACGGCCATGTCCCCTTTAAGGATATGCCTGCCACCCAGGTGAGCCTGCACCCCAGTGCTTTCCTTCTTGCCTGCCTGCCTTCCACAGATGCTTGTTGATTACCCACCACACTCAGGATCTGGCCAGAGGTACTCGGGTGAAAGAGCCCCACCCAGGGAGATGGTTGTGTAACGGTTTGCTTCTGTGTGGTAACTGCTGTGCAAATGGAGACCAGGGGAGGGGAGCTCAGGAGCAGGCCCACTGCTAACAACTGCAGGGCCTGCGACGGGTGCAAAAGGAGGCCCACTGACCAGGTGCCTTTAAAATGTGTAAGTCAAGCTCACACGTCTATAAATTTATAAAATACGTTGTCCTCCTACCTTGATAAATATACGTGGAATTCAGAATTCTCAGACCTCTCTTCATGCCACTTACAATAACTGCCTTTGGCCTCTCCTAGGCATACCCAGCCCGGGGCATAGTCAACCCTTGGGAGGTAGACCCAGGGAAGAGGCCTATCAAGCCAGGCTTTACCAAGTCCAAGAAGTGGTCTTGGGTCACTGAGGCAGAATGCCTGAGTCCCCGGTACCTGGAACGAGAACAGGGTCTTAGACAGAGATCTCCGAGATGGGGTGGGTTTCACATGTGCTGAGTCTGAGGGCTTTCAAACGGCTGTCCAAGCTTGGCCCGTTCCTGGGTGTGCTGCTCCTGTGCAGCCTGCCGCAGCGCCAGCCCAGGATGTGGTGCTGCAGCTGCTGCTAACGGGCCCCATCAGACCCACCTGGGCTTGGCAAATTGGGGCTGTGCTTCAAAGAAAGCCTGCCGGCTGCTGCCTTCACCCCAGGGTGAGGGCTCTACAGTTAAAAGGATCTGATGCCTATAAACAGGAGACTGTGAGCGCCTTCCTTGTAGCCACGTTGAAGGGGGCCCTTTTTTGCTGGCCCTCTGCAAAAACTTGGCCTAGCTAGGGTGTGGCTGCGAAGCATTCCTTTGGAAAAGTTACTTATTCTACTTCTGTCTTTTCCGTACTCCCCCCAAATCACATGTGTATTTGGGGAAAAGTGTATTTGTGAACAAACTCTACAGGTCTCCCAGCCTCCAGCCCAGCCCTGGTCTCTCCCCCGCAGATGCTGCTGGAGAAGCTCAACGGCACAGTTCCCTGCCTGCTGGACACCAGCACCATCCCCGCCGAGGAGCTGACCATGAGCACCTCGCGCTCAGCGGCCAACTCTGGCCTGAGTGACAGCCTGGCCACCAGCACCCCCAGGACCTCCAACGGAGACTCGCTATCCCACCCCTACCACCGCACCTTCTCCTCCCACTTCCACCACTTTGTGGAGCAGTGCCTTCAGCGCAACCCGGACGTCAGGTATTTCCACTGGGCTGGGGTTGGGCTTTCCAGGGAGCAGGTGGGCTCTGGGGGTTAAGGGTTTGAGAGGGTGCATCTGTCCTGTAAGGGTCTGGGTTCCGGGGAGGAGTCCAAGCCCCCACAGCCAGAGGGGTCGGCCTGAGGGTTTGCAAAGAAGCCAGGCTGTGTAGCTCTGGCTGCTTTGCTGGCTGTGCTGAGGGAGGAAGCAGAGGGGCACTTGAAGGTGAGGTATAAGCAGCAGGATTTTGGAAATCTGGGGCACAGGGTGATGCTGGTCTCTTTTCCCCTTTCTCTGCAGACCAAGTGCCAGCACCCTCCTGAGCCATTCTTTTTTCAAGCAGGTACAGTAGCACTTTGCTGAGGCTCCATTTTCTTCCTATGGTTCTGACTCCCCCAACACCCTTAGCTTTGGGGTCTTTAGCATTCTCTTCTCCTCCCTTCGAATCAGAGAAATGACCATTTCTGAAGCCCCTTAAAGGTGCTGCTCCTTCCTCTTAGAGAAGCTCTTGACTCCAAAGGCCCATCTCCACGGGCCATGGTTCCTTGCCTCAGGATGTCCTGGGACCAGAGCAGCAGGATCACCTTCCCCCCGCCCCCACCTTTCCTCCTCCAGATCAAGCGACGAGCCTCAGAGGCTTTGCCTGAGTTACTTCGGCCTGTCACCCCCATCACCAGTTTTGAGGGCAGCCAGTCTCAGGGTCACAGTGGGATCTTCGGCCTGGTAACAAACCTGGAAGAGCTGGAGGTGGACGACTGGGAGTTCTGAGCCTCTGAAGAAGGTGCACATCTTCCAGCACGGGAGGGACATGAGCCTCCGGGGCCCTTCCCGAGGGCTGGCCACATTCCCGCCCTCCGGGTGCAGACTGGGTAGAAAGGACTTTTCTGCCAGGAGAGTTGCCTGCTTGCTGGCGGGGAGAGAAATTCCCGGAGAAACTTTTCTTTACTGCTCCAAGGCTTCTGAGACACCAACCAGGGGTCCGGACCGGCCAGAAAGCGGATATTCCCAGTCCTGGGAGTTCAGTGACCTCTTCAGAAGGAAGAGATGCTATCCTGGCCCTGGGGGCTGAAGTTCAAGTCCAGGGTTTTGACTCATTGACACAGAGAACTGTGTGACTTCCTCTTCCCACTCATGCTCTCCTACCAGCCAAATTCCATTCTTTTCCAGTGTTCCCAGATCCTGTGGGCCCATGGAGAGGCAAGCAATAAGCAACTGTGCCCCCTCCCCTCTGACCTCTCCCTAACAACTGGGGGGAAGGGTGTTTTTTTCTTTTTAAGCACCAGGTGAAGGCTAGGGCAGTTTGTCCCGGCCCTTGTCATCGTTGGGCCCTTCCTCCATAGTTCACGTGTCGTGCGTTCCTTTCCCACAAGAGTCCATCTCCGCCTCCTGCCGCTGCCTTGGTGCTTTCTCTCAAGGGTCCTAATGTCTTGCCTAGCCAGAGGGCTTCAGTCCTTACACCGTGTTAGTTTTATTGTCAGAACAAATTAAAATTTTCAGAGAACCCATTGGGGAGTGCGTCGTTGTGTGTTGCCCATACAGGCTGAGACATGTCTCATTCCACCCGGGGCCCTGCCATGCAGAGCGGAAGCACAGCTGTGACTTTTCATTAGTAGACAGCCTCACAACACACCAATTTTTTTTACAACCCATAATAGATTTTTGTCTCTTAACTATCTGAAAATTAGAGACTTAATTTTAGCCTGTGGCCATCTGAACACTTCTGGGCTGGAAAGGACTAGGTGCTGGAGACCAGCCCCTCCGAGGGGAGGACCACCAGGAGTCCAGACA
Organism: Eptesicus fuscus; assembly: GCF_027574615.1. Classification (NCBI taxonomy): domain Eukaryota; kingdom Metazoa; phylum Chordata; class Mammalia; order Chiroptera; family Vespertilionidae; genus Eptesicus; species Eptesicus fuscus. The sequence continues at coordinate 32,506,350 of NC_072492.1, read as the reverse complement.
AGGACGCTCACCTTTGGCAGGGAAGGAGGTGGAGGGGGTTATTTTGTAACATGCCTTGCGGTGTCACCTTACCACTGGAACTAATACCCAAAGAGCAGGTAACCCAAGAACCAGCCCAGTCCCCTGCCCTGTCATCCTGGCTGGCAGCCAGAGAGGCCGGGCCAGGGGGTGATTCTGACCTGGGTTTTCAGGGTGCTTCTCGGCCTGCATGTGCACCAGCTGGGCACCTTCCCCCTGCCAGCCCCTCAGGGGTGAGGTGCCCTGCACTGGGTGAGGCCCTTCAAATGTCAGATTACGGAAGCGCCCCTCCCTCTTCCCTGAAGCTGCTTTGCAGCATCAAATGCTCTCCCTTTCCTCTGCCATGGTAACATCAGTTTAAAAAAGAAAAAAAACCTCTTCCTTTGGCAGTTACCGGGGTGGATGTGAAGGAATGACCTCAACCATGCGGTGGGGTGGGGAGGCCTGAAATGGAGTATGTGAGAAGGTCAGGTCACATTTATTTCCAACCCTTCTCTCCCCTGCCCAGCTCTTTATTTCTTCTTTAAACCTCAAGTTCCCCTTTCCTAACATCATTATCAGCTGGTTTTCTTTGTAAACTGCTTTCTTCACCTTGCTTGTCAGCCAAACTGCTGACTCCAGCAGCTCCCTGCAGTTCAGCCCACAGATTGGACCTGGCCAGGGCGAGGGGGCCTCAGGGTCAAGCCTGCCTGACCTTCCCCAACTGCAGCCTAGCCCCATTCCTTATGTCCCGGAAGGCTTCACCCTTTTTAAACATTACGGCCCCTTTGAAAACCTGATGGCAGGAAACCTGGCCCGGAAAGATGCACATAAACAGTTTTAGAAGTTTCTCACCCATCCAGGGAGTCCTCAGGCCTGCAGCTACCCAAACACAAACTCTCTGGAGAGGAGAAAAGTGAAGCGCGGCGTGGGCCGTGGCCGTGGCCGTGGGCCGCTGAGAGCCAAGAGAGCAGCTGGGGGCCGGGGAAGCCTGCTGCCTCGCCCTCCCCTGCCAGGTGCGGAGGCGCAGCGTGTGCTCCCTGACAAGTGTGTGGGCGCGCGGGTTCTATTCCTGCAGCGTGGGAACGAGCTATGTTTAGGGCTGTGCTACTTCGTGAAACAGCGTGCAGCCGGGTGTGGAGCAGAGCTCTGCAGTCCCGGTGCCCGCAGGACCCCGCCTCCCAGCAAAGGTCCACCCAGGGGGCCGCCGGGGCACGTCTCCCGCACAGCGGAGGGACGGTCACCTACCTCTGGGTGCCTGCTTCAGACCTGCGCTGTGGGCTGGAGCAGGGTCCGCCGGCTTGGCCAGAGGGGCAGGGAGTCAGAGCGGGGGCCAGGAGGCCTGCCTCACCAGCTCTATTACTTGGACCAAACACTTCAAACCTCCAGGCCTCGCTCCCTTGTATTAAATGAGGTTCGGGTGCAGCGAGGCTTGTCTTAAGGATGGAGATCTCTGCCCCTGAAGGGGGTGCCCTGACATCTCACAGCCCACGGTGCCCACAAGGGCCAGGGGTGACTAATCCCACAAAATCTGGCCACAAACGCCAGACTTCCGAGGACGAATGTTGTGGGGCACTGAAGGCGGTCGCTTCCCCGGCCCCTTGTCTTGGGGGTCGCAGGAGACGGCGTTAAGGGCCTTCGTGCAGGCCGACCCGGCGGTGAGCGGGCGGCGGAAGGTGATTTGAACAGAGGCCCGAGGCTCCCCTGCGGCGCCCGCTGTACCTCGCGGCCTGGAGGCCGGGCTGGCGAGACCGCGTGCCCGGCCACCGCCGTCACCTCTCCCGGCGGCCGAGCAGGCGCGCGGGGCTGCCCCCGGCGGCGGGAGGACGCCGCGGCCCGAGGGGGCGTGGGAGCCGCGGGGCCCAGGCCGGGCCCCCCGGGGCGGCCCCGCGGGGTCTGTCAGGAGACAGGGCCCACGGAGCGCCGGCCGGAAACGGGCAGCCGGGCCTGCACCCTCGGAGCCAACTAGGGGAAACCCAGGCACCGAAGGGCCCAGGTGAAGCCCGGTTCGCCTTTTCCGCCCCCGGGGCCTCGCCGGAGCGCCATTTGTCCCGCGACCCCAGCGTCTCAGCCGGAACTCGTCCCCACCCCGAGGCACGCGGCGCGCGGCCTCGGGCTCTGTCCCTGCCTCCGCCCGGAGCGGGCCGACGGGGCGCCCGGGTTCGCGGGGCCCGCGGGGGGGCGGTGTGTGCGGAGCGCGGGGTTGGAGCGGGGGGCAGACAAAGGCGGGGACGGCGAGCGAGGGAAGACAAAGCGCAGAGGGGGTCGGCGGCGGCGCTGGGCTCCGGAGGCGGCTCCGGGCGCGGCGGAGCCAATGGGCGGGCGCGAGGCGGGGGCCGGCGGGGGCGGCGCTGCGATAAGGCGGCGGCGGCGGCGGGCGCCCGGGGACCACAGGCGAGTGGCGGCAGCTCGCGCCCGCGCCCACCTCGCGCTTGAAGCGCCACCCAGAGACCGACCCCCGCCCCGCGGCCTAGGTGGGGACCCGGTGAGACACTCGGGCGGGCAGCCGGAGGGTGGGGTCTGCACCCAGCCCGCAAACCGGGCGCCTGGTGGGGGCTGCGGGGGCCGCCGCTCCGGGGTCCCGACGCGGAGCGCTCCCGCCTGTCGCTCCCGCCCGGGGCCCCGAGGCTAGCAGCCGGCCTCCGGGACAGGTCGCCGGGCGGGGATGGGGCCAAATTCCCCTCGGGTGGGCCCGCGGGGATCCCGGGTGTGGGGTCGCGTCCACGCGGGCTGGGGGCCGTGAAACGGGGCGCGCAGATGGCCTGGCCGGAGAGCGCTGTCCAGGGGCTGGGGAACCGCGCTGGGGGTGCCAGCGGCCTCGGCCCCTCGGCCCTGCGCCGGGCAGCGTCGGGCTGGGGTCAGGCCAGGGCAGCGCGATGTCGCCTCAGCCCTGCCCGGCCCGCCCTCTCCTGACCTCCCTCACCCCCACCCCGACTCCCACCCCAGATGGGTCCCGCTCCGCAAGGCGCTCACGACGGCTGTGCGCAGCCCCCTCCTCGGCCGCTCTGTTCATGCCCCAACATATGGTTCCACTCAGGAACCCCTGCCCCCAGGGGAGCAGCGTGGGGGGCTGGCGGGAGAAGGGGGAGGTGGGTGCGGGGCGGAAGTGGCAAGACCCAGAGCAACAGGAAATGACTTAGGGAAAGTCCCAACCACAGCCCCCCACCCCCCTTGCTGTAAACACCCCCACCCTGCAGGCTGGGGAAGGGCTTGTGGGGCCTGACCTACCGACTTCCCCTTGCAGAACCCAGCGGGCGCCGCGTCCCTACCCGGGCCACCATCACTTCCAATCAGCCATGTTCCAGGCTGCAGGAGCCGCCCCGGCCACCCCCTCTCATGTAGGTGACCACCCCCTCTCATGTGGGAGGACACCCCGGGCAGGTGTCTGGCCTGGGGATGAAGGGGTGAGGAGCGGTGTTTGCCTACCACCCTTGCCCCTCCCCCCTCGAGTGCCCCTGGGATCTGGGCTGGTGACCCCAGTGAAAGCTGGGGGCATCTCTCAGCTGCCCCTGCCCTGACTGGCCCTCTCCCTCAGGAAGCCAAAGGCGGCGGTGGCCCCAGCACTGTTCAGCGCTCCAAGGTAGGACCCTGGGAGTGCTTTGGGGAGGAAGGGATGGGCGCTGGTCAGACCCCTGGCTGAGTCTGTCTCCAACAGTCCTTCAGCCTGCGGGCCCAGGTGAAAGAAACCTGTGCTTCCTGCCAGAAGACCGTGTACCCCATGGAGAGGCTGGTGGCAGACAAGCTCATTTTCCACAACTCTTGCTTCTGCTGCAAGCACTGTCACTCCAAGCTGAGGTGCGCCCTTGCCCTTGCCCTGCCCCTGCCCGCCTTCCAGCCCTGACCCGACCTGACCACAACTGTTCTGCTTCTGCAGCCTGGGCAATTACGCGGCACTGCATGGAGAATTTTACTGCAAACCCCACTTTCAGCAGCTGTTTAAGAGCAAAGGCAACTACGATGAGGGCTTCGGCCGGAAGCAGCACAAGGAGCTCTGGGCCCACAAGGAGGTGGACCCCAGCACCAAGACAGCCTAAGGCCCTCTGACCATCCATTCCCTCTGACGAGGGCCTGGAGCAGGACAGTGGGAAGTGTGGAGAAGAGATTGGACCTGAGCTCACATGGGGAGACAGGGTGGGAAGGGGATGAGGCCATCTTGCTCCAGCAGAGGGTTATGGGGGCAGGGCTCTGCTCCAGGATTCCTTCATTCTCCCTCAGAGGGTGGGGATTTGGGAACCAGGGTTGGGGGTTGCTCACCACCCTGCTTCCTGCTTCTTTCACCCTATCCCACCTCACCCCTTGGCTCCCTGGGAGGCCCCCAAGCCCAGCTTCCTTATCTAGGTGCCTTTTCTCCAGCAAGGAGTCAGCATGCCCCCCTCAGGGTCCTAAGCTCCCTCACTGCCACCTGGGGCCCCGTGTGGCCCCTTTGTCTCCCCATCTACCTCTGTCCTTAGCCTGGTTCTGAGCCATGGAGACTTTGGAGGAAGGAGAGCCAGAGTGCCTCTGCTGGGCCGCCCAGAATGCCCCCCAGGGCTCTGTGGGGCAGGAGAGGGAAAGTGGATCGCCCTGCCCCTCCCTGCACGGCACGGCAGGACATGCCCCGGTGGGGCTTGGGACCATCGCACACCACCCACACATATCAAGAAGCAGAAGCTAAAGCACCTGCCAGGCTGAGAGCCACAGAGTCTGGCGGGGGCCACACTCCCTTCCTCTTCTCGTTTCTGCCGGTTCTGACTTGTGATCAACCCTGTTTTAAACATGTTTCAACAGATCCTGACTCTGTATTATGTGGTCTGATTGGCTGGGGGGGAGGGGGACAGGGACACAGATTCATCATGCGAAGGTGAAGGGGGCAGGGCAGGGTCAGCCCAGAGCACATCTGGCCTTGATGGGGGACAGTGATGGGTATCAGAAATACCAGTCAGCCTGAGAAAAAGGGTGTCCTCTTCCCAGCCACGTCTCCATGCTGTAAAACCACTAGATTTCTAACCAACTCCTTTGCCCTTCAGCCTTGGTGTTGGTTGAGGGTCAGGCCATCAGTGCGTGATGGTGCCTGGCTTCACTGCACTGCAGTATGTTGGGGTATAAAGCAGAACCCTTCTGCTGAGCCCTGGTCTGGGCCCCTTTGTCCTGGAATCAGTAAGGGATGGAATCAGCATATCACCCTGCTTTTTCAAGCTCCAATGAGGGCAGCCATGGTCACTGTCCCAGGTGGTCCTAACAGCTTTCCTGCCCCCTCTGAGGGACAACAAGGCAAACTTGGAGGACCCCCACCCGCAACAGAATAGAGGCAAGAAGTCTGGGTTGTCCCACCCGACCCAGCTGTCCCAATTTCCCCTAAGTGCCTGTGAGCTATGGAAGTTGGTAGAGCAAGAGGGCAGGCTCCTGGGGACTTGCTGCCACTGCCCCATATAACTCAAATTCTTAAGTGGCCTCATGCCCATAGGACAGGGTAGAGAGCGAGGCCTCAAGCTCTGGTGGCAGATGGGCCACTGTTGTGTTGAAGTAGACTTTGCTCCTTGAGGCAGCAGAGCTAACACTCAGTAAGCAGAATGGGTCCTCTGAGAGCCTCACTCAAGGCAGGCCCGACTTCTGCATCAGAAGCTTTAGATGGGGACAAGGATGGTCTCTCCCTGTCCAGAGCTAAGCAACAGCCGCACAGACGAGGGGGAGACACCAGAGAGATGGCTCCTGGAGGCACCCAATTCCTGCCTTGAAAGGAGGGGCCTGAGGGAAGACCCCTAGATGCCATAAAGGTGCTGGGAACCCAGCCACTGGTGACAATGGGGACTGACAGTGCCATGCCGGTAAATCAGCCCTCACAGAACTGCCCTCAGCAGAGCTCCTGGGAGCGAGAAGGGGAGGTGCCATCTCAGCTAGCAGTGATACAAGCCAAGTCATCCCATCCCAGGACCCCCTCTTGGAGTCAAGTTCTCTACTCAGGGGCCCAAATTTGTTAATAGGCACTATGCCTGGCACTTCCCAGGCAAACACCTGCTCCCTCCACGTTCAACCAAAAGCACTGTCACCGGACCCCTTGGGTATAAATGATCCCTTTTTATTTTAAGTAATGCACGACACTGGCCTGGCTTTGCTCTGCAAGCCCTCGGTCAAGATATAGTCAAATAACTATGGCTGCAGGTTCTTCTGCACGACCCACAATTCAGACACAGACACAGAGCTGAGGTGGGTGGGAGGGGCAGGAGGGTGGCAGAGGGCAGACTCTCCCTAGCTCTGGCCTCTGTTGGGTTGGCCAAGGCTGACACCCCACGGAATGATGAGCAAATGGCACAAGGCCCTTCCCACAGCAACCTGGAGCTGCTGGGAATTGCCCTTTAGAACCTTTGGGCCCAGGCCGTTCTAAGCCCACAACTGTTCATCTGGATTATTTAATAATAAATTAAAATTAAGCAATAGCTTGGTCCTGAGGATGCTGAGCCAGCATGTCCACATTTTTGGCACAAATATCAGGGTCTTGGTTGTTGGTTTTTTTTGTTTTGAGTGCATGGCTTGTTGGCTTGTTTGCAAATTAATTTTTAAAAACACATTCCCTGTGAGGTAAGACCCTGGGGTGGGGGGAGCGGGGGCTCTGTGAGAGCCTGAACCTGGGACACAGAGTCGTCTCATCTTGTCAGCTCCGGCACTGCGCATACTCTGTTTCCTCTTGGAAAATGGAGACAGGACAGGGGTGTGGGCCCAAGAAGAGTGGTGGAGCCATCAGGACAGGGTCGTGGAGAGGCCGAGCTGCCACTACGCAGCTTTGGTCGAGATGAGGGGCTGGTCCCCACCCTGGGCAAGGGCCGAGGTGGAGGCAGGAGCATATGCTCGCTTAGGGCCGGGCTGGGGGTGCCTGACAAAGACCCCTGGGAGAAAAGGATGGAAATGGGCCCAGGCCCAACTGGCACCGTGCAACACATTCCTGCAAAACCTGCTTTCATTTTTCTGTCTCTTGAGGCGTCCATCACCTGTAACAGTCTAGAAGTGATATATATAAACCACCAAATATGATCTGAGATATAAATTAACAAGTACAAGGCCTCACATTACATGATGTGAAAAGGCTAAAAACAGCGATAGAAACTACATTCATAAAAGTGCATCGTCAACATACAACGAAGGCTTTGGCTTGTTCTGGTGCCCACAGGGAAGTGGGCATGGCTGGCAATGAGCTGCCTGGCGCTAATCCTCAGCTCCCTGGAGACACCCATCCCTGGGCACTGGCTTTTTTTTTTTTTTCTTTAATGACAACTCCCAAGGAAACTGGGTGTTGAGAGGGAGGAGCTCTAGCAATAGGCACATTTTGGAGGGGAGGGGCCAGAAGAAAGGACTAGCGCCCAGGCTGAGGTAAATAAGGCCAACTCTAAGCTGCTTGGAGATACTGGCTCCCAGACCCCTGATGCCATTCCTCCGCCAAGGGAGGAGCAAGAAGGGAAAGAGGGTGAGACCTCATGGGGATGGGCAAGGCGGGCCAAGGAGGAAGAGAGCTGGCGGTTTTAGACATGGTTGGTGGCATCACAGGGGCTCTCCCTTCTACCAGTTGGAGAGGGCTCTGGCCTAGCAGGGTCATACTCACAGACAGCCTGATACAACTCCCCTGGCTAGCCTAAGTGGCCTGCTCAGGGCCAGGTGGCCAGCTGGATCAGAAGCTCTCAGTGTGCTGTCCATCTTCCTGTCCGCTGCAGTGGGGGAACAGATGCCAGGCCAGGAGCACAAAGGCCATTACCTTCAGCTCTTTCCAATCCAGCCCAAGGCCTGGGCCCACAGCAGGGGGACTCAGAACCCAGAGGGGACACAAGTCTCCAGTTCAGAAACTGGGTACAGCATAAGAGTGACTCCAACTTGTAAAACAGACAATTGCATTGACAAAACTGCCCCTTAGTGGGCAGTTCCACATCTCAGGCCCCTGCTTGGGAAGGCAGGGTCACAGGGCAGGTAGGACGGGTCCTCCTTCCCTGAATAAGGCAGCATAACATTGCTTCATTCATCTTTGGTAAGGAAGGGACTGGCAAAGCTGACCTGGGGGCTCCAGGGGGAGTGCAGCCTAGGCCTCTGCCTTCCATTGGCTGCAGGACGCTGGGCTTTACCTCAGGCTTGGGTGGGCTCATCCAGCCCAGAGATGCCCTGGTGATCTCCAGACATGGGGAGGAGAAACAAAATAACACTCTGAATGAAAGTAACACTATTCGGACCCTCGTGTCCATCTTGTGCCCCAGACCCAGGGCTCTGGAGCTGATTGCAGTGTCAGGACACAGCCCCAAGGGTGGAGACCATGGCACCTTGCACACTGTTCCTAGCCCCTTGCCCTCCATGCTGAGCTTACGAGGCTGGAGCTCTCAGGTCTGGCAGGCTGGGGGCTTCCAGTCCTTGAGGCTGCAGCCACCCCACCCTGGTTCTGAGCCCCAGTGGCAGAAGGGGCACAGACAAATGCTGGCTGGACTATAGTTCCATGGTCCACAGCCTTGCCTGGGAGAAGCAGCAACTTTGCTGAGTCCCATAGCAGCCCCTTGCCCTGCAGCAGGGGCAGCTGGCAGCAGCGTGGCCTTGAGAGCTCAGTACACAAGCTGTGCAAAGTGGTGTGTGAGCAGCTCTTCGGCCGAAGGTCTCTGTCGGGCCTCCACAAAAATGCGCCTCAGGAAGTCCCGACCGTGCTCAGAGATGTGGGAGGGCAGCTGAGGATTGGTGGGCTGCGTGGCAATCTTGAAAATGGCGGCCATGGCTTCATACTCTGCCCAAGGTGGTTTCTCTGTCAGCATTTCTACCACAGTGCAGCCCAGGCTCCTGAAGAGAGAGAACCCCATGTCACCTCTTGGCCATCCTAGGCACCCAGCTGCCCTGCCCACTGTTCTGAAAGGAGGTGCTTTTCTCAGAACACTCTGAGGCAGGATGGGCCAAGGTGAGGATCAACACCCTATAGAGCAGCGGTCGCCAACCTTTCAGACCTCACGGACCACCGGTTGGCGACGGCTGCTCCAAAGGTTTCCTTAAACCAGCGGTCGCCAACCTTTCGGACCTCACGGACCACCGGTTGGCGACCACTGCTAAAGAGGGTCCCCAATGCCAGAAGAGGATTCAAAAAACTATCAGCCTTATCCACACAGCTTCATCAACCTACACCCACTTGGATACTTCTTGAGATTGGGGATGAGAACCACTTAGTATGGACAGAAAGAGCTCCAAGATAACTATATTAGTTTCCTATTGCTGCTGTAACAAATGTGCCTGCTTTACAAATGAGCCTAATGGCATAAAAAAACAATACAAACTTATTATAGTTCTGGAAGTCAGAAGTCTAAAATCAGTCTCACTGGGCTAAAGTCAGAGTCTCAGTGGAGATGGCTCCTTCTGGAAGCTCTGAAGGGATAATTTCCTTGCTTCTTCCAGCTTCTAGAGGCTGCCTGCATTCCTTGGCTCGTGGCCCCTTTCTTGCACCACTTCCAACCCCTTGCTTACACTGTCACACTTACTACCCACTATGATCTCCTGCCTCCCTTTTATAAGGACCCTGTTGATTATGCTGGCCCACCTGGATAATCCGGGATGATCTCCCCATCTCAATATTCTTTTTTTTTTTTTAATATATTTTATTGATTTTTTACAGAGAGGAAGAGAGAGGGATAGAGTTAGAAACATTGAGAGAGAAACATCGATCAGCTGCCTCTTGCACACCCCCTCTGGGGATGTGCCCGCAACCAAGGTACAGACCGGATCGAACCTGGGACCCTTCAGTCCTTAGGCCGACGCTCTATCCACAGCCACACCGGTTTCGGCTCAATATTCTTAAATTAATCACATCTGCAAAGGCCCTTCTGCCATATAAGGTAACATTAACAGGTCAAAGGAGTTAGTATGTGGACATCTTCAGGGGACCATCATTCAGCCCACCAAAAATGTTCCAAGGGGAAGAGCCTTCCAGGCCCTTTTGGAGGATGGACATGAAGTTAAGGGGAGCAAATGCAAGCTGTCTGAGCATTAGGAAAATGCCTGCTAGTGTTTAGGGCTGATCCAGGCCCTCAGAATGGATTCAACCTCTTTATTTTAGCAAACATCAGGGATGTTTCCCACAGCATAAGTTCCCAGCAATAACATTTGTTATTTGGAGTTAAGATATACCGCCACCTCTGTATCCTGATCTAGTTGGCAAGAGGCGGGCACTCCTTCCCTCCCTCCCTCCCACCACACCAGAGAGCCCAAAGCTCATTTGTAAGTTGGGGCCACAAGAGCCCAGACAGAGAGATGGGGTCCCAGCATGTTCGTAGCACTCACCACACATCTGCTTTCCTTCCGTAGCCTTCGCCGCTGATCACCTCAGGGCTCATCCAGTAGGGTGTGCCGGTGACCGAGCGCATACCCGGGCCTGACATGCAGATGGTCTGCAGGCGCTTGCTGGCCCCAAAGTCCCCCAGCTTCACATTCCCGGCAGAGTCTCGGAGGATGTTGGCTCCTAAGGCATGAAAGGGCAGAGCCTGCAACCCTGAACCCTCAGGCCTTTTCCCTCCTTTCCCTCCCTCCCAGGTCACAGGGCTGCTGGGAGGATGGGGCTACCATGAATTAGATGTGAATTGCACAGGGCAAACAGCCTCAGCCCTACAGCACGAAATGATCATTGCCATGGTCAACATCGCTGAGCACTTTATTCTGCAATATTTTTTCCAAATTGCTCAACTGATCTTCACACCAATTCCCCAAGAAAGCAATTAGGGTCCTACTTTTCAGAAAGTTGTAAATGGTTAAGCGACCAGGTCTCGGGGACCCCATGGCCTGCCCCTACTCACCCTTGATGTCCCGGTGAACGATCATGTTGCTGTGCAGGTAAGACATGCCCTCCAGGATCTGCCGGGTGTATTTTCGGGTCACACTCTCTGTCAGGGCTCCGTAGGCCTTCAACTGGTCTTTCACTGAGCCCTACAGCCACAGAATCAGAGGGAGTCACTGCAGGAAGGTGGCAGGAGAGGGGCAAGGCTATTTCTAGCCCCCAGCACTGCAGCAAAGAAGTGATTCATCCAATTCCCACTTGCAATGTACCAGACGCTTTGCTAGGGACTGCTGAGCAGCTTGGAGAAAAGGCTGAGACAGCCCTTCCCTCCAGCAATGTACGACTCGAATCCAGAAGAGGGTCCCACTGCTCCAGGCAAAGGCAGTCCTTAGTGGACAGTGCAGCCATCCTGGAAGCCTCAGGTGAGGGTGGCCTGGGAGCATTTCTCACCCACACCATCACTGCGACCACAGGCAGGCCCTTCTTTACACATCCTGCTGTCACCTCACCTTCTCCTCTGAGCTTCTGGAGTTTCAGGGGATCAGACCCATGTCAAAGGGATCCCTTCTGCAGCCCCGAACCCCAGGTCAGGCCCTCTCTTGTGTGTGTCTCATACACACGAAGGGGCACATACCCCCGGCATGTACTCCATGAAGATGGTCAGAGTCTTCTCAGCGCGGTCCCGCAGACAGCCATAGTACTGCACAATGCGCTCGTGCTGCAAGTTTTTCAGCAACTGGATCTCACACTCCAGAGCACTCACCTCCTAGGGGAGAGGCCAGGGGTCACCTCAGCTCTCAGGGCCCTGGTCTGCCTGCCTGGGATCAGCTCAGCTTGCCCTAGTCAGTGTCCTCAGAGGGGTCTATCTGCCTTGGGAATTTTAGCTGGAGAAACGGGGGACTCTCTCAACTGTCTGGCTGTTGGCCTCAGTGCAGGGCAACCCTTTGAATGGTGGTACTCCAACACAGGCAATAGGAAAACAGTGGGGTGGGAGAAGGTGTTGTGGGTGCTTGGTAACGGCTGTACTTCAGGTAACTCATGTATTTATCCACTCAGACTGGAGTGTAGGCCACACCCAAAGCTGAACTACGAAGACAGGCTCTTTCCTGGGCTGAAAGAGACATCATTTGATAAGGCATGTGCTACTCTTGGTGGCACTCTCATTTTGGGTTGCTCAGTACTTCGGCATCATCTCAGTTCCTTATATCCAATCCTTCCTTGGGGTGCTGGTGCTCTTTGGACCACAGTTCCTTCACTCCATGGCCAGGGCCACAGTGGACAGCAAGGGAATGTGGGAGGAAGAATAACGGAGGAAACAACCTGTAGCTTTTAAGCAATTAGCCTGTGCAATAAAGACAGGTATTTGGTTGAGAGGGTGGAACTGGAAGTCAGACCATGGGGAAGATAGTACCTTGCTTGTCTCAGGACTGTCTGGATCAAATTGGACCTGCTTGGAAGCAAGTTCACGTCCTGTATCCACGTCATAACACAAATAGACCCTGCCGAAGGCACCCTGGCCCAGGAGCTTCCCCCGGCGCCAATTGATGGGGGCACTTGGAGCTACAGGAGAACAGAAGGAAAGAGCTTTAGTCTGTGCACATTATTTACTGATGTCCTCCCTGTTCCCGAGGCTCTATATGGGACCTTTGGCTGCATCCCCCACCACCTGGCACTATTACAACTGACTGCATCTTCTCCACCCCCACCTGTAGCAGGCCCAGTGCCCTGTCAATCAGACCTTCAGGCCTGAGTCCCAAGAAACAGAGGACTGACTGAAGTCATGGTTAAATGTTTTTCTGCATTGATCAAACACCTGTATCTCCAAAGTCCCTAAATATCTTAATATGGCAGGGATTAAGGAGACTGCTTTTCAGTTTAAACATGGAAAAACTAAAGCCCAAAGAGGGGAAGTGGCCTGTCACACAAAGGTGGAGTAAGGACTAAGGTGAAGTGGGTCTGCTGTCCCCCTGTAGGCTCTTCCAGTTTGAGAGGATGAGCCAAAGCAGCTTACTGCTGAGCCAGACAACCCAGTAGACTCACTGGCTTCCCAACCTGCAGCTCGTCAGAGCGTCCCCTGGGCAATCTCCTCCTAGTCAGGGCCCACTCCTTACACTTGGTTGGCACATTCCTCTCCTGCACAGAGAGGGCATTCTCGCTGTCCGCACTCCGCAGGCGCCCACGGGGGTCCATATATTGCACTGCCAGACCCATGTTCTCGCCGTTTGTGCTCAGGGAACGGCTGGAGGGCACCAGGGTGAACAGGTTACCTTGATGACGTCGTATTCGGGGAAATGTTCTTCTGCCTGTAGGGGTGCAGGGGCCAGAGTAGAGTAAGTCAGACCTCTGGTCTTGAAGCTGAATGTGCAAACCAGGTCATAACACCAGCTCTGATCCATCCTATCTGCCTTCCTGCCTAACTCATGCCAGAATGGCTTATGACCCACACACCTTAAGAATCAGGACAAAAGCAGGAATTAAGAAGCAGCCAGAGATGGTTAAGGAAGCTCTGGCCAAAGGGAAGGCACAGGGCTGTTTCTCAGGCCCCACAGTACTCGCAGGCCAATCCACAGCTGAAGTCTGTGTTTCTTGGCATCCTAATCCTAAATCTCAGCAGAAGCTCCATTCCGTTTGCTGCCAAAGGGCAGAAGAGGGCGATGGAGAGCTGGTGCCCTGGAGCAGGCTGCACACTCAAACAAAGGACAAAGTTCCCAGTGACAGTATCCTGAGTCTACAAAAACTGTTCTCCCCTTTTTTTGTTTTTCCCTGTCTCTAAGGCCTCAAGTCTGGACACAGCTCCTCAGAAATCAAGGAAACACACGATCTGAAGTGCCCTGGCCCACCCCTTTGCAGTGGCTTTTCCCTGGCAGAGCTGTAACTATGTCCTTTTTGAGGCAGCCAGCAGGATGGAAATGCACTCACCATCACTGTAGTCCTTGTGGTGCACAGAAACATGATAGCGCCGGGGGTAGGTTCCACCTTTGACCCCTTTGTCATAGAGCTGAGTTTCCCGATCTGAGTAAGATAGAGGAGTCACTGGCTTCTGGGTAGATAGTGGTGAGTGGTCCATTTAAGCCCCTAGGTCACCTGAGACCTCAGATCAGTAGGCCCAAGGAAACTTAAAACACAGTTCTGGCTTCCCAACTCAGCTTTCAAAAGCAGAACGCAGGCAGCCCCACCCAGGCACCCTGTGGTGCTCACCGAGGCTCTGGGGAACTCACCCGAGAACTCCTGTCTGTTGTCTGGGAAGCTCTGGGCTCGGGACATTCGTGATTTCCGGAAGGATGGACTGGAAAAAAACAAAACAAAATCACAGAGTAGACTTTAGCATACTTCCAAAGCAGCTCACTAGGGCAAAAGGCAGGATATCCAGACTCCAGACGGACTCCCTTTTCTAACTTCCTCACACGTCATTACATGGTAAGAAGCACCTTCTTTTTACTAGTCTAAGACCCAAATCTGACAGGACCCTGAATGATGAGCCCCTCCAGTCCTACCGAACTCCACTTTGGCTGCACAGCACTTTCCCTTCTTACCCTTTCCTCCCACCTTAGTAACGGGAGGAGTTGAAAAAAACAACAAAAACCCTTGCCTAGGGCAGTAATAAAAATAGCACCACCACCAAGCATCTTCCTTTAAGACTAAACACCACTATCCCATTTTGGAGATGAGGAAACTGAGGAAGAGAGAGGTTAAGGGACTTATCCAAAGCTACTTGACTAATATTAGATGGCGCTGGGGTCCATCTGGCCCTAGATCCTGTGAAGGGAAGATGGAAACCGTACGCTCAAGTTAGGCCAGGCATCAAAGAAAGAAGTCCAGGTCATTGGGCTTCACTCCCAAGGAGAAGAAAAAAACAAAGGCAAGGGAGGGATGGAGGAAAAACCCAAGAATCAAGTGAGTAAATTTAGCTGTCTTTCCCAGAATCCATCTGAATGGTCCTTTCTCTTACAACGACTAGACTCAGACCTTCTTTAGTCCTGTCTTGCTGCCCCCATCCCTACATCCCAGTTTGGCCACAAAGCTTAGGAGATAGTCCAAAGCCTATCCTCGCAGAGCCCTCAGTGTGTAGTAGCAAGCCTCAAAGCTATAAATTGGATATCAACAAGTAACTATGACTGTATGTAGTCTATATCTAGAGGGAAGGCAGCGCTCACCAGTGTTCAGATCTGTTAAGAAAGACATAGTACCAATTTGGCCATGGTCACAAGGTCAGTACCCATAGGAACAATTAATCAGTGACACACACACACACAAAATCTACAAACCTGCCCCATAGCCTCTGACCATAGCTCTAAGCCCAGCCAGATATGATGAAACATTCTCTTGGACATAACGAAGTCAAGGTGAGAGACTGGCTGGATCAGTGCCAAAGCCAACTCCAAACAAACCCCTGCTGCTGAGCAAACCAGCTCCACATAACCATTTGGCATGTAAAGGACAGCACTTGTCCCCTCCCAAAGTGCAAGAACAAGATTACACACCAGGCTGTGTAAGCTAGGCAGTCTGGATATTTTGTTGTTTTTTTTATATCCTAGTTTCTTATTCTACCAGAAACACTTTTAAAAAAAGTGAACCCATGGATGATAATTCAATTTTGTCCCCCCAAAAAATGAAGGTCCACTGCTTCTCAGTCCAGGTCACAGCAATGAGGCCAAGAGTACTAGAGCAGCATGTATTATGTAGAGACAATAAAGCAAGCATTTAATACATGTGAGCTGCTATGCTGGGCTATTATATTCATCTAATTATATAAACATAACATTCACACGGTGTTTGGAAAATTAAGGAGAGGTTCTTTCCCAGAAGCACATTTTACCATGGGCATGTAAGACCAGTGTCTAGACTGGAGACATACATACTAGCTAACTCTATTTCTCAGCCCATCAGTTCCAAAAACACCTAGGTACTAACCCCACAACCCATACCTGTCTGCTGACCTGTCCAAGGATTGGCAGCTTCCCGACAAGGAATTTTCAGCACTGTCCAGGGGATCCAGCATCTGCAAGGCAAGTCATACAATAAAACCCCAGCCCAAATCCCTGAATCCAGGTGAATGAGGGCTTTAAGGCCTAACCAGGGCCAGCAAATGATCCTTTTTGTCAAAATATGAAAGTGCCCTTTCTCTGCCTGTGCAGTGAGAAGAATGATTAGGAAGGTACCATTCTCCCCCAAAGTTCGAAAGGCAAGTATCCAGGAGGGAGAAAAATGCCTGGCTGGTATCCCAAGGAGTTCTGCCAGGAGAGCAAAGCTGATTCTGCTTCTCTTGTTGGCATTTTCTTGGCTCATGACAGCTAGAGCCTGGCGCTAGAGATGGTACTACCCTGCAGAAGCTTCCAGTGCATTTGGGTGGGATCATAATGCTTCTGTTTACACTCCATAATCTATAATTTACAAAGACAAGTATTGCTCTCACTTCACAGATGAGCCACTGCAGGTCTAGAAAGTTGAGGAGAGCCCTAACCGGTTTGGCTCAGTGGATAGAGCATCAGCCTGTGGACTCAAGGGTCCCAGGTTAGATTCCGGTCAAGGGCATGTACCTTCGTTGCAGGTACATCCCCAGTAGGGGGTGTGCAAGAGGCAGCTGATCGATGTGTCTCTCTCATCGATGTTTCTAACTCTCTATCCCTCTCCCTTCCTGTCTATAAAAAATCAATAAAATATATTTAAAAACAAACAAACAAAACAAAACAAAAAAAAGTTGAGGAGAATGGTCTAAAGTCATGAAACCAGTTAGAGGGCTGCTAATACAGATAAAAAATTTCCCAGTTCCTGGTTCTCGCTTAGGAACAATAGGTAGCTATATAAGTTAAAATGTTTCTCTGGCCCTTAGTCAAATGCAGTAACAAAAAGACTTCAGATTAGATTTGTCTCCAACTAATCTCCCCTTCATTTTGTCCATGGGGGAAGTGGTTATCTACTAGCAAGAGTACTTACTATCTGGATCCAAAGTTAAACATGACATAGGAATGCAGAACATTGGAATTATGAAAATTCACTAATAACTTTCATAAAATTAGTTTCCAACTCAAATGATCTCTTCCCATTTAATACTATGGTCCATCTCACCCATAATTTCAAACACATTAGCTCATATTGTCATACATGACATATTTTTTAAAAACTACCAATCAAAACAAATTAATGGCAGAGTAAAACTGCAAATCTTGCTAAGAACGTAGGATTTTCCAAAGTGGATAAAACCAATATGGAAAGAACTGCTTGTAACCCATCAAATGCATATTTGGCACAGTAGGAGCGGTTAACAGAAGAAGAGAGAATGGGTAAGTATAACAACATGACAAGTTATCAAGAAGCAGTGGGTTTTCCAAAGGCCTTCAAGAGAGAATGACCTAGGCATTCCCTAGCCACCATCTTTCTTGGCCTCTTTCCAGAAGTCCTCACTAGGAGTCTAATACTCCTATGCCTTGGAGGACCAGCCAGGTAAAAGAAAGCAGTAAAAGGATGAGGGTACAGGACCATGGGGAGGGATAGAGACCAAATGCAATTAAACTCATTTGCAATCTTTGAGATTTTATACCTAAGTCACCCCTAGAACAGCTGATGTTCAGAAGTGCTCTGATTAGAGAAAACAGGAAGGATGGCCAATAAAATACCCAAGAAGGGAATATGCAGCTAAAAGCACTCCAGGTCACTGTTCTAAACATAAATTTATCTGAAGGCAGAAATACAGAAGAGAAAAGAAGCAGTGTAAAGAGCCTCTCACAGCTTACATAGTCCAAATAATGTTGCATAGAGATTGGCTATTAAAGGGAAAAGAAAATGCCGAAACCGGTTTGGCTCAGTGGATAGAGCGTCGGACTGAAAGGTCCCAGGTTCGATTCCGGTCAAGGGCATGTACATTGGTTGCGGGCACATCCCCGGTGGGGGGTGTGCAGGAGGCAGCTGATCGATGTTTCTCTCTCATTGATGTTTCTCTCTCATCGATGTTTCTAGCTCTCTATCCCTCTCCCTTCCTCTCTGTGGAAAATCAATAAAATATATTATTTAAAAAAAAAAAAACGTTAAAAAAAAAGGAAAAGAAAAGTTATAAGAATCAGTTTTAGGAGAAAGAAAAGTTATAAGAAGCAGTTTTTGGTAAAATCCCCCATGTGATGTTGCTGGCCCTTTTGGTGGATGGTTTACCCCTTAAGAAATTTCCTCTTCCCAGACCAAAACCCCAAAATTTATAAGAATGGATCTTTTTGCAATCAAAGCAAGGTCACTGAAGACTTCAGAATGAGGCCCAGCTGGTGTGGTTCAGTGGTTGAGTGCTGAACTATGAACCAAGAGGTCACCAGTTTGATTCCTGGTCAGGGCACATGTCCAGGTTACGGCTCGATCCCTAGTATGTTTCTCTCTCATCGATGTTTCTATCTATCTCTCTCCCTTCCTCTCTCTCAAAAAAATCAAAAAGAACATTAAAAAAAAAAAAAAGACTTCAAAATGAGGCCAGAATTCTCACTCTTGCTGAGTTCACTAAGCCAAAATGCCATTTTCATCAAGTGAGCCACTAGTTAAAAAGACTAGCCATTTTTTTTTTAACTCAACATGCTGTGAGATTCATTCAAATTGTTGCATATATCAGTGTTTCTTTTTAAAAACCCCTGTCTAGCCCTAGGCAATCTGGCTCAGTGGATAGAGCATCAACCTGTGGACCAAAGGGTCCTGGGTTTGATCCAGGTCAAGGGCACATACCTTGGTTGCAGGCTCCTCGGGCCCTGGCCCTGGTCGGAGACAACCAATTGATGTGTTTCTCTCACATCGATATTTCTGTCTTTCCCTCTCTCTTCCACTCACCCTAAATATAATCAATGGAAAAATATCCTCGGGTGAGGATAAATAAATAAATAAAAAATAAATAAATAAATAAAATTTGAGAATCAGAAATATTCTCATTTAAGAAATAAATAAAATAAAAAACCCTTTCTAATATTCTGTTGAATGACTATAATACAATTTGTTTATCCATTCTCTCTTAGATGAACATTTAGGTTGTTTCAGTTTTTGACTCTTAATGATAAAGCTCTTATACTAGTAAATATCCATGTAGAAGTCTTAGAGAAAAAAAAAAAAAAAAAAAAGCTAGCCGCCGAAACCCGTTTGGCTCAGTGGATAGAGCGTTGGTCTGTGGACTGAAAGGTCCCAGGTTCGATTCCAGTCAAGGGCATGTACATTGGTTGCAGGCACATTCCCAGTAGGGGGTGTGCAGGAGGCAGCTGGTTGATGTTTCTAGCTCTCTATCCCTCTCCCTTCCTCTCTGTAAAAAATCAATTAAAAAAAACCCAAAAAAACACCAGAGTTTAAAAAAAAAAAAAAAAGCTAGCCATTAAAATGGATTAGCCATTGTGGTGGACCCACCATAAAGTGATCCTTCTTCCTTGAATCACAGCCTTGTATAATCCCATCTCCCTGCGTCTGGTAGAACTTAGAACTTGCTTCTAGTCAACAGACTATGGCAAAGAGGATGGGATGTTGGGTATTTCTATGATTATGTTACATTTTATAAGACTCCATCTTTGCAGACTGGAGCAAGAGACTCTTTCACTGGCCTTGAAGAAGCTGCCATATTGTGAGAGGGCCACATGGCAAGGAACTGTAGGTGGCTTCTAGAAGCTCAGAGTGGCCACTGGCCAAAAGCCAGTAAAAACTATGATCAGAAGGCACCAAATTCTGCCAGAAATGTAGCCTGGCAAACACTTGATTGCAGCCTTGTGTGAGCCTGAGCGTAAGACCCAGCTAAGTCACAACTAGATTCTTAACCCAAGGAAACTATAAGGTAAATATATGCTGTTGTAATCCACTAAGTTTGTAGCAATTTGTTATGTAATAGAAAATGAATATAGCTGCTTACCGTCATAAAAGTTCAAAGTAACTAATCCTGCAGTGTAATCTGGATATGGCATACTTTCTACCTTTGGAAAAAATTTTTGTTGTTAATCCTCATCTGAGGATATTTTTTCCATTGCTTTTCAGAGAGTGGAAGAGAGAGAGGGGGGCAAGTGGGGGGGGGGGGAGGAAGAGAGAAAGAGAGAGAGAGAGAGAGAGAGAGAGAGAGAGAGAGAGAGAGAGAGAGAGAGAGAAAGATTCCATGCCCTTGACCCGGAATCAAACCCATGATCTTTCCATGAGCAGGCTTAGGCTCTAACCACTTAGCAATATTGGCCAGGGCTATATCCTACCTTTTATCAAAAAACAAGCAAAACTAAAATACAGCTGATGAAAAACAAAATCCATCTCCTAGATTTGGTCATATGTTAAAACTGTGGAAATAGCCGAACCGGTTTGGCTCAGTGGATAGAGTGGCGGCCTGCGGACTCAAGGGTCCCAGGTTCGATTCCGGTCAAGGGCATGTGCCTTGGTTGTGGGCACGTCCCCGGTGGGGGGTGTGCGGGAGGCAGCTGGTCGATGTTTCTCTCTCATCGATGTTTCTGACTCTCTGTCCCTCTCTTTTCCTCTCTGTGAAAAATCAATAAAATATATTTTTTTAAAAAACTGTGGAAATAACAGGTAGTTACAAGGAATATATAAATAGTAGAGTGGTATTTTGCAAGGACATCAGTGAGAGAACTATAGAAGAGAAGAACTTGGTTAAATGCATATTCAGCACCCAAGGAGGCTAGGTAGTTTAGGTCCCATTTTTGGTGCAAATTGATATTTTGCCCCTAGAAAGGCATAATCCATATTTGGGCAGGACTGGTTTATAAAAGAGCTATTGGATGGGACTCGAGTCCCTTAGTTCTGCACCATGCCCACTGAGAATGCCCCAATTTAACATTGGTCTGATACACTCAAAGGCACACCCCAGCCTGTACTTACACATTGCTCGTTGGTCTCTGGAATGAACTCCCCCTCACTGTTGATGCTGGTGTAGGACCCCTGCCGGGCAATGCGCTGCTGCCGTTCAGGCACATAGCCAGGGGGAGGTGAGCTTCGTCCAGGGTTCTGGGAGCCTAGATCACAGAAACAAGACCTTTGAGTACAGCCCAGGATGTACAGCCTGAGAGGAGCAGACATCCAGCCCGCTCAGACCAAGCGTCTCTTACAGAGGCTGGTGGAGGCTCGTCACAGCTCTTTGAACATCCTGGAAGAGAGTGCTGAAGCTCAAGTAAACTTCTTGAGCTAGGTGGCTCTCCCCCTAATCCAAAAACCCCAGAAAAGGAGAAAAAATACTTACAGGAAAGTCAAAGAGTGGTGGGGAGGGTTGCTTTTTGAAAGACAGTCTCTAAGGAGTTTAAACTATTATTTTTAATGTCCTTCAAGAAACACTCCATTCTTCCACATGAAACCAGTCATTAAGAATATATGGCTGATCCAGGTGTAGAGAAGACAATCTAATAAATTGGCCATCAAGAACATTTCCAATTTCTTTTTTTTTTTTTTTTTATTTTCTTTATTGATTAAGGTGTCACATATTTGTCCTCATCCCCCCATTCCCATCCCACCCCTCTCCCCACGCATGCCCCAATCCCCTGTTGAACTTAACCGTTGGATAGGCTTATATGCATGCATACAGGTCCTTTGGTTGAACTCTCCCCCTCCCCCCACCCTCCCCCTCCCCTCCCCTACCCTCCCTCTGAGGCCCGATAGTCCGATCGATGCCTCCTTGCTTCTGGTTCTGTTCTTGTTCCTCAGTCTATGTTGTTCATCATTTCCCCTAGATGAGCGAGATCATATGTCACTAGATATATACTAATAAGCACTGAATGTGAGACGAGCAATAATAGTTATGCTGACAGGCAAATGAATCAGTCTGTAGCGAGCTTCCCCCTGGACCAACAGTTCTTTTGAGACTCAATTTCAATGTCCAGTAGTTCCTTATGTGTACATGTCAGCACTGACCCCCCAGCTCTGGATGGTGGACAAATGGCGGTAACGGAGGTCCGACTCCCTCTGGTTTGGTCTCGGCCGAACCCAGGGGCACGGCGTCACCCGGACTAAGGGGCACGTGGCCTCACCCATACCCAAGGGGCGCGTGGTCTCACCCGGGCCTGGGACCCAGCCTCACCCGGATGGATCCAGGGGCACACGGCCTCACCTGGACCCAGGCTCTGGCTTCACCCGGACCCAGGGACACTTGGCCTCTCCCAGACCCAGGGCCACTTGGGCTCACCCGGGCCTAGGTGCACGAGGCCTCATCTGGATCCAGGGACACATGGTCGCACCCGGACCCAGGGACGCTTGGCCTCTCCCAGACCCAGGGCCACTTGGGCTCACCCGGACCTAGGTGCACGAGGCCTCATCTGGATCCAGGGACACATGGTCGCACCCGGACCCAGGGACGCTTGGCCTCTCCCAGACCCAGGGCCACTTGGGCTCACCCGGGCCTAGGTGCACGAGGCCTCACCCGGATCCAGGGACACATGGTCTCACCCGGACACAGGGACGCTTGGCCTCTCCCAGACCCAGGGCAACTTGGGCTCACCCGGGCCTAGGTACACGAGGCCTCATCTGGATCCAGGGACACATGGTCGCACCCGGACCCAGGGACGCTTGGTCTCACCCGGACCCAGGGCCACTTGGGCTCACCCGGGCCTAGGTGCACGAGGCCTCACCCGGATCCAGGGACACATGGTCTCACCTGGACCCAGGGGCGCTTGGTCTTTTCCAGACCCAGGGGCACGTGGCCTCACCCGGGCCTAGGTGCTCGAGGCCTCACCCGGATCCAGGGACACATGGTCTCACCTGGACCCAGGGGCGCTTGGCCTCTCCCAGACCCAGGGCCACTTGGGCTCACCCGGGCCTAGGTGCACGAGGCCTCATCTGGATCCAGGGACACATGGTCTCACCCGGACCCAGGGACGATTGGCCTCTCCCAGACCCAGGGCCACTTGGGCTCACCCGGGCCTAGGTGCACGAGGCCTCACCCGTATCCAGGGACACATGGTCTCACCCGGACACAGGGATGCTTGGCCTCTCCCAGACCCAGGGCCACTTGGGCTCACCCGGGCCTAGGTGCACGAGGCCTCACCCGGATCCAGGGACACATGGTCGCACCCGGACCCAGGGACGCTTGGCCTCTCCCAGACCCAGGGCCACTTGGGCTCACCCGGGCCTAGGTTCACGAGGCCTCACCCGATCCAGGGACACATGGTCTCACCTGGACCCAGGGATGTTTGGCCTCTCCCAGACCCAGGGCCACTTGGGCTCACCCGGGCCTAGATGCGCGAGGCCTCACCTGGATCTATGGACCCCTGGCCTCACTCGGACCCAGGGGAGCGCGGCCTCCCCCAGACCCAGGGGCGCTTGGCACCTCCGCAAGAGTCCCGCCTCTCCCCGCAGGCATCTGGGTCTCCCACGGGTCCCCAGAAGCTGGATTTCAGTGTGATGGAGAGCTAATCTCCCCTAGGTTTGGAACAAAAGCCCCTTTCCCCCGCCACCAACCAGACCCACGTGCCTCCACACCTCATCCCCTCCAATTTCGCTGGTTTCCTCTTCCCTCTTAGCTATAAATCTACCATTCAGCCATCTCTCCTGTAGTTCTGGATGGCAGAGGCTCTGTCCTCCATTCGTGCCCCTGAAATTGCTGTGCGCGGTGGAGTTCGCAGTTCCTTTGTTTAACTTAGCCGCCTTCTTGATTCTCCTCTGTCAAAATGGCTTAAAGGGCTTGAATGTAAGATGAGAACTCCTAAGAATCCTCCAAATCGGTGTTGGCAGCCTCCGGGGCCTCGAGGATCTCACTGCGCAGTTCGGCCAGGTCGGTGGTGCGGATGCGCCCCTCCTGCAGAAAGATGGTCTCTTCCTTCACAGAGAGCCGCTGCGCCGAGTCCGCGGCCGCCGCCACAGCAGCTGCTGCGGCGCCCACGAGCCCATGGCCCCGGCTGCGGTGCTGACTGAGAGGAGCAGCCGCCCGGTCTGGGGAGACGCGAGCAGCAGTCGCCACCCTCACTAGTCCATGTTCCAGTTGTATTTCCGAAACTGCCATGTGAGGCAACACATCAGCCTTCACCTCCGCCGTCATCTTGTTCGAATTCCCCAATTTGTTCTTCTTAATCCCTTGAATTCAGTCAACTCTACTGAGGTCTAGTGGCGCCGGGAGGTGCACGGAGAGGGCGCCCGGGCCTCCGTCCGGTGTGCGGAGCGCGCGGCCCGCGGAACCAGGCGCGCGGGGGCCTCGCGGTGGGGATGGGCGCTGGGCGGCCGCCGGGCTCCGAGCGCCGCTGCCGCCGCGGCGTCCCCAGTGCCCCGGGCCGGGCGGCCTGCGGGGGCGGCGCAGTTGCGAAACTGAGTGAGTATCTACAGTTAAGTCTTGATTGTTGTTGGTGTCACTAGGAGGAATTGTCCTCCAGGCCAATTGTCCATGAGGACCCTCTTTGTCTATATAGGAAGAGTTGCTGTGCAGGAGACATGAGGCTCCTGTGTCTGTGTCCCTCTGTATTCCTTGCAAACACCTCTGAGAGAAACGCGCCCTGGAGTTTCGCCCGCTGCCTGGAACTGGGTTTCAATGTAGTTGGAACTGGGTCTCAGCGCAGTCTGGCGCCTTTGTCTCCTTCCCAGCAGGGCCGTTCAGTGGCGCAGGCAACAGTCCCTCCTCTGCGCGCCCTCCCGTGTGCGCCTCTGGAGCCGCCGCTCCTCTGTGCCTCTGCCCCACAGGCCAAATTCATTCCCCCAGCATGTGCCTGGCTTCCCAGGGTTTCGCCCGGAACTGGGGTTCAGTGCAGTCGGAACTGGGGTTCAGCCCGGTCCGGAGCCCTTGTCTCCTTCCCGCTAGGGCAGTTCAGTGGCGCAGGCAACAGTCCGTCCTTTGCGCCCTTTCCTGCGCGCGCCTCTGGAGCTCTGCCTTCCGCCGCTCCTCTGTGCCTGCGCCCCACAGCCCAGATTCATTCCCCCAGCCTGCGCCTGGCTTCCCAGGGTTTCGCCCGGAGCGGGGTTCAGTGCAGTCGGAGCCGGCGCTCAGCGCAATCCGGAGCCTTTATCTCCTTCCTGCCAGTGAACGCCGGCCAGGCCGTCAGCCGCCCCTTCCTCTCCGGCTCCATCCTCCCCGCAGGCGCGCGTGCTCGTGTCTCCGTCCGTTTCTCCTTACCTCAGGCTTTTGCGGCTCCCCCGACTGTCCCCGTGGCCTTCTCCTTCTCCCCAGCTGTGGGCATTTCAGTCCGCCAGCTTTCCTGTGGTTCTGGACGATGACCGTTCTGACCTCTAGTTGTATTTTTGAAATTGTTGTGCCCGGCTGCGGGTTAGGTGTTTAACCTATGGCGCCATCTTGGTTTCCCACATTTCCAATTTCTTGTTGGGGGCATCAACCCAGCCTCTTTAAGAGCCATGACAATTAGCTTTCTTAGGTGGGAAGGCTAACCTGGGGCTCTCAGTAACCTATTTTCCTCACCTGACTCCACAGCAGAGACCAGAAACAAAACTGCTCTGAAAACAGACAGATATTTGCTAGGTTTCCAGTCTCAACAGCTCACTCATGGCAAGAGGCTACCAATTCTGAGATACCTGAACCATGCCTTCCAAATGATCTCAAATAACTCATGGAGGAAAGTCTGTTTGTTCAAATTTTCCAAGCCCTGACACCCTGAGCCTCTAAGCAGAAACTGACACTGCTCTGAGTATAAACTCAGGGATATTGTACCATGAACTAACAGCCAAGACATTTTTTTCTTTTCTTTTTTTTACACTGTTACCTCTTGTTTAACCCTCACAATACCCCTGCAGTGGAGGTGCATTATCATCCACACTGTACAGAAGGGGAAGCCCCAGCCCAAAGTCACAGAGTGATTTAATGGTGGGGCTGCAGCTAGAAGACAGACTTTGTGATTCTAGTGCAGATCAGCCAAGGCAATTCTGAGAACATAATTTATTTCCAAAAGGTAGACATGCTGCTCAATACAGTGGCCAAAGGCAAAACTTCTCCCATGGGGACAATAAGCTCCCCAGGAACAATCCAAACAGAGGACGGGGATCAGCACCCATGGGGTAATGCGACAGCCTTTCTGCCAGGAGCTAATGTGGGGAAACATAGTGCCATATTTCATGCAGCTCAAATTCAGAGCTGTTCTGTCTATGGTCACTTGTAAGTCAAAGGCCAGGGATGCAAGATGCCATTTGGTCATCTTAAAGAGGAGGTAAGGAAATCTGGACCAAAAATAAGAAACCTACTCCACTTTTCAGAAGCCCAACCACTGATCGGCTGCCCTCTGCACACCCCCGACTGGGGATCGAGCCCGCAACCCAGGCATGTGCCCTTGACCGGAATCAAACCTGGAAACCTGAGACCCTTCAGTCTACAGACCGACGCTCTATCCACTGAGCCAAACCGGCCAGGGCTTTATTAGCCTTCTATTATATAGGATTATTATACAGGATTAGGATCAGGATCCATTCCACCCTTCTAGCAGGCCTTCCGGTGCTTCAAAAGTTAATCACCTAAAAGCTATTATTTCTAAGACCCCCTGTAGGTTCAGCCAATCAGATGTACTTGTGTGAGATTTAAATGGCTTCCTGCTGTTCTTGCTATTTCTGGGTACCATACACGGAAGCCTTGGCTTTTCTGCTGCAGCATTAGAAGAGGCCACACACTTGGTCTCCAGTTTTACAGGTGCAGGCATCCCCATATGTGGTGTGGACCAGAGAAGAGGTGCACTGTACTTCTGGATCTGGTGGCTTCCTGATTACAGAAGAGGGAGGAGCTCTGTGGTTTGTCTGTTTCTCACTCTCCCAATGCTCTGATAAGCCAGAAGTGCACTAAGTCTCTTCTTGCTGAAACCAGTTAGATTTCTGTTCTGTGCAACTGAATTCTAGCCAATAAAATCTGGAGTGTCCTAGAACAAATAAAATGTATATTGTAAGGGACTGATTAGATAGAAAAACTCTTACTGAGGAGATCGCAGACATTGGTTCAAACTATCCCAGACAAGATGAACTGCCTTCAATCTATGATCTAGAGTGTCTAGGGTGAGACCTCCCTGGGATAAAATATCCATGGCCCCTGACACCCATTATCCCCTTCATCAGCTGCTAGTAAACGCTATCCTGGTTTTACAGGTGGGATGGGACTAGCTTACATGAAGCCAGCACTACAGACCCAGGAGGGGTTGGGGGAAAATAGCAAAGGTTTTCTGAGCTTTTATTTCCAGCCAGAGACTTTCACTTTTTCCAATACACATTGCAGCCTGCAGAGAGCCAGCCTTGTTATCTGATGGGCAATGGGCCAGAGGCTATTGTGTACAGGCCCACAGCTTGGGGCAGGAAAGGGAAGTCTCCCCAAACCAATGGCTATCAGAGGAAGCCAATGGAAAAACCAGGAGTTGGCAGAACTGCTCTAGAGCATTTTCAGTTTTGTTTTTATCTTCCATTTCAGAAACTGGGGGCCAATGAGATGCACAACAGGACTCAAGAACAAGTGAGACAGGGACTTGAACAGGACAGGATCCTGAACTAAGAGAGCTCTAAGACTCATTGATGCTCACACATTTACCAGCAGGGACAGCAGTGAGCCAAACAGTACAAATCACAGTGCTATGTGAGACACAGGTCATTCTAGGTCTCACAAGGCAAGCACAGCAGGAATGGCAGGTTCTCTGGGACACCCTTCTCTGGCTCTAGTCTCATCAGGCCATTTGTACCAAGGGGCTCCATTCTAATACCAGCTGAAACAAAAGAGCAGAGTAGTAGTCCTGTATTCAGAGTAGCCCACCACTTCCCATGAACGAGGAAGCCAGGGGGTTAAGCTGCCAGCAGTCCGAATTCCTCCCAGGGCATACTAGCCCTCTGCTAGACTCCTTAATCCAGAACAGCAGAGTTGAAACAAAATTCTCATGGTAGGATATGCTGATTCTTTTGCTCTGTACTCTGACTCAAAGCTGAAAGACAGGCTCTCAGATTCTAGCCCTTCTCATAGGAGCCTCCTGGCAGGAAGCTGATGCAGTCAGGAAGTTGCCTCCGGAGGGAGTACTAGGGCTTTGGGTCAGTGTTAATGTGCAGGTCATTGCAAGTACAAAGAGACAGCTTTTTTTGGACATCAACTATTTTCTCTAAACCCTATTTTCTGTTGGGGGACTGATGATATGGGGGAGGAATCAAATCATTTTTTTTTCCTCAATGGAAAATCTTAACCAGTATTTTCCAATATGCTCATAATGGACCAGGCCTCCTTCATTCCCTAAGACCACGAGAAGAGCCTATGTGTGTCAACTTTCAAAATTGGCGTTTTATTTTGAAGTTGCTACCACCATTAAACAGTTTCTGGTCAGTATCACAGAAGAATTTATAATGAGGAGAAAAACCTATAGAAGTGAAAGAAGCTGACCATTTTGTTTCCCTGTGTATGGTCACTTCCTCTGCAATTGTGGTTTCCATTCTTCCAAATCTGTACTAGGACTGGAGGTTTGTACTGTGCACAGCTCTCTAACTAATTATTGTCTAGGTGTCAATACAAGTCATCCTATTCTTTCAACTTTCCTCTGCCTGAATTTTTTTCTCCTCTCCTCACACAGAAGAGGGCTCCCCTCTTCCTTGCCAAGGCATTATAAGCTCTCTACCTAGATTCCCAATTCCTCCCTAATAGGAGTCAGCTCCCCCATGGTCCCCTCTCACCACCTTCAATATTCTTTTCAGCTGTATTTGTGCCTCCCTTCATAAACCTGCTCAAATCTCTAGCCTAAAAATATCCTGAGCTTATTTCTCCCCCTCTCTTAAGCCACTATCCTAACTTTTTAAAAAATATATGTTTATTGATTTCAGAGAGGGAAAGAGAGATAGAAACATCAATGATGAGAGAGAATTATTGATCGGCTGCCTCCTGCACACCCCCTACTGGGGTTCGAGCCTGCAACCCGGGCATGTGCCCTTGACTGGAATCGAACCTGGGACCCTTCAGTCCACAGGCCAATGCTCTATCCACTGAGCCAAACCGGCTAGGGCCTACCCCAACATCTTGAAAGAACTGATTGCCTCCACTGTCTCCTCAGCTATCCATTCCTTAGAGGTTGCAACCTGGCTTGCCTCTCTGTGTGGGAGGCAGTGGCAAGACAAGGAGCAAGATGGAGTAAAAACAGAGGCCAAAGCGCTTGAGATGCATTAGACCAGCGGTCACCACTGGTGATCCGTGAGGTCTGAAGGTTGGCGACGGCTGGTTTAAGGAAACCTTGGTTAGACCAAATGAGAGTCAGAATTTGAGAGACAATTCTTGAGTTGAGCCTTGGCTAGCTACATGGCTTAAGGGCACCACCCAATGTATTTTGGAAGAAATGGCACCTGAGCTCAACTTCAAAAGTGGGTATAATTTCTACAGGCAAAGATAGGAGGAAGAGCATCTTCACGTACACAGGGAAATTCCATGTCTTATCTGGGGTCTCTCTTTTGGGTTACCTCATTACCTAGTAGTTTTTGTTTTTGAGGGGATGGTTGGCTTGTTTTTGTGTTTTGGTATGAATTAGTTAACTTTAACAGATTAACTGGCTTGAAAAAAATTGTAATTCAAGGTATGTATATTTTGATGTCAAAAACAAAAGATGAACATGATAGCTGGTTTCAAATATTTGAAAAATTGTCATAAGAAATATGTTATTTGTGTTATCTATATTGCTCAAGAAAGCAACACTAGAGTCAATGAGTAAAGTGAGGCAGATTTTCAATTCAAAATAAGGAAGAGCTGCTCTAGCCAGTGTGGCTCTGTTGGTTGGGCATTGTGCAGGAGGGAGCCAATTAATGTTTTGCTCTCACACTGATGTTTTTCTCTCTCCCTCTCCCTTCCTCTCTCTCTAAAAATAAATTTTTAAAAATATTTTTTAAAAATGGGGACGGGGGGGGGGGCCCTAGCTGGTTTGGCTCAGTGGATAGAGCGTCAGTCTGCGGACTAAAGGGTCTTGAGTTAGATTCTGGTCAAGGGCACATGCTTGGGTTGTGGGCTAGATCCCCAGTAGGGGGCGTTCAAGAGGCAGCCGATTAATGATTTTATCTCATCATTGATATTTCTAGCTCTCCTCCCTTCCTCTCTGAAATCAATAAAAAAAATATATTTTTTAAAAAAGGAAGAACTGCAAATAAGTAGAACTGTCTAAAATTGGATTGGGCTATCTTGCACTTCCCCATCATGAAGATGTTTCAGTGAGAGCTAAATGACTTACATGTTCAGTTTCTTACTAAATACTCACAGGTATGTTAACTGTTGGTGGGGGAGGAGGGCATAGAATCCCCCTTCTATTGGTGGGGGTTGAATCACTAAGGCTTGTCCTTTGACCGTATTTTTACTGCTTGGATTCTTCTCCCTCATGCTTTGACCCTGACTCCTCCCCTAATGTTTCCTTCTACTTTCAGAAGGCTTTACCCTGTACCAGCATAGCAAGCACTCAGAAATTTGTGGATGAAAATGACAACTTTATGTCTCTTACTCTTGGTCTGTCCTTTCCAACCTGGCTGGTATGTAAAGCCCCCTCCCCGCCCTCTCCTACTTTCCCTCCTACTTCTCTGGTCACTCCTTTCCTGTGACCTTTATAGACTCATCTTCCTCTAATAGGCCACTGAGGGTCTGGGTTTTTAAGGCTCAGTCCTAGGCCCTCTTCTTTTCTCATTCTACAGTCTGTTTAGGCACTCTCTTCTTGGTACATGGCTTCAATTTGACAATTTCCAATTTTTTTCACTACGCCTGATTTTCTCCCCTATGAGCTAGATATTTGTGTATCTAACATATCAAATGGGTATCTGATATCTCCTCTAGGCTGTCTCAAAGCACCTCCAATTCAACTTGTCTAAAACATCAGGTCTGTCCCTTTTCAGAACCCCAACCAGGCCCTCTTTTGGAGTTCCTCTTAGGCTAAAAGGCAGTGCCATTTATACACAACCATAAAACTTATCTCCTGCTCTCTCAACACCTGCAAATTCAATCCAATACCATAGTGGTTCTTTTTTTTTTATTTAATATATTTTATTGATTTTTTACAGAGAGGAAGAGAGAGGGATAGAGAGTTAGAAACATCGATCAGCTGCCTCTTGCACACCCCCCACTGGGGATGTGCCCGCAACCAAGGTACATGCCCCTGACCGGAATCAAACCTGGGACCTTTCAGTCCACAGGCCGACGCTCTATCCACTGAGCCAAACCAGTTTCGGCAAGGTTCTTAAACCCTTTGTCTTAGAACCCCTTTATACTTTAAAAATTGAGGACACTAAAGAGCTTTTATTTATGTGGATTATATCGATATTCACGGTATTATAAATTAAAGCTCAGAATTTTTAAAAAGATTTTTAAATTGATTTTTAGAGAGAGAAGAAAGGAGAGGGGGAGAGCGCGAAACACCTGTGCGAGAGTGAAACAATAGGCTGCCTCCTGCACGCTCACTACTGGGGAATCAAGCCCACAACCCTGGCACGTGCCCCGACCAGGAATTGAACTGGCAAGCCCTCAGTGCATGAGACTACACCCAACCAATTTCAGCCACATTGGCCAGGGCAAAGCTCAGAAATTTTTAAAACACAGTAATACTCAGGGCACACATTCCATTAGTCACCAGAGAAATGACATTGCCTCAGGCTTGTAACCTCTGGAAAACTCATGAGGGAGGGAGTGAAAAGGCAGATCATTTCTTAATACTACTATGAAAGCAGTTTTGATCTCACAGACCTCCTGAAAGGACCTCAGGGACCACCCCAAAGTCCCCAGAACACACCTTGAGAACCACTGCAATGCCATATTCTGTCAGTTTTACTTTCTAAATGTCTCCTATCCACCTGTTTCTTCCTCTCTCCACTAAAGTCACTAACTTATTCCAAGCTCTGTCTTCTTTCATCTGGACCACTGCATTAGATCCAGTGGTTCCCTTAGATCCATTCTTACCCCACCCCAATCTGTTCTCCACACTGTAGCTAGATCAATCTTTTCAAAGTAAATCTGAGTATGTTATATCACTCATTCCTTTTCACTTAAAAACCCTACAATGGATTTCCCATTGCTTTCAATATAAGGATCAAAATTTTCATCACATTCCGTAAGGCTCTGCCTCCCTCCCCAGACTCAGCCTGTCCCCCTTCCTCTTGTTCTCAGCTCTCCAGCCCTCAGGATTCTTTGTTTCTCAAACACACCAAACTCCCTCAGCCATAAGGCTCTCCCTGCCTGAAACTCTTCCTTGTATCTCCTCTGTATAACTCTCATTCATGCTCTGGGTTATAGCCTAAGGCTTTCCTGCCCCCAAATCAGGCCACATCCCTCTGTCATACGTGCACACAGCACCATACACCTTTAGTCATAGTCTATAATTATACATTAGTCACAGCATGACACGTAGATGTCTGTCTTCCCACAGATCTATAAGGGCAATAGTGACAGCACCTATGTCCTTTTTATTCTCATGTAGCTGGCACACAGATACTTTGGCAATTATTTCTTGAATGAATAAATGAATGATTAAAAATGCAGTCTGACAGGGAGATAACAAGATAATGTGATAAGCATTATAATGGAGACTAGAGGCCCAGTGCACGAAATTCGTGCACGGAGGGCGGGGGTTGTCCCTCAGCCCAGCCTGCACCCTCTCCAATCTGGGACCCCTCCAATCCAGGACTGCTGGCTCCCAACTGCTCGCCTGCCTGCCTTTCTGATTGCCCCAAACCGCTTCTGCCTGCCATCCTGATCACCCCCTAACCACTCCCCTGCCAGCCTGACTGATGCCTAACTGCTCCCCTGCCAGTCTGTTTGCCCCTAACTGCCCTCTCCTGCAGGCCTGGTCACCCTTAACTGCCATCCCCTGCAGGCCTGGTCACCCCTAACTGCCATCCCCTCTGAAGGCCTTGTCTCCCCCAACTGCTCTCCACTGCAGGACTGGGTCCCCCCCAACTGCCCTTCCCTGCAGGCCCGGTCACCCCCAACTTCCCTCCTCTGCCAGCCTGGTCACCCCTAACTGCCCTCCCCTGCAGGCTTGATCGCCCCCAACTGCCCTCCCTTGCAGGCCTGGTCCCTCCCAACTGCTCTCTCCTGCTGGCCATCTTGTGGTGGCCATCTTGTGTCCACATGGGGGCAGGATTTTTGACCACATGGGGGCAGCCATCTTGTGTGTTGGAGTGATCGTCAATCTGCATATTACTCTTTTATTAGATAGGATAGAGGCCTGGTGCATGGGTGGGGGCCAGCTCGTTTGCCCTGAAGGGTGTCCCGGATCAGGGTGGGGGTTCCCTTGGGGTGTGGGGTGGCCTGGGTGAGGGGCCTGTGGTGGTTTGCAGGCCGGCCACGGCCCCTGGTGACCCAAGTGGAGGCCCTGGTATCTGGGACTTATTTATCTTCTACAATTGAAACTTTGTAGCCTGGAGTGGAGCCAAGCCTCCTGCTTGCTCCATGGCGGCAGCCATTTCTGTTGGGATTTATGTATCTTCTATAATTGAAACTTTGTAGCCTTAAGCGGAGGCCTGGGCCGGCCAGGGTGTACAGAAAGCTTGGCTTCCTCCATCGCCCAGGGCAACCCTAGCCTCCTGCTTTTTCCAGCTCCATGGCTGCCGCCATTTTGTCTGGATTTATGTATCTTCTATCATTGAAACTTTGTAGCCTTGAGTGGAGGCCTAGGCCAGCAAGGGCAGGCGGAAAGCTTGGCTCCCTCATTGCCAGGGAAACCCAAGCCTCCCTCCTGCTCTCTGTGGCCGCAGCCATCTTGGTTGGGTTTATTTGCATATTTGCTCCTGATTGGTTGGTGGGCATGGCTGGTGGGTATAGCAGAGGTATGGTCAATTTGCATATTACTATTTTATTAGATAGGATGGGTATAAATGGTCAACATTTTCAGCAGCTTCCCACTGCCTACCAAAGCCTGAAGCGCAGTCAAGAAAGTGGTCCAGGCATCCTTTCTCACTCTATTTTTCCTCCAAATACATCAGCCAATCTAAAGGATAAGTAAGAGTTCCATAGGCAAATGGTTGAAATGTCCTCTCCCCTCATCTTTGCCTATGGAAATCTTCCATAATCTCTAGAGATCAGCTCAAACAGCTCCTCGCCAGAATGCATTTCCCAGGTCATCCCAGTTAGAAATAATCTCTGCCACTTCTCAGCTTTATAGAAAGACTGGCAGGCTCTGTCCACTACTCTCGTCACATCTATTACTCCAAACCACCTGGGTTCTTGGATCTCACCACCTTCTGTTGTGATCGTGCCTGGCAGGTGGTCTTTCTTGTGGTTGGAATATGTCTCTACTTTAAACTCAGTAAATCTTCCTTTGTGTGTCAGCTCTGATGTTCCCTCTTCTGTGAAAGCTGTTCTCCAAAGTCCTAGGCAGAGTTGGTTATTGCCTGCCTCCTCTGTGCTCCCACAACATCCTTAGCCTTCACTGTAGCATTCATCCCAGTCCAATGGCTGATACATAATGCTTACTGAATGAAGGAACCCAGGATCTATCTGTGTGGGGAGGCTGTATTGCCCACTCTCTAGATAAACAGGAATTACTTCATAGAAATCTTATTTCTCAGCATTCTCATACAAGGAATTTCATATATGACTCCCTACAACAATGGCCCAGCATTTAGCTCTTGCTTCCACATACAAATCACAGGCACTTGCCTAGGAAAAGAAGGCCTCGTCACTGCCCCAAGTCAATTCTCACTGCTTATTCCACAAATGAACAATGCTGCCCTCCCAGCCTCTCAATCTCCAGGGCCAGAGATGCTCTGGACAGTCTCTTTGCTGGGGTCCTGGCTCTCTCTCCTCAACCAGCTTATTGGAAACACAGCTGCCAATTATCAATAATTTTAGAGAAATATGAAACTTATACACAGACTTTCAGCTTGGTAACACTTATTACCAGTGCTTGTTTGAGTTCAAGAAATTACCCAGTGAGTTGAAGTCAATGCCTCAGCAACATATTCTTCTTGCTACTCCCTCAGGAGGCTTATCACTCACAGACAAGCTTAGCAACAAGACCAATGCTCAGACCTCCCCAAGCTCAGCTCAAGATCTTCAGAGAGCAGTTTAGTTTGATGCAATTCTCCCTGTATGGATAGAACTTGGTTTCATAGTGGCAGCAGGGGTCTCAGCAACGTTAGGAGAGCAGGCTCAACACAAATGTTTGATAAGGCCAGATTTCCCCCTTGATACAAATTCCCAGAATTCAAGAAATGGCCCTTTACCTCAGATTCTAGGAAATAGGATCCAGAGCAATATGGGGTTACCTGGTATAATGCACAGATATGATTTAGATTTCTTTCCTGGGGAGACCTGGCAGCAGCTACACAGCTTTCTTCCTAATTAGCCAATTATATATACAATGTCAACAGCCTCTTGTCCTTCTAAGACAACTTAATTTGACTTTTCAAGAGTTTCATTAGTCAGCATCTACCTCTAAGCACAGGGACTCCTCAGGAATCACAGGCAAGAGGTTTGAGGTCAAACTTAGACCTGATTCTGAACTCCACAAGTCCACAATCCTTTGGGGAAAGAATGGTCAAAAATGAAGGTAGACTGCTGCTGGAGGGCTTCACAAAGATGTCTGAGGAGATCACTTTTTCAGAGATATTTAAAAGGAATTTGATTACGCCATCATATCATTACAATGTAAGTTTCCTGAGGATCACAATACCATCCCAGTCATATTTTTTTATTCCTTTTTCCCAAATAAAGGCATAGAGGATTATTCTGCACAGAGTCACAGTCAATAATGTTTGCTGATTGTTTTTAATTAATAATTTAAAAAAATATGGGCAGATTAATTAGATGAGAGAAAAAAAGGGGTGAAATACTCACTGACAGAGAGGTGCCTGCTTCTGGTCTCGGGGGGCTGGTAGACAGTATTTATATCTCCTGCAGACTGGGAAGCTTTGATCCGCACCTGCCTAGACACCCCAGAGTGGGGAGAGGAACTTGTCTGCAAGATAAGAAGAAAAAGACTGAGATATCTTTAAGCAGGTGGGCTGAGAAAAACCCCATCACCCTTACCTAGAATCCACATATTTTCAGCCACCTTCATGCTTTCAATACATGAGCTACAGCAACCCAGCTTTCCTCCAAATTTCAATCCTCAGTCTGTCTTGGAAAATCACTATTTGCTCTATGTAGTTTTATGGCTTCACTGACATATGAGCACTGAGACCCAGTGCCCCAATTTAATAGGCAATGACCCAGACACGGAGGAATAACAGGCATTCCTCTATTAATCTGCCAAACAGAAAAAAGTTGTAAATACCCTCTCATAAAATTCTCCAGCGAGCTTGGGAAGAATAGCAGGAAAAGCAGGAAATTATTTCAGCAGTGAGACCACCTGCCGAGTGGGGGTCAGAATAGACAATGATGGCACCCTCCCTGCCCAACAAAATTCTGGTTGATAAATATGTATTTTTAAAAGTAACTTGAGGGGAGTAGGTAGGGGCTGGGAGGAGGGAGGGAAGGGGGATGGGCGATATCTGTAATACTATCAACAATAAAAATATATTTAAAAAAAAAAGAATATTTGAGGTTAGGATTGTTGCAATAGGAATCTTAAAAAAAGTAACTTGATATGCTATTTCTTCCCATAATCACTCCCTGAAAATTAAGGTAAGATTTCAGTTGCTTCATATTACTGGAGTTTACATGTAAACCATCTCAGAATTGTGTTCATTTGGGAAAGGCTATTTCTATTCTGCCAGAGGTCAAGGACCTCAAAACAAGATCAGCAGCATTACCAGACTGACCCCCAACTTTTGCACTGATCCAGCCAAGCCCTAGAGAGAAAAATAAAACAATAAAAGGGGATCCTTGCATTGAGAAAGCTTAAAACTGAAGTTTGGTGGTGAGCAAGTGAAGTCAGGATGTGCTTACAAATATACAGAGGACTACTGAGAATGGAAATGGGAGCTTGGGATTTATAGTGGCAGCAGGGGTCTCAGCAACATTAAGGCCAGAATTCCCCCTTGATACAAATTCCCAGAATTCAAAAAATAGCCCTTTTCTTCAGGGCCATTTATTTGGGTCAATAATTTGGGTCAAAGTTTCTACTTACATCTCTGTCTTTTACCTCCCAGAAGAAAAAAAAAATCTGACCTAAACAAACTATATCCTGTCCTCCAGGAAAAAGGCTTCCCGTTCTCAGGGGTGAGTTCAGCTGCCAAGCAGCCTCCTCTAATCCCCCCACGCCAGACTTTTCACATGCAGGTTGTCTTGACAAACTGTATTGCTCTAATGGGAAGTCAGAACCAAGGGGAAGTGAATGTTCTTGCTGAAGCCTCCAATGTGCAATAGCTCTCTGCTGAGAGTCAGAAAGGAAAAAGTCAAAGCCACATACTGAGGCAGCAGGCCAGGGAAGGGCAAGCGAAGGCCACAGCCCTGCAATCAGAAGAGCTGCATGATGAGCACCCCAAGGACACCTGCTTGGACTCAGGGCCTTACACATAGTAGGAAGTCAATAAATCTTGGCAACATGAAATAGAAATGTATCAAAGAACATATATTCTAAACTCTCAATTTTAAAATCTGAAAGTTGAGATAGGAAAGTAGGTTTAATAGCCAGCATAAGTATAGATTTGTAAAAAGAAAAAAAAATAAGAGGCTGAAGTTGTGGCAACAGGTTGGAAAGCAGATGAAGGGAAATTAATAAAGGTTTCAAAGCAAGGCTCTCACACTTTAATGTGTACACAGATCACCTGGGACCTTGTTAAAAAGTAGATTCTGATACAGTAGGTCTGGGTGGGGTTGAGAATCTGCATTTCTAACAAGCTTCCAGGTGATAGTGCTGGCACATGGTCCATACTTTGAGCAGCAATGTCTTAGAAGGTGAGTCATGCTTCAATTTAAAGCAACAGTTCTCAACCCTAGCCACCCATCAGAACTGCCCATGAGGCTTTTGACACTTCAGACCAACTGAGGATGGGGCTCAAAGATCGGCATTTTTCAAATCTTCCCAAGTGTTTGTAATAGTCAAGTTTGGAAACCCCAATTTAAGGAGATAAAAGAGAATGGTGTAGCAAACAAAAATGAGGTTGATGCGAGGATTCAGGGAACCCTGAATAAAACTTAGAAGTGGGAAAGAGGAAGGAGGAAGGTGGGACTAGGAAAATAAATGGGGACTGTAATAGAGTGAAAAGAGAGTCAACAGGTGTGAAGGGTGTAGCTAGCAGAACATTTTAAAGATAGCAAACAGAATGTGGCATTTGACCATTCAATGAAAACTTCACTGAAGGATTCTGTGGGTAGCAGTTTGTGTGGCTGACACAAACAACATGCAACATTACCAGGGAACCACGTACATAAAGATTGCAGTGAGTGGAAGCTAGAAGATTAGCAGACAAAGTGGTTATAAAAGTTA
The DNA here is from genome assembly GCF_027574615.1 of Eptesicus fuscus. NCBI lineage: Eukaryota > Metazoa > Chordata > Mammalia > Chiroptera > Vespertilionidae > Eptesicus > Eptesicus fuscus. Next base: position 32,468,418 of record NC_072492.1, on the reverse strand, counting down.
ACCTACAATCTTGATAAAAGATTTGGTGGCATCAAACAAAAGGAATAAGTGGATTCAATTCTGCAGTGGGAGGAAAGCGTGTGTGTGTGTGTGTGTGTGTGTGTGTGTGCACTTCCTTTAGTTAGATTCATGGGAACACGAGCTGAGAAACAGCACCCTGGATCTCACCAGTGCTCTGCTTCAATGGTGGCACCAAGAGACATTTGCATGAATATAGTGATGATAGGTGTAGAAGCATCTAGGTGGGTTATTTAATAAATTTATAGCTTTAACATTAATTTATTTAAAACCTTTAAAAATGTTTTGAAGCTGTGCAACTTGAATAATGGATGCCATGTTTACAACCATTATATAAATTATTTTCTCTTTTTGTTATATACCACCAATATTCAAGGAGCTAATCCATATTGAGATTAGGTGAATAAACCTGTTTTCATTACTTCTACTCTTCAATGCTTTGCAGACTTTGATTATATATATGCTTTTGTATGCAGATACAAAAGAATGCTAAGCTTAAAACCTGGGTCTAGAAAGTTTTAAGAAGATCAAGAGCAGAAAGATAAATTAAGAGTTAGATGCACACATGTTTAGAAAAGTCTTTATTTATTTTAATTCTCACCAAGGAAATGTTTTTCTGTTTTTGTTTTAAAGAGAGAGAAACATTGATATGAGAGTGAAGCATCACTGACAGTTAGAGAAGCACTGTTCTAGAGGTGGGATTCCTGAGCACATAGCAATTTTGAATCATACTTCTGTTTATTAAGAAGCTTGAAGTCTACTTGAGGAAATTCCCAAGGAAAGATATAATCACCACCATTATCACTCACTGTTAGTCTTAAATGCACATCTTTATAAATGCAAAAAATAATAGCAGCTTAAGTGTCCCAATCTACCTAATAAAAGAGTAACATGCTAATTGACTGTACATTCACGATACCCTCCAGCCAATCAGGAGTGGGTATGCAAATTAACCCAACAAAGTTGGCAGGTTAATTTGCATACGCAGGGGCGGGGCGGGACGCTTGCATTGTCGCCATGGCGACGACATAGGCATTCCACACTACCCCAGCCACTCCGGGCCTCTGGGCAGCGTGGAAAGGGGGAAAGGCAACTCAAGGCAGAGCGAAGGCGGTGCTGGCAGTCAGGGGAAGGAAGGCCCATTCTTTTTTTTATTTTTTATTTTTCGGAAGGCCCATTCTTGCATGAATCTTTGTGCATTGGGCCTCTAGTATAGCATAAATGGTTATTTAATTAAATTATGGTATATCCAACTCAAGGGAATTATGTATCCTTGTAAATTATAATTATGAAGATTGTATAATCTGTTAGGGTAAAAGTTACAAATATGCAACAACTAGAGGATAATTATTTTTTTAATGTAATTTTCTTTTCTTTTTTTTATAATATATTTTATTGATTTTTTACAGAGAGGAAGGGAGAGGGATAGAGAGTTAGAAACATCGATGAGAGAAACATTGATCATCCGCCTCCTGCACACCCCCTACTGGGGATGTGCCTGCAACCAAGGTACATGCCCTTGACCGGAATCGAACCTGGGACTTTTCAGTCCACAGGTTGACGCTCTATCCACTGAGCCAAACCAGTTTCGGCTAGAGGATAATTATTAAGCAACCTATAAAGCAGTGTGCAAATTACATCCAATGATTAAACTAATAGGGAATAAACAAAATGGCCTCAGTCAATATATTAACTAAATTGTAGAGGGTATATCAGGCTACATCCTTTAAAAAGGTAATGGCCATGGTCTGACAAAGAGGAAGGAAGAACTGAAGAATGGGGGAGTATAAGGAAGAATGTGGAAAGATGAGACTGGGGAATTAAAAGCAAGGGTAGTTGGGTGATAAATCCTGAGTGATAGGATAAATGTAGATTTTATATGACAGGCAATAAGGAAAAACCGTAAAGAGCAGGTGAGAAATTTGAATAGAGAAATGAAATAATAAAGTATGTATTTTTATTTCAGAATACTTCCCAAAACATCTTTTTTAAAAAGACACACTTGGGATAGAGAAAACAAATCTTCATGCACAGGACACGTCTGTAATATCAGAAAATGTCTTCTTAATTCTAAGGCTCCCTAACTGCATTCTCCTGTGCCTCCTCCTAATTAATAGGACCGTCCAACCCCATACGTCTCTTAAAAAATAAATGGTCGGAGGAAGACACGGTTGCAGCTACAATGCAGCTCTGTCCCTCCCACTCCTGCTCCTGCCTCACGACTGTTCACTCTCACCTAGGAACAAGTTGGTCAGGCAGCTGTGGCACAGCCATGGCTTTTAAAGGTACTGAAAAGACACCCGTGGAACCACAGGTGGTGATTACTAAAGCACAATTACTCTAACCAGCCTCAATGTAAAGCCTTTGGAGAAGGTGTATGCTCATTTGATCAGAGGTGCAATAGAAAAGAATCTCAAAGTGAAAGGACCAGTTCAGGTGCCTACCACGACTCTGAGAATCACTACAAGAAAAACTCCCTGTGAAGAGGGTTCTAAGGCTTGGGATCGCTTTCAGATGAGGATCCACTATTGACTCATTGACTTGCACAGCTCCTTTGTTCACCAGATTACTTCCATCAGTAGAGGTTGAAGTCACCATTGCAGATGCTTGAGCACCATTCCATCTAAATTCTGTCCTGGTATAGTGCACCCATGGCTCTCAGACAGCAATGTCAGCTGTCTACAGCTGGCTGTCTTCAAGCATAAGGAAAGAGTGCCAAGAAACCATTGGGAACATGCATCTGAAGAAAACTGGTAGAAGAATCCATGAGTAGAAGCCAGACCCAGTTTACAAGCATTCTTGTGGAATGTAGTCCCCCAGAGACCCTTTAGGAAAGGAAACTGCATAAAGAATAACTCCTCACTTCTGATAGTCCCTGTTGATTGCCTGCCATTTGGTAAGGCAGCAGCTGGTAAGTTACAAGAGCCCTACAGCCCAATGGCCTTTTTTCCAATGAAGAGAAAGAAAAGTTTATTTCCTACATATGTCCCAAGGGAAAGGCACAGTTGCTGAGGAGTTGTGATTTATGAAGCATGACAGTCTTGAAGCCTTGGTAGCCTTTGCTTATCAGCACTCCCCACACTAATCAAATCTCTCATTAGGGTCCAAATCTAATTGAAAGGACATAAATATAGAGAAAAAAAATCCTTTATTATAAAATGTTTTCCTTCCTCCCACACCACAAGTCAAGTAATCTTTAGTTGCAACTTAAACACTGATGATCTGGCTTCACAGTGAAATCAAATGCAGAAGGCTAACTGGCCACTGACACAGTGGCTAGGCTTATGTTTTCACTTTAGTAGTGGCTGAGGAACACAAAATTCTGTCAAGGAAGCAAGGTGAACCCCTCAAGGACAGCAAGCTTTGTTTTCCGCTGCCAGGCTATGACAGGGGCTACTTACATGGTTTCTGTCCTGAGGCAGCAGCAATATCCTAAGGCTTTTCATGCTTGAGCTCCTATCCAAAATGTCAATTGCTTTATCAAGATCATCTTGGTTCTTCAGCAGGATGGAGAGCTGTGACACAGGACACAAAAAAAGGAAATCATATAAAAGTCTTTAGTTTGCAGAAATAAGCAAAATAAACAAAAAATAAAAATAAGTTTGGAAGAAAACAATCTCATTGGATACTATGGGGTCTTAAAAGATCGCATTAAAATTATAGAGATATTTTCTTTTCTTTACATGTACAATTCAGTAATTTTTAGTAAATTTACAGAGTTGTGCAACCATCTCTGCAATTCAATTTTAAAACAGTTTCACTGCTCAAAAAAGATCTCTTGTATTATTTATGGTCACCCTCCCCTGCCGCCAAACAGCTATAGTCCCCATATTTCTTTCCAAAGTAAGCAGTAGAATCCTGTCTGACATTAACGAAATAAGCAGAAAAGGCACAGGTGGAGGAGGGAGGCAGGAAGAGGATGAAAACTGTTACTCATATAAGGACACAAATTTAGACCACATAGCAGGGTTGGAAAGAGTAAATTTTATGGTAGGTGAATTATTAATAAAACTATTATTACAAATATATAAACATAAATAAAACAAAAATTTTAGTAATTAGTGTATGTATGTCATGAGCTGAAAAAGGTGGGAAATCACTGCTCTAGACATACTCTCTTTACTAGGCACAAACACATTACCTTTCAGACTAATGCAAAGCACCAGTCTAAACAGATTGCAGCCTCTAGTACCTTACTTATAGCTAGGAAAGCAGCCAACTAACTGACAATCAAAAGAATTCCTTCCTGCCCTAGCTGGTTTGGCTCAGTGGATAGAGCATCGGCCTGCGGACTAAAGGGTCTCGGGTTCGATTCCAGTCAAGGGCACATTCCTGGGTTGCGGGCTCAATCTCCAGTAGGGGGCGTGCAGGAGGCAGCTGATCAGTGATTCTCTCTCATCATTGATGTTTCTATTTCTCTCTCCCTCTCCCTTCCTCTCTGAAATCAATAAAAATATATTAAAAAAAAAAAAGAAAAAAGAAAAAAAGAATTCCTTCCTGCCCTGGTCAAGTAGCTTGAGGAGGAAGAGTCAAAGAAATCGCTGAAGTACGTGCTAACTTGTGAAGCAAGCTACTATCAGGAGTTAAACTCTGAGAGAAGAATCCAGCATTTATGACTGTCAATAGAGGTTCTACCCACCAGTTTTCTCCACCTTCCCAGTTCCTCTGCTTCTAGTTAAGTCTGTGCTGGAAAGAAAAAGATCACCTCCAAAATATAAAGGAGACAATATAAGCCTTGGCTCTGATACCATACCTGATTCCACCATGGAGTATTAGAGCTACCGGCACTGAAAGAGCAAGGGAAATGAAAATAGCTATGTAATCTCCCCATATAGTGAAAATAAAACAAAACAAACAAAAACACCCACCAGAGATACCAGTTACTGGAATTAAGAAAAAAAGCTCCAGAAAGTGAAAACATGTGATGATATTACAAGAACAAATCAGGAAATCCTCAGCTAAGCAGAGAGAAAAAAGGTAGGCAGCTGTCCCCACAGTTGTCCCCATATCATCCATCTACTTTCTCACCTCATTGTTCATGTAATGTAGATCAAGAGGCTGCCCAAACACTGTTGTCACCTTGCGCTCCACATCTTCATATCTCACAGGCCGGATGAATGCTATAATTCTGAACAGGAATAGGAAGCATGGTTAATTGCATATTTTAACGTAGGATTTAGAAAGCTATGACTTCTGAGTGATTATCTTGTGTGTGTTTTTTTTTTCAATACAGGACACAATTTGCCTTTTTCTTTGTTGTTTCTTTTTCTTCTCTTACCTGTCTGTATTTTTTCACTCTTCCTCTAAGCATCTTTCAGGTTTGCTAATAGTACCCACAAGTATTTGCTTAGTCCCAACCACTGCTCTACCACTTTGGCTTAGATATTTCTGTCAATGACAGCTCAGTATCATAGCAGGACACCTAGATTTAAGAACTATGTTCCAGCCCTAACCGGTTTGGCTCAGTGGATAGAGCGTCAGCCTGCGGACTAAAGGGTCCCAGGTTCGATTCCAGTCAAGGGCATGTACCTTGGTTGAGGGCACATCCCCAGTAGGGGGTGTGTAGGAGCCAGCTGATTGATGTTTCTCTCTCATCGATGTTTCTAACTCTCTATCCCTGTCCCTTCCTCTCTGTAAAAAAAAATCAATAAAATATATATTTAAAAAAAAAAAAAGAACTATGTTCCAAATATTCCTGTTAGGAAGAAAACCTAGAGATTGGTGCATCAGTCCTAAAACCATGGTCTTAACTCCTAAATGACTCAACTTCAGACTTGAAAGATTTTTTCCATTGCTCATATTTGAGATATCATAGGAATCTCAATACTGATTATCCTCGGAATCGAGATTTCCTGCCATAGAGTCACAGGAATTTCCCTTGAGTCGGTTATATGTCTGATTAGTTTATTAACCAGTGACACATGTGGGTATGTAAGTAGTGCTGATATTGATGCTCTTCTACAAATTCTCATCAGGTCAGTTCAAAGAACAATTCCTATAATGGAGGATATAGTAAGAACTCTGCGAATAAACTAGAAGCCACTGAATTGTACAGTTTGTTAAGATTATATAGGTGTTAACATGATTTGTCATTAACTATCACAGCAAAATTTAAAAGTGGGAAAAGATGAAAGAAGATTGGCAAAATGTTGATAATATTGAAGCTGGGTGACAGGTCCATGGAGGTTCAGTATAATATTCTCTCTACTTTTGTGTGTGTTAATAGAGAAGACAAAAAGGATAAAGACAGATTTGACAACAAATTTAAATTTCTGATGACAAAATAAATCATCAACAAAGTTTAAGAAAATATCGCCCTAACCAGTTTGGCTCAGTAGATAAAGTGTTGGTCCACAGACTGAAGGATCTTGGGTTTGATTCAAGGGCACATACCTCGGTTGTAGGCTCAATCCCTGACCCTGGTTGGGGCACGTGCAGGAGGCAACTAAACGATGTGTCTCTCTCACATCAACATTTCTCTCTCTGTGTCTCTCCCTCTCCCTTCCAGTCTCTCTAAAAATCAATGGAAAAATATTCTCAGGTGAGGATTAACACACACACATACACACACAAAATATCAAACTTGGAGAAAATACTTGCAAAATCAATGGGGAAAAAGACAGACAATCCAATTAAAAAAAAGGCAAAGTATATGATGAGACAATTCAAAGAAGAGTTATGAATGGCTAATAAACACATGAAAAGAAGCTTAGTGTGATGGGAAAAATGCATTACTGAAACTTCCTTCATCTCTTAGTAGGTCCAGGCTAGATGAAATCTGACTACCATGTGGTGGGGTAAAGCACTCAGCCATGGAACCTCTACAGTTCTTGCCTTCCTCCATGCTGAGAGGAAGCAGTGTGTTGTTCTTTCACATCTTTCCTGCTTCCCCAGAGGGGGAAGAGGTATGAACCAGAAGAAGCAGCAATAAGACACAGGAAAGAGGAATCTATGCTATTGGATTTTAATGAAATCTAACCAGATAACTTCTTTAATGTTGGAAGTTATATTGCTGAATATATTAGTCTGTGTCCACCAGGAAATCCAAACATATTGTAATCCTATGTTTTTTCCCCTTAAATCATCTGTCCCAAGCAATGATACTGTTGGGTGCTATCTAGATATGGGTTACCTAGATATGAGTGTTTTTTGGAGCCTGAGAGAATGACTCCTGTAAATTCCTAATCATAAATCATACTCCCGCCCCCTTCATCAGGACCTCAGCAGCAGTTCAAAAGGGGCCAGCCTTTTTGAATAAAGTATCAGAAGACCACTCAGATGTCCCCAGCACACTATGAGAAAAGGATCGGCTCAGAGATAAATTCTCCTTCATTTGGCCTGGAGACAAGCCATTCAAAGCCCCCAAGAGCAGCCCAAAAGCCTGGTCAGGATCAGAAACCAGGACTTCCAGAGTTGGTAAGATCTAAACTGCTGCCAACTCAGTGAATAACAAGCATTTTTAGGCCAGTGTTTCAAAGAGGGATCAAACACCCATAACAATCATCTTACCAGTGTCCAGACATGAAGGTTTTCAAACGGAAGGAGATACTAATCTACAGGCCTCCTCTTCTGCCCTCTTGGGGTTAAGAGGGAGAAAGGTCAGAAGTCTGGACCCCAACCTTCCAAAGCAAAGGGGAAATCAGCTCTCCAGAATGGATACTTGGCATAGATGAATGGGAAAAGTCACTACTTCTTTTTTTATATAAATTTTAATTCTCTAAGGGACTATTTAGATAGATACTGTCTATATTCCCTGTAAAAAGTAAAGGAAGCCCACAATAACATTCTCTACAAAATCCTAAGACATGAAATACACAAAACCAGAGCTGTCTGGCACAAAGCAGCTTGAACTTGGCTTCCTTGCACCAACTTTATAAAGTCCTCAGTTCCACACATAGTACACAAACAGTGAAATGCCATGGCTCCTGAAAACAGCTCCATAAAAAGAGAATGCAGTTTTCAAAACCTTGATACCAATGCTCTGCTGCTCAGGGCTTCAAAAGACCATTCCTGCCTGACCACCTTAAATATTTGTGGTTTCGATCTGGCAGCTTCTCTGAAACTAAACACATACATGTTCTCAGAGTAAGTCTGCTCACTGTAACTGCATACCACTTTGGGAACAGGAATTCAGGAGAGCATAACTGCATAATTAGGCTCCAACACAATTGAGCTTTTGATTTCATATCTACTGAAAACTCTGGGCTGCAAATCTGGCCATGCCTCCAAAACCTAGTCAGGTCAGAAGTGTGAAAAGCAGCAATAATGAAGTGACAATTTAACTTCCCAGCTATTGGCAAGACACAAGAGGAGCAGCTGGGGACAGGGCTCAGAAGGCCTTCCTCCTTCCAGGCCTGGAAGAGCCCTACAACCCACATGGCAGCAAGACTGTGGCTCTGCAGACCACTCTTTGCAAAATGTTTCCACCAGGCAAGCTCTGACAACCGTGTGGGTTTGTAGATGTATCTTTTTAAGGAAGAGCTATAGTCACAAATATCCTATGGAGCTAACTTCAAAGTGGACTGAAAACTGCCAGCAGCAGAGAGGTGCCAATACTAAGAATGTCTGGAGAAACTAAGGTCCTCTGGAGGAACTTGTAAAGTAGGGGGACCTTATACTCAGTAGTATCCTCTTCACCTCTCCATATGCTGGGAGCAAAGAAAAATGGGGGATATCAATGGAAGAAAGGCAAAGAGTGGGAAACAGATATGAAAGGCACACTTATGCACATACTAGTACATACACACAGGGTCCCAAATATCCCATGACCAGAGTTATCTATGGTTTTTAGAAGTTTTTCTTTAAATAACATGAGAAATTAAGTGGAGTCATATTTTTCTTCACTAAGAACATCTACCTTAACTTCCTACAAAAAAATAAAACCAAAAAACTAAATACTGACAATGGAGAAAAGGACATCAGGGTTTTGTAATATTACTCTCACTTCCCTAACAAGGTAAGATACAGAATATAGACTGAAAAACTCCCTCTTTCTATGTTCTCAAGTGATCTGAACTCTTTCACATCTGCGGGACCTGGTGAAGCTTCCCATGACCTAGATCAGTGGTCAGCAAACCGCGGCTCATGAGCCACATGCGGCTCGCGAGCCGCAGTTTGCCGCTCTGTTGACTAATGAGTTTGCCGACCACTGACCTAGATATTATAAAAAACTTCCAATTCATCACCCTAGCCCCTGACATAAACAAAATTAGGGCCACTCTACCAGGGATGGGAATGGCACATCACAGGAGAATCCTAAACTCCCTCTAATGCGTGCAAGTGGTACAGTGTCAGAGTGTCTGGAAGTTATGACTCTGAGAAGGGCTGAAGTCCTAACTTCCTCCCCTCGCAAACTAGCAGATCTCACAGTAACAGAGTAAGAGCAGGAGAGTAAAACATCAGCAGTTTAAATGGCTTCTATATAGACTACAAACAAGTTTCAATTGGTAGGCCAAGCCAAGGGTGAAACTTTACCCTTTATGTCCAATCAACCCCATTATCCAGCCAGTGACCCCCCAAGAATCACTCCAGGGACACAACCACTAATCAGAAAGCAGACTTACCGCCTCTCCCCATTGTGCTCAAACTTGATTCTGACGTCACTCTGCCAAAGAAATGATAAGACAAGTTAGCGGGTACTCTGGCATGTGTTACTCCCAGGTAAGCAATAGGCAGTCATTTAGCAACATCAAGCAAATATCCCTGATGTCCTTTTCCAGCGTCTCTATTCCCTGGGCATTCCCCTTTCCAATGAGTTGTAGTCTTCCAGTTCTAATCTCAGGGCAGCAAAGCTCTTGGGACAAGATCCCTAGGTGGCTGCCCCAGATTAGTTGCTATGCTCTGGCATTTCATCCCTCCATATAATTTCCTGGCCAGGATACCGTTCCTTCTTGTCTTGGCTGATATGACTGAACAGAAAAAGAAATCTTAGTACTGACACTTCCTAGTTATATGGCCACGAGCAAGTTATTTATCCTCTATAAATCTTGGTTTTTCCATCTGTAGGATGGGGCTAAACATATCTAATTTGCAGAGTTGCTATGAGAACTAAATAAGATAATAGAAGTAAAATGCCTTATATACAGTAGACATGCAATAAATGGTTGCTACTGCTACTATTGATTTCTGTGATCCTCTCAAGGCTACCCCCAGGGGGATAACATGGGACCCTGGACAAATTACCTTATAACTGCCCCCAGCTTTATCCTAAATGACCATCATGGGTAGCCTATAAGCTACGGGGGAACAGGAATCACATCTATCTTGTTTCTGTACCCCGGAGATAATCAAGAGAATGATATGTAATATTTGGCCTTAATATTTGTTAAATGGATTAATTGGAGAACAGAGTTGAGTGTAAATATCAGGGGGAAAAAAGGAAGTAGTGTTAGAATGTTAAGGAACAAATCAAGGAGTAAGAGCTATTGTGAAGGGCAAACAACTTGTGGGAGTTAAAAATGAAAGGAAAAGGGAAGAGATATGACAGAACAACAGGTATAGAGGGGGGGAAAAGTAAGATTATTAGGAAATCAACAAATAATATAGAGAAGAGAAAGAATTCATAATCAATGAATGAAATCATATTGAGAAAGATACGTTTATAGAATGGCATGGAAGAAAGTAGAGGCTTTCAAAGAATTGGAAGATGAGGAACACAGAGCAGACAAAAAAGGAAGAGAGTCTGAAAGGTAGAATGGATGCATAAGGACTTCCTCTTCCCAAGAGATTAGGGGCCTAGAATTCTCTTCCAGTCCACTGAAGAACCAGACCAGTAATTCTAATTTACACTCTTAAAATTGTGGAGAACCCCAAAGATCTTTAGTTTATGTAAATTATATCTAATATTTGCCATATTAGAAATTAAAACTGAGAAAATTTATTTTATTCATTTTAAAATAATAAAAAACCAGTACATGTTAACATAAATACATTTTTTTATTTAAAAAAATAACTATGTTTTTTACAAATTTAGTGAGAGCTGGCTGGGTAGCTCGGTTGGTTAGAGCATTGTCCTGATACACCAAGGTTGCGAGTTTAATCCCCAGTCAGGACACACAACAAGCTGCAACCAATGAATACATAAATAAGTGGAACAACAAATCGACGTGTCTGTCTGTCTGTCTCCTCCTTCCTCTCTCTCTAAAATCAATAAATAAAAATTTTTTAAAAAGGGTTTAGTGAGAGAATGCAAATCTTTTCAATGCATGGCTTAATAGGAGACAGCTGAATTCTCATATTAGCTTTTGCTTTCAATATGTTGTAATATTAGATATCATGTAGCCTGTGGAAAACTTTAGATTCTTAAGAAAATGAGGCTGAAAAGGGCAAGTAACATCTTGGTATTATTATGAAAAGCGTTTAGACCACAAGGACTCCTGAAAGGGTCTTGGGAACCACCTAGAGGTCCCTAAATCACACCTTGAGAATCACTGAATTAAAATATAAGCATACCATCCTCTAACCCATTATTTTAAACTAGAGGCCAGTGCACGAAATTTGTGCACTCGGGGGGCGGGGGCGGTGAGGAAGGGTCCCCCAGCCTGGCCTGTGCCCTCTCACAGTGCAGGAACCCCGCAATCAATTGCCCCAAAGAGGTAGGCCCTGCCCACCCATCTGGGGCTCCTTGATGGATTGCCCCAAAGAGGTAGGCTGGTGCCGGAGGTCCTGCCTCCGTGCCACGCAGAGTCGCGGGACCCCCAGGCCTGGTCACATGGAGCCACAGGACCCGCTGCCGTGCACGCCGCGTCAACCCCCCACCCACCCGCGTGCACACGCAGCCCTGCCCATCCGCGTGCACCCGCAGCCTCCTGGTGATCACTCATTGCGTCACCGCGTGAGGGCATGATGACCACATAGGCTTTTATTAATAGGATACAAGGAAACTGGGGGCCAGAGAACTTAACGGCCCTGAAAAGGTCACCTACTGAACAGTGGAGACCAAAGCTTCCCTGAGGAACAGGTCTATGATGTGACAATTCTTCCAAATACAGCCCTGATATAGCCCTCTCATCCTTAATATAACATATGGACCACTTCATCTATAAATAACATATGATGACAGTTAACATTTATTGAGCATATACTATTATACTGAGACTTGTTCTAAGCATCTATCTATATAATCATACATAATAAAGAGCTAATATGCTAATTAGACTGGACGGCGGAATGACCTTCTGAAACGACCAGTGGGCAGAGGGCGGGGCCACGAGGCAGCCGGGGCCGAGCCCCTTGCACAAATTTCGTGCATCGGGCCTCTAGTCCTACCTAATAATAGAGTAATATGCAAATTGACCGTACCTTCGCTATGCCCACGATAGGCCAGGAGGCGCGGGGGGGGCGGGACTCAGGGTGGCCGGGGTGGCTGATTGGGCCGGCGGGATGCTGAGCTTGCGTCACCAGCGGCGGCGCGAGCTCAGCGTCTGCGCCATGGCTGTGCTGCGGCACAGAAGGGGCCTCTGGGGCAGCGAGCCCACATCCCGCCGCCGACCATCAAAAGCGGGGAGCTGGTTGTCTTCTCCGGCACCAGCGGACAGACACCCAGCTCCCCCGCGATCGAAAGGGAAAGCAGGGGAGCTGGCACCAGGCCTTTCAAAAGCCTCCACCGGAGGCTTTTGAAAGGCCTGGTGCACCAGCGGACACCCAGCTCCCCCACGATCAAAAGTAGGGAGCTGTGTCCGCTCCGGCACCAGCGGACCCCCTGCCATCAAAAGCGGGGAGCAGGCTGCCAGCAGTGTCCGCGGAGTGTGCTAGGCTTTGCGGGGCAGTGGATATGGCCTGGATGGCAGGTTAGGCCTAGGGGACCCTACACGTGCATGATTTAATCATGCACTGGGCCTCTAGTCTATATAATAAAAGCCTAAGTGACCGTTATGGTAGAATGACCAAAACGACTGGTCGCTATGATGCACACTGACCACCAGGGGGAGGGCTGCTCAGCCAGAAGCCAGGCTCATGGCTGGTGAGCACAGCAGTGGTGGTGGGAGCCTCTTCTGCCTCTGCAGCAGTGCTAAGGAGCAGTGAGCCGAGAGGTAAGGAGCAGTGAGCAAGCGGGTGGTAAGGAGGGAGGGGTCCTGGACTGCAAGAGAGCGCAGGCCAGGCTGAGGGACCCCTCCACCCCAGTGCACAAATTTCATGCACCAGGCCTCTAGGTTACATGTATCAATTAAACTAACTCTCACAACAGGAACTATTTTTTAAAATATATATTTTATTGTTTTTTTACAGAGAGGAAGGAAGAGGGATAGAGAGTTAGAAACATCGATGAGAGAGAAACATCAATCAGCTGCCTCCTGCACATCCCCTACTGGGGATGTGCCCGCAGCTAAGGTACAGGCCCTTGACCAGAATCGAACCTGGGACCCCTCAGCCCGCAGGTCGTCGCTCTATCCACTGAGCCAAACCAGGTAGGGAAACAGGTACTATTATTATCCTTATTTTATATAAGAAACTGAGTTATAATGAAATTAAATAAGTTCTTTCAAGGTCATGAATCTTGTAAAAGAAAAGCCAAGATTCAAACTGAGGAAGCCCAGCTCTTAACTACCATATTATGCTACAAGTTAAGCATTACATAGGCAAAGGAGGTTTATTTTATTCACAGATGCAGGGCTTCAATGGGAGCATTGAAAGAAGGAAACCATTAAATGATCTTTTGTGATATTACTTTTTGGAACTCATGGAGGAGATGGAAAACTTCCCATATCTAGGGTAATAATGGAGTCAGAACCAGGAGACTGGCACCAATCATGTAACAAGCTATGGGAACTGGGGGACCAGTAGGGAGGATTGTGGTTAGGGTTGTGAGTAGATGGGGATGGAGGAGGTAAAGGGGGAAGGCACTGAGCCCCACCAGGTCTGCATTCTAGGTGAGGGTGAAGATATGTGTATGTATAGCAGAAAGGAGGGGAGGTGCTGCTGCAAAGGAAATTATCCTGTATATTCAAGGTTTATAACAAGTGACAGCAGTTTTTTCACTGTCTTCTTTTTCTCCTTCCCCTGAAACACTAAACAGTTACCAAAGCAAGAGCTCTCCAAAGCATGGTGCCTGACACCTGCTGCCGGGCTCTGACATGCCCTCTCTTAGCTTCCCACTATCTCTAGTTCTACAACGGGCTCTGGAGTAGTCCAAGTGCTCACCACAGCTTGCAGTCCTGTCTGTGCCTGCAGGTAAGTTACCACATCCTTTCACCTCCTCCTGCTCACAGTCCAGGATGCCTTGGTATAGTCTTTCATTATTATTTTTTATTAATAGATACTATTTTTAGAAGTTTTAGATTTACAGAAAAATTGAACAGATAGAGTAATGAATACCCACATACTTCCCCTCTACAGTTTCCCCTATTATTAACATGTTATATTAGTATGGAACATTTGTTTTTGTTATAACTAGTTAACCAATATTGATGATTAACTAAAGTCCATAGTTTATCCAGATGTCCTTAGGTTTATTTTTCTCTGTTGATTTTTATCTAATTTTTATAGCAATAACAAGCACGTAACAATAGCTCTCATTTTTAAACTGGGGCAATAATTAGATGCACCTATGAAGGAATACCCTCAGTCCATTGGGACTGAGGGAACCAAATATATTCATGATGGGCCATAATCTAAGCACTATTCTATTAATCAGAAATTAGTGCATTTAGTTGAAAAGTGACCGTTTTTAAACTTTTGCCTCAAACTATAGATCACTCCTCCTCAAGCTTGTGATTAGTAAGCAGTGTAAGCAAAGAAGCCTAGTGCTCTGAATCCTTTCTCTGATGTGGTGACAGCCTTTCAGAGCACACTCATGACCGACTTCCACGTACCACACTGTGTGCCAAAATCTGCCAAATTCCCAAATCAGTTTCCCTTTTCAGACAAGAATAAGCCATGGATAAGGAAGGTTCAGATAAAGATAACTTAATTCAATTCCTTCCTGCCAAACATTCTCTTTGCCTCTCTGAGGCATTTCAAACTGGCCAAGTCCCCTTTCATAAGCTTCTCTCCCCCCGCCCCGCCTCTGTGACTCTATCCCAGCCCAGGGAACCTGCCACCACTCTAACCACTTCTGCTTCTTTGCTGGTTCCTCTTCCTCATTTCCTCTCCCACCCCTCCCCCAACACAAGACCTGTCCTGATATCTGGACTTTTGGCCTCTGGATTGATCCCTCCTCACATCTTCTCCTCAGTAGAAATAAAAAATCTCTATATTCAGCTCCAATCTCTCAAATAAAACTTCATCCAGGGAGAGGTTAATGGGGGGGGGGGGGGGGGGGAAGGAGACATTAAAAAACACACTCATCTGTCTGCCACATATCTAAGGCAGATATGTTGTTGTTAAGAATGTAGTGCAGCCAAAACCGGTTTGGCTCAGTGGATACAGCGTCGGCCTGTGGACTGAAGGGTCCCAGGTTCGATTCCGGTCAAGGGCACGTACGTTGGTTGCGGGCACATCCCCAGTTGGGGGTGTGCAGGAGGCAGCTGATCAATGTTTCTCTCTCATCGATGTTTCTAACTCTCTATCCCTCTCCTTTCCTCTCTGTAAAAAAAAAAAAAAAAAAAGAATGTAGTGCTAGCCCTGGCCTGTGTAGTTTGGTTGGTTGAACGTCATCCCATGCATCAAAGGGTCGCCGATTTAATTCTCATCAGGGCACATGCCCAGGTTGTGGGCTCAATCCCCAGTAGGGTGCATGTGGGAGGCAGCTGCTCGATGTTTCTCTCTCTCAAATCAATAAAAACATAAAAAAAAAAAAAGAAGAAGAAGAATGTAGCACTAGCTTCAAACCCTGGCGCTACAACCTCTTAGCTCTGTGACCTTGAACTTGTTACTAACCTCTCTGTGACTCAGTTTTCTCATCTGTAAAGTGAGAACAGTGATAGTATCTATTTCATGGAGCTATCAAAAGAACTGGATGAAATAACTGATAAAAGTATGAGAACTGATATATCATAACTGCTCAATAAATAATAATACAGGCCCAGGATCCTTTAGCCAGAACTGTTGGGGCCAAAAGTGTTTCAGAATGCACTTTAGGATTTAGAGAGGTAGTATGGTACATGTTCTATGTATTATTTGACACCTCCCCCCAGGAGGAGGGTGTCTGGGGCAGCACTCCCATGGCAGAGGTAGAATGCTCACAGGAATCTCACGTACTCCTCTGCATTGCTTAGCCTCTCTTGAAGTTAGTTTTGGGCTGTGTGACTAGTTCTGATCAAGAGTTGGGAACAGAATTGAGTTTCAGACTATCTTCCCTGGCAGCCACATGTTCCAAATCAGTGGAGCCAACCTCAATTAGGGTCCCTAAGTGACTGAGGAATCCTGACCTCCCCTTCTCTGTATTGGACATATTGTGTTAAGTCACTAAGATTTAGGGTTTATCTGTTAAACTAGTTTTTGTAAGGAAAAGTATGAATATTCACAACAAATGGAATAAAGACTCTAAATAACCACTATGTTCATTCAGACCAGGTGTGTTTTTTTAATCTTCACCCGAGGACATGGTTTTTTATTTTTATTGATTTTAGAGAGAGAGAAAAGGAGAGGGAGAGAGAAACATTGATGTGAGAGAGAAACATCGGTTGCCTCCCACATACAACTCCACCAGATATCAAACCTGCAATCTGGGTATGTGCCCTGACCAGGAATCGTACACAAGAACCTTCGATGCATGGGATGACGCTCCAAACAACTGAGCCACACCAGGTTTTGTTGCCAAATGAGTTTGCCACAAATTTACCAAAAAATAAAAAATTGCCTTTCAGTTTACAGTACTCTTTTGAATTGCAGATAAGGGACACTGAACCTGCAAAAACCCCATGCACATATAGATGCACAGTCAGAGTTTTTCACTGTAATATCAAACTCAACCTAGACATAGTCTGCATCAAGTACCCTCCTAAACTAGTCTCCCTTCTTAGTGTTGCTATTTCTAACCTTGGTACCACTGTTCTCTTGGCTACAGGCTCAAACCTCAGAGTTCTGCTTGACCCTTTCCTTTCTTTCCCCTCCTCACAGCCAGACAGCAAGTTCCAATTCTCCCTTCAAAGGTCTCTGGTTTAAGACTCTGTTACCTACTCTCTCCATCATCACTCATTTTGACCCTTATTCTCTCACTCCTGGATTCCAAAAGTAACTCTGTACTTTTTGGCAACCCCCTTCCAACATAGTTTACATTCCTCTACAATTTCAATCATCTGAACCACTGCTTTCATCAGGTCCCTTCCTTATTAAAAAAGTAACCAGTGATCCCCATGACCTTATGAAATAAAGTCTAAGCTCTCAGCTATCATTCTAAGTTCTCTGGAATTTAAGTCCATCTCACATTGCTTGTTCTCAACAGGAACCCTCTCTCCAGACAGATCAATGTCCACCCTATTTCCTGAAATATGCCATATTCATTCCTTTCCCTAGGCCTTTAATCATTCTGTTTCCCAACCTGGAATGCCACTCTTCTTCCTTTCCACCTAACTAAACTTTTACAGCCTAGTTCAAGTGCCACCTCCTCCAGAAATGACTCCATAACTCCTTGGCCCAAGTTCATCTTTCACTTTCCTGGCTTCCTATAGCACTCACTACTTGTACCATATATTTAGGCATAGTCAGTCACATTTACCTTAGTTTCTTTTTTTCATGAATTTCTCATTTCCCAATATGACTGCATGCTTCCCAGGGTACAGCAAACATAACTTATGTTTCTTTTGTGTGTCTAAGAAACTTAAATAGGCACATGCTGAACTAAATGGAGAGATGCCATAGAGGCTGAGGTAAAAGTTCCAGTACAAAAATTCATATCTTGACAGATTCAAGAGTCCCCTGCCCATTACAACCAATCTGGTGAAGGGAATAGTGAGAGATGCACCCAGGAGAACAGTGCAGGTCTCCAGGGTTACCTACATATTTGGGAACTCAGTAGGGGCAATAAGAGTAACAAACGATGACACCAAACTTATGCAGAAATGAACTTCTCAAAGTCTAACTCAACAACTGCACATGGCTCGCAAGAATAAAATAAAAAAATCAGTGTTTATTAAACAAAGGTTTGTGAACTAATTTGTGAACTAGCTGGCAAGGAGCTCAGCTAGCCAACAGGTCTGGTACCCTCCCTCTAATTCTGTAGTGCTCTCTCTCCCAGTACTTGCTATATTCTTTTGATGCTCCCACATCTTTGGCATTAGAGTCTTTATTTTGCCAAAGATAAATAAATGAGAGGAAAAAGAAAAGGGCAATAAAAATCATTTTATTTGTATGTGACTCATGAAAGTCCTAAGAGATCAGTGGAAGATATTATTTTAAAGCAGCTTCTTACAACATAGAATAACAGGCTTGTCTATTGCTTTATGAGGATTTTTGTTTGTTATCCTCACCTGAGGACATTTTCCCCCCACTAATTTTTAGAGAGAGAATGGAAGGGAAGGGGAGAGAGAGAGAAACATTGATGTGAGAGACACATCAATTGGTTGTTTCCTGCATGCATCCAGATGGGGGCCGACAGGGGCCAGGGATCGAACCTGCAACCCAGATATGTGCCCTTGACCGGGAATCGAAATCGGTGTGTGGGCCAACTCTCTAACCAGTTGCTCTGTAGCTATGTGTGGTAGTGGCTACTACATTGGACAGCCAATGTATATTCCTTTATGTTTTATTTTTAAACTAGCCAGCCTATCTTTGCCTTGAAAGACAAAGGAGGTCCTAAAGAGCCAGGTCTATCATAGTAAAAACAAAAGGCAGTCTGTTAAATCACTGATCCTGCTGGGGAACAGCTCTTAAAGTTCCCCTCTAGAACTGATAGCCAAGAGAACTGACCTGCTTGTGCCTGCTATGAAGAAAACAACTTTCCTATTCTGAAGCACCTAATAATGAACATCTAGAGCAGTGGTTCTCAACCTTTCTAATGCCACAACCCTTTAATACAGTTCCTCATGCTGTGGTGACCCCAACCATAAAATTATTTTCGCTGCTACTTCATAACTGTAATTTTGCTACTGTTAATGAATCGTAATGTAAATATCTGTGTTTTCCGATGGTCTTAGGCTCTATCGCAGCGGTTCTCAACAGGTTGAGAACCGCTAGCAGGGTCGCCTAAGAACATTGGAAAACACAGATATTTACATTACGATTCATAACAGTAGCAAAATTACATTTATGAAGTAGCAACGAAAATAATTTTATGGGTGGGGTCACCACAACATGAGAAACTGTATTAAAGGGTCGCGGCATTAGAAAGGTTGAGAACCACTGATTTAGAGGGTCAGACTGAGACCCTTGGCTTTGTTCAAGCCTCTACCTACCATTCTGATAATATTTGAGAGAAATAAGAATCTGTGGAAATAAGAATTCTATATTTTCCTCCATTTGGATTTTCAGAAATGAGTCTAGTTTCAGAAGTATGCAAAGGGCCATCAGACAATAATAACAATTCAATAAAGGTAGAAAACCTTGCCGAAACCGGTTTGGCTCAGTGGATAGAGCGTCGGCCTGCGGACTCAAGGGTCCCAGGTTCGATTCCGGTCAAGGGCATGTACCTTGGTTGCAGGCACATCCCCAGTAGGGGGGTGTGCAAGAGGCAGCTGATCGATGTTTCTCTCTCATCAATGTTTCTAACTCTCTATCCCTCTCTCTTCCTCTCTGTAAAAAATCAATAAAATAAAAAAAAAAAAAAATAAAAAGGTAGAAAACCTTAACCCTTTAGGTTCCATGACAGTATGCCTAATTCTGGTTAGAAGCTTTCACTAGAGCTCATATCTACAATGCCAGAACATAATAGATGTGATGTAATCACTACCGCTTCATTAGTTTTAAATGTATAAAATGCTCTACGTTCTGTCCATGAACTTAAAACAGCTTGATGAGATAAACACAATGGTCATTTTCTCTGTGTTTTAGGTGGGAATACTGAGGTTTATAAAGGCTGTTAAGACTTACACAAAGTAAAATTATTGTGATCAGGAGTCAGTCAGAAGATCTAGGTTTGCTTCCTGGCTCTCCTCAATAACCTTACATAATCACTTTGTAAACTTTAAGGTACTACACACACGCTTATAGTTGTTGTTAACTGTTGTTGTGGAAAGCCCTCTGTTAGTTGTAAAAGCCTATGTTAATGGATTATTAACACTCAATGGCTTCTGACCAGTAATCTTTTTACTGCACTAAGAGTAATAAACAATGTCAAGCTCACAGAGAAATAGCACCTGTTGATTATAAAGCACTGTGAGTTGATGACTGCTAAAGGGATGTTGCACATCACTACCTGCAAGACTATCCATAAGCCCAGCACACTTAGAATGTGCCATGTCTAAGAATGTCCAGCCAGCTCCAATCGGGCTGTAGGCTTTCAGGGACCTAATGTACAGGAGGGAAAGTACAAAGAACACAGATCCTATCTCCTAGCAAATAGTTCATAGCTAAGCACCTCATGGCCCATGTACTTCCATAGCTGCTCAGATGTTTAGTTGTTCCCTAAGGCATTTTCTTTTTCAATCAGTTACTCAGCTTATTTACTTAGAGAAGAGGATGTCTGAAGCCCTGCCAAGCAGAGATATTAAATTAGGTGGTCTAGTTCTTCCAGGCCTCAGCCCCCAAACAATTTTGTCAATGAACCCACAGCTCCTCTGGCTTTCCTCGTTGTACCAAGCTTGAGCTCCATAAATCTGTGCCAATCTCAGCTCTGCCTTGTAGCCAGCACTGCCACTTTCACACTAACGTGTTGTTTGCCACTGCCAGTGCTATCTCCCGCATGAAAAAAAAACAGCTTTCCCGCGGGCCAAAATACTTGGCTACTTTCAACTGGGCCTCTGCAATTTGAATCTTTAGTCCAATTTGACATCTCTTAGCCATTTAAATTAGGTTTTGATCTTTCATTCCTTTCTTCTCCTAAGCATGGACTTCTGGCAGAAGATCTGGTAATGGAGAAAACTGTTTAATTCCACCCCAGGCCCAAGTGAACAAAAACAAAAATAATTAAAAATGTGAATTCACTCTGTAAATTGTAAAATCCTATGTTAACAGATCATTAATGTCTCCAGACTCTTAGGTAGGGTCTTTTCATTACACTAAGCTGTAAACACCTCTCTCCCCTAAAAGTTCCCTCCACCCACATCTCGCTCCAACCTTCCTAAAAATGCATTCACTGAGACTTCCTCCCTCTTTCTGCTTTCAGGATTTTGCTGAAGAATATTTCTCCTGGTCAAATGTTAAACATCTACTAAATTTCCCAGGAGAGACCATTCTACAGCCTTGACTTTATTAAGGGAAAAAACTATCATTGCCTTTTTACCCAATATTAGCATAACACTTTGCGCTTCAATTTTTAAATGGCCATGTTTGTTCCACAGCTTCACAAGCTTATGACCTGTGTGAAGAAATGAATGTGTCAATGAATCACTAAACATCTCCAAGCATGTACTGAATTCCAACAAATCAGTAGTCCCTTATATAATATATAAAGTTGTGTTGTCCAAGATAATAGTCACATGTGGCTATTTACATTTTATATTATTAAAATTAAATAAAATTTAAAATTCAGTTTCTCAGTTGCTCTTTAGCTATGTGTGGTAGTGGCTACTACATTGGACAGCACAAATATAGAACATTTCTATCATTACTGAAATTTTATTGAACAGCACTGATAGAGTCTGCTTATGAATAATATTATTGTAAGGAATGGTGATGAGAAGCACTGAACATAGGTAACAAGTAACCAGTACTCCCTACAAATCCACAACTTGTCTGGGAAATGAACTCCATACTCTTGCAGCACTAGTATCAGGTTCAAAAGAATATTTTAATTTTAACAGGTAATTTGGTTCCTTACCAAAAGGTTGTCTCACTGGCCCCTGTACATAAGCTTGTTGTTACTGTGGGGCTGTTCATAAAGGCTGAGCTACTGCTGTTTTTGTGTTTTTTTTTCCTTTAAAAACAAAAAACTGAGATTAATAGCTTGTATCCTCCTCTACGCAAGTGAAAAAGTTTGATGATATTCAAGTAAATTATGAATCCAAATAGCCAGTACCTCTTGCTAAGATTACTTCCTAACCAGTAGTCAATATTTTTCACAGCCTTCTACCTTCATAACCACTGACTTCACTCCAATAACAGCAGTAGGCACAATAATCAAGACTTTCCTTATTATGGCTTTTAGCTCTAAGCAGAATCCCTAAAAAGGTAAATATCCCTCAAGGATCAATCAGGGTCCACTCTACCCCTCTTCTTCCCAGCCTGGTCCCTTTGGGCCTTCTAACTTAAGAAAGCTTCTCCTTTTCACCTACGAACTGATATACAGGCTAATAGTCCAGTCTGGAGAAAGATCAGCTGACTAGAGCAGAGTTAGCAAGCACACTCCACATAGGAAGACAGGAAGGAAAGTGAGGTCATTAGGCTCAAGCCTGGGGGAGGGGACTCACTTCTGGTAAAATGCTCCTTCCAAAAGCAGCTTTGAATAGAAATGAATTATAGCAAGGGAGAACCCACACAATTAGAATAACGTATGAAAATAGTACAAAAATGGGCCCTATTCTGTTGTTCCCTTAGTTCCGTAAGGTAACCACAAAAATAAAAAAAACTTTCTAAACTAATCTTTCTATTAAAATGAAACAAAAGGTACTCAGGGTCCCCAGTTTTACTAAAGACAGAAATACTCTAGGAGGCCATATCTAGCAGACCTCAGACAGAAAAACTTCAAGAACATCACACTTTCTCTAGAAGCCAAGGGTACTTCTGAAGAATTGGTAGACAAGGTGCAAATGAGGAGAGAGGTTAGCTGATAATGAAGAGATCCACCAAGGGAGAATATCATGGACAAGTTTTCATCAAACACACCAAACACCGCCATCTAATATAGTGCTAGATACCCACTAGGGAAGAAAACTCCCCATCATTCATTCCTTCCTGCAGGCCAAAGTACCCAGGAAACGAGGAGGTAAATGACACTGCACATGAGAAGGTTCTCAGCACGTAAGTTTAAATGTTAACAAAAATAAAAACTGTTTTCTTAAAGAATCACACAACTCTTAATAAAATAGGCATTCTCAACTATCTGAGTTAATAAAGGAAAATAACTGTAAACAACAACAATAAAATCACTCACTCATTATTACCTTTACAATATATTATATGACATTTTATTAAATAAAATTCCCTTCATAATTATATTTTATATAAGCTAATACTAAAATTAATTAAATTTTCCTGAGTATATACTGTAAAGTTGTCTTCTGAGTTAGGGATCATAAATCTGGATAAAATATTGGCCAAAAAAACAGAAAAGTTATATAAATACTGTCCCCATAATAAATAAAAGAATTATTCTCATTCTCTGCAAATGAAACACTATACACAAGGTTAGATGCACAAGGCTTTGGGATTCCAGATTGTGATTCTTTTCACAATCTTTTTTTTTTTTTTAAATATACTTTTATTGATTTCAGAGGATGGGAGAGGGAAAGAGAGATAGGAGCATCAATGATGAGAGAGAATCAATGATTGGCTGCTTCCTGCACGACCCTACTAGGGATCGAGCCTACAAGCCAGGCATGTGCCTCCTACAAGCCAGGCATCGAACCATGACCTCCTGGTTCAAAGGTTGATGCTCAACCACTGAGCCGGGTTTCTTTTCACAATCTTTTAAGTGGTAAGTGACATATACCACTTAAATGTATATATTCTTGGCTTCTCAAATATTTCCTATTTGAAAACTCCTCTCCAACAAATTTCATTAAGTCTACCAGGGCCACACATACCTGCCTATTTGGGTGACCCGTGTCTTTGTTCTTCATGGTCTCATATGCAGGCACCCGGGGACGCCGGCTCATCTGGAGGGCCACCAGATCCTTCATGATCGAGTTCAATGCCTCCTGTTCATCTACAATGAAAAAGAGCACCTGGATTAAGATACTTTAGTACAGACCAGCAAAGTACTTTCACAAATTATATGACTAATACTCAGAGAGTTCTGCCCAGGTAAAACGACAGGCTTTATAACTGTAATTATATACATTCCCCTCTGTAATCTCTCTGAAAAGTAACTGAGGTCAGACTATGGCAGTTTGAATTTTAATGGATTCTTAACAGTTCTCTAATCAGATCGCAGGCAGCAACATTTACCAATTCACTGGGGCAAGGGAGGTGTTCAAACAGCAATTCTTCCAATGTCACAGAAACTCAACCAGGAAAAATAGATGAAAAGTTGGAGAACTGAAGAACAACGTGGCACAGTGTAGTAGGGTACTGAGTGAAAAAATGAATTCATGGAGAGCTGATTATGGAACAGTTAGTCACAGACTTATTCTCCAAGTATCATATGCAGGAGAGCACATTTTAAAAGATACCAAACAAGGATCTCAGGTAGTAGCTCTGAACACAAGTTGTCTTACAAGCCTAGCCTTTGATTACCTTCCTCCCAAACCGTCACAAGTTTATAGGCCTTCTGCTTCCCATAGGGAAGTCAAAAGGCAGTTCTATTGTTTTTCTTCCCTAACTGACCAAGCAATGCATTGTCTCTTTTTTACTGGCATTACTTTTAAACCCCTTTTCTTGAAATAGCATAAAGTACTGGAGTTCTCATGTACTTAAGACAACTGGCCAAATTCTAGAATCCAAATCAGCCAAATTCCATGTTTTATAAAATTCTCCTTGTCCACTTCAATAGCATTTGAGAGTTGAAAATAAATAAATCTGTTGATCTGGAAAGGAACATGAGGGATAGAGTTGTTATACTTGCTTTGGTGACAAGTGAGTCACCTGGGGACTTGGGGCACACCTTAAAAGAATCAAGAACAAAAGACTCCACCCAAAGGCAGTGCCTATCTTCTGCCCTTTATCACTGTCCCTTGGAAATATTCTAATACCTGGTGGGAAGGAAAGAACAGCATGAAGTATAGGAAGTAAAACTGCACTCTATGGCCCTCCCCTCTTCCTAGACCAAATCTGCTCAGGTGTCCTACATGACCTCAGAGAAGGATGCCCTTGAAGAAGTTTTTGTGTGCTCAGAACAGTAAAATTAGATTTTAGGCCTTGGCTGGCTGGGTAGCTCAGTTGGTTAGTGTCGTCCCAATATGCTCAAGTTGTGGGTTTGATCCAGGTCAGAGCATATACAAGAATCAATCAACAAATGCATAAATAAATGGAACAACAAAAAAAATTGATATTTCTCTTTCTCTCTCCGGCTTCTTCCTTTCTCCCTCTAAAAGCAATAAATAAAAATAAAAATAAAAAAACTTGCAGGAAAAACATGAGTAGCTTCCCATCTAATTCCACTTCAAAATATACATATTTACAAAAATATGCATGAGAGTGATACAATTGTACCAAAAGAATGAGGTAAATGGGATAAAGAATGAGGTGAGGAGGAAGTTGGTATTTACAGAAAGACATTTGTCAAAATTAAAACACATATATCCCATCAATTATTTCATTTTCTAACAACTTTCTATTTCTATAGGCTCCTTCAAACAAGGGAACTGCTTGGATATTTGTTTATTTTGTATTTTAACCTCCTAATCAAGATTTAAAAACTAGATAATAACATATAGGCTAGGAAGTTTGGCATATATATAGGCTTACACATTAAATTGGCTTACATATTATTAAAGATGTATGTATAAAATTGGGCCAACTGTAACAGTAAATTGTGATCAATATAAGGAGGATTATGACTATGTAGGTGTTTTCATAGGGGCATCCAACAATATTTCTAGCAGCAGAATGCATGGAGTTTTCCGTATCAAGGTAACCACACTTAGAATTGAGAATTTCAGTTGTCTCAACTCAGATATTGAACCAAAATGGACGTAAATACACACACATGCTTTTTAAGTTAAATCCGTGACAAATAGACTTCGTAAGTCATTTTTAATTCTGTATAAGATGATGCTATTATAAGAGCTGGTTTATCAGGTTGACAAATTCTATTTCCAGGAAGCTAACCAATTCCTCGCATTACTTAATGGATAAACTTGCTTGGTAGTTCCAGTGTTGAGAATACACTAGACTCTAGAGGGATGGTATGGCACTATCTCTTGAAATCCAGGACAACTGACACAAGTGAAACAGGGTTATAGAATCTGATTATTTTTAAATATATATTTTTATTGATTTCACAGAGGAAGGGAGAGAGAGAAACATCAATGATGAGAGAGAATTATTGATCTGCTGCCTCCTGCATGCCCCACAATGGGGATTGAAATCGCAACCTGGGCATGTGCCCCGACTGGGAATCGAACCATGAACTCCTGGATCATAGGTCAACACTCAACCACTGAGCCACTCTGGCCAGGTGGAATCTGATTTTGTGTCAAAGTCGAATATATTGCTAGAGGCAGACTAGGTTTTAAACTGATACTTCAAACTGAGAGCATGGATAAAGACAGGAAGTAAATCAAGTGGCACTTTTAGGCATTTCTTCCTGGAGTGAGATTTTAACTGAATTATCACTCCAGTATGGAATTCCTTAAAAAATAAAAACAAACAAAACTTCTGAAAACAAATAGCAGCTTTCTTAGAGTACAGCAGTCAATGAACTTTGGAGTCAGAAAGACCTGGGTTTAAGCTGGCCTTGAACAAATCACTTATTCACCCTAAACCTCAATTTCCTCATCTGTAAAATGGAAAACATAAAGCATCATTTCAGAGCTCCTGTGAGAGTTAAAAGAAAAAAAACAAACTTACAATTATCCCCCTCATGTTACCTAACACTTAGTAATGCTATAAAAAATGCTGGCTAGTATTATCATCAATGGAAAAAGGTGAATGGGAAAAGACTAAGGCCACTTAATCTACCCTAATACTTAATTTTATTCCTGAATTTTTATTAATAATAACCATTTACTGAGTATAATGGTTAATGTATAACATAGTATACATTAATTTTGACAGATACTTCAAGGTATTCAAACTCTAGGGATAAAAGAATAAACAACACACAAACACGAGGTTATACAAATAGAGACTGAATCAGACAGTATACAAACCATGGTACATAAACACACGTGTAAAAAATTTTTTTACAGTGTAAGTAGCAAGAGGTTGTACAGGTTTTTACATAATTATTAACAGAATAAAGATTCATTCAGAAAAGCAAGCTGCTCCAGTTATGAAGGAGAGTTTTAAAAAATGGACTGAGGAGGAGAAAGGACATAAAAGCAAGTGAGAGGTAGAGGGGAAGAGAAGAGACTGATCCTCAGTGCATTATAATCCTTATAGAGGAGAGGAGGAAGAAGGTATGCTAGCAAAAAACCCTTTAACAAGAGTGGAAAAAACAAATAGTGACACCACAGAAGTCAAGAGCAAAGAAGGGCAGTGGTAGATGTAAACTAGGAAGATCCAATAGAGTAGTAGAGGCAGAAACAAATTTTAAAGGGAATCAAGAAGCTGGAGATTAAAAGAAAATTGGAAGTAGTGGAAGTCAACAATTAATTCATTTGTGAACTTTACATGTGAACAAGTTGAGGCAGGTAATAGTGTGCTATAACCTAGAAAAGATTTCCTGAGGATGAGGTGATCTGACACACTTAAAAAAGCTACCAGGAAGCAGCAGAGAAGTTGATTCTAGAGATTAAGATGTTAAGAATCTAGAGGGGAAGAGTATTCATAGAAAACAGAAAAGAAGGGATTTATGAAACAAGGCTTAAACTGTGGAAACTCTTAGGCAGTCGCCAGCAGACAGCTATACACAATTAGCCGCCGGCATACACTTCTCCAGATACCCTGACCTATGATATGGGGGCTACCAGGCAACACACTCCTCTATTTTAGCTCCATCAGGAAGTCACTTCCAGACTCAACTACTGCTTCTCTACCTAAAAGCTGGGTCTTAAGGCACTCCCATTTATGAATTCTCTTGGCTAAAAACCCAGCAAAGTTTCTAGAAGAACCATGTCCTTTGGTAAACATTGTTGTCCTTTATGATGTCTGTTTACTATGGAGAAGAGAGTGTGTCTGACATTTGTCAAACTGTAAAGGTACACAGGAAAGGGAGAGATCAATACTGTAGTTTTGGGATTGACATACATAACCTAAAGGTCTGACTATAGCAGTGATGGGCAACCTTTTGAGCCTGGTGTGTCAAACTTCGCCAAAAAACTGAGCATAACTCGGGTAGTGTGTCACTTTGAGGAAAAAACATTATTTTGCAAATGTTTCATCCTCAGGAGCAGCAAATGTTTCATCCTCAGCATGCGGCCACCTTAGCGGCCGCGTGTCATCAGAAATGGCTACGTGTGTCAGTGCTGACACGCGTGTCATAGGTTCGCCATCACTGGACTATAGGATTATGTATGTCAATCCCAAAACTACAGTATTGATCTCTCCCTTTCCTGTATACCTTTACAGTTTGACAAATGTCAGACACACTCTCTTCTCCATATATACAAATCTCCAAAGTAATACTTAAATATTTTTCTTCATTTAACTACGTAATGATGTTATTTCTTCATCTTGCCAACACTCTACCCTACTGTGCCAGATCATCTGATCACAATGCTCACCCAGGAGATCCTGAACTTCAGATTCTCTCTGAGTCAGACTTTACTATCTTATTCTACATATTTCACATATTCCCACTGTCTCCACCCTGACCATACCTAGGCAAACATCATTTTATAGTTAAGTATAAGCAAAAACAGCCCAATCCTCAATTCACTATGAACTTTCTTCAAGGATGTGGTTCAACTTTTGCTAGATCTCAAAGTCAAATTCTGGTATTTATTTTTCTGTTTCTGGGATATAAGAGCCCTTCATATTAGTTGGTGGCTCAAAATGTAAAAATATATATTACAAAGTAAGCCACTGCTTCCTCATAAGAATCAATATTTCACCACTACATATTTTAATGTTTAATGAAATTAACCTAAAGGTCTGACTATAGGACTATGTATGTCAATCCCAAAACTACAGTATTGATCTCTCCCTTTCCTGTGTACCTTTACAGTTTGACAAAGTACAACCTACAACACCTCATTACACTTATTTGTTTACATGTTTCTGATTTACTGTGCCTAACAATAACTTCTTAAGGACATGATAAATTCAGGTACGGGGCCTAACTCGTCATCTGACATATAAATGACAATAAATAAACAAAGAATAAATGGATAGCTTATATACAACCAAGAAAATTGTTTCTTATCCTTTTATTCCCTAAGTGTTATTCAGTTGGACAGATATTTACTTTTTACAAATGGCTAAAATTCTGTTGTAAAATCCAGCTGTCATTTTTTTTTAATATGTGAAATCTAGCCCTAGCCAGTTTTGCTTAGTGTAGAGAGCCTGCAAACTGAAGGGTCCCGGGTTTAATTCCGGTCGAGGGCATAAGCCCGGGTTGTGGGCTCAATTCCCAGTAGGGGGGTGCAGGAGGCAGCCAATCAATGATTCTCCCTCATCACTGATATTTCTATCTCTCTCTCCCTTTCCCTTCCTCTCTGAAATCAATAAAAATATATTTTAAAAAATAAAATATCAGAAATCTAGTTGTAACATTGCCATATCGGTTTCTTATATCTCGATCCCAACTTCAAAGAAAACAGTTCCTAACTATTGAGTCTGCATAGGTGGTCAGATTCTAGCCAAACTGAATTGAGACTGGTCAAACTGGGAGTTTCCAAGTTGTCTATAAATTGTATTGATTCTGACTTCAAACCAAGTTATCAAACCAGAACCACACGATCCTTAATCCTAGACTCAGTTCATTAGTTTCCTGTAACATTTCCAAGTTGTTACATATTTTTCAGTAATACTTCCCACTAAGTTTCAGATTGCATTTATTTAAAAGTCCAAATAATGCCTGAATTAATCTCAGGCATTAGTAACAAAATTTGCCATTAAATTACTAAAAACTAGGAGAGACTTCTAGCATGACCAAGAGAATATGACCAGTCAATCCCAATTTTTAAAAATAACTACATAGTATCAAAGCCAAAAATAAAAAGAATATTTCCTATTATTTACAAGGATAAGTATAGTTTCCACTAGAAATTTATTGGGGCTAACAGCCAATATAAAATCTGACATTTTTATTAGCAACCCAAGTTGTCAAACAGACTTGAGTCTGGGGTTTAGAACAGCTCAGGAAAATATGACTGTTGGTCAAAGAACCTGCAGGGACTCAAATTAGCTTTAGTCCTTTCCTCACTGGGCTCAAGTTTAATGAGTGTAATGAAAATATTAATAAGTCTATGTTTCTCTCATATCAACCTTGAGTTTATTTAGAACTATAGCAACTAACTAAAGTAAACCAAGAAGTCTGGGAATTTGAATTTTCAGCATTAATATTACCAAAATGGAAACTAGTATTTAAAAGAGAGGCAGTGTATGTGTGAGTGTGTATGTATCCTTACTGAACCCTATACAAAGCAAATTAAAGAGCCAGGTTCTGGGAGAATTCAGGATTAGCTCTGCAAGTCAAGGTTATCTATAAAAAGGAAAGAGAATGGTATAAGGCTGAAGAAAGCCAGGCAGTGGTTCTTAAACCACCTTGCCTAATAATATACTGTAGCCACCAAGCAAGTTAATGCCCTCCTCACCGTCTTGGTTTCTTCATGTAAAACTGATACTGGGACAAATGAGAAGACATTGAGATCCTGGTCCTTTTTTCTTTTTAAAATTAAAAAAATTTTTTTTCAATTACAGTTAACATTCAACATTATTTTGCTTCAGGTGTACAGCATAATGGTTAATAATCATATACTTTAAAAAGTGTTCCCCCTCAATATTCCCCGTCTGGCATCATACATAGTTATTACAATAATATTATGTTTCCTATGCTGTACTTTACATCCCCATGACTATTTTGTAACTACCAATCCATACTTCTCAATCCTTTCACCTTCCTCCTTTTTTTGGCTAGGGCGGGTGTGTGTGTGTGTGTGTGGGGGGGGAAGGCACTTGTAGACTCCACCAATATAGTTCCTTTCCTCCCCATCACTAGCCCCTCTATAGATCCACACACTTAAAGTAAACTTTTGAAAATGCTTTGAAATGTGAAAACAGGCTGACAACTATTTTGTTTTTTTACTAGTAATCTTCACCTGAGGATATTTTTCCCATTGATTTTTAAAGAGAGTGGAAGGGAGGGAGGGGGAAAGAGTGAGAGACATCTCTATTGGTTGCCTCCCGCTTGCACCCTTATGGGGCCTGGGGTCAAACCTGCAACCCAGGTACATGCCCTGGACTGGGAATCGAACTGAGACCTTTTGATGTGCTGGCTGATGTCCTAACCATTGAGCACACCAGCCAAAGCTGACATATATTTTTATGTTAGACAATGAAAAAAAGCCAACACATCTGGGTACTCTAACTAGTTTAGCAGTTAAGAAAGTGGGGAGTAGGAGGTCTGCACACCCTCAAGTATTTCACACTCCCCTTTGGGACTTAAGACTGCCCCCAAAGACTTATTAATAAGGAAGACTATCACAAATATAGGTTCATAAATCAAAGAATTAATGCAATCATCAAATCCCAGAACACAAGTTAAATATCTGAAGCCTAAGGAGGACAAGAAGAATTATGTGCTCCATTTACAGTAAATGTTCAATAAGTATTTTTAGACTTATGTATTTAAATACCAGGCCTTATTGGATTCCTTTTCTGCTTATTGTCACAGGAGACTTTCCCCAGAAGAGCAAGCACTTCTGAAATAAAGCATTAGAAGGAAACAGTGAGTCCCCAAGTGAGCAAACCCATTCCTTACTGTATGAGGGGCAGCCTGGAATAGAACAAGGCAATTCATTCAAAGTCAGAGTGTAAAGACAGGCCACTATAGAGTATTTGCCCAATGTGACACAGCATACACTTAACCTCCTACGAAAATGACTTGACCTTGCTATAGGGCAAAGCAAACATTAATGTTCCCTCTTCACATGGGGCACTTCACAGATGCAATGAATGGCTTTGCAAAAGATTCTTTCACTGAAGTTTACTCCTTGATTATTTAGGACAATACCAAAACTTTCAAAAACTTGTGATTGCACACAACAGTATTACAATAACTGGTCCAACAAGACAAGCAAAGTACATCTAAAATATTATTTGCTTCTTGATCTAGTCCAATAGTTCTTTGCTAAGTTACCAAAAAGGACATGAAATATAATTCGGCTCAAATGCTGTGTGTGGAAGGAATTAAAAGCTCTTCTTTGATTACATCTTCACAACAGAAATTGCAAATATTGATAAAAAGGAAATAATTTCATAGATTCTTTTGTGCAGCGAATGCTTCTCTCAAAAGTTATATAATTCCAGGGATATCGTAAGATAAAAATAATGATGCAAAACACTGCAACCGGGTTTTTCAAAAAGTAGGACGTGAATTATAACTGGCAGCCCCCGACCAATTCCCAACATCCAGCAATCTGCGTGCAGCTAGCATTTCTCAACCGCGCTGTTGGAAACAGTGATTGCCGTTGTAATCACCTCCCAGCCTATCTCCCCGTACGCCCTCCCCCCTGCGCTGGGGCGCGCACAGGGCTCGAGAGCAATCCCCGGGAACTCTCACAGACCGGCCAGTGTGAGCAAAGGGAAGGAAATGACACAGGCAGGAAAAAAAAGCAAATCAAGGAAAAGACACAACAGCAGCTGGGCCTGCACCAGCCTCCAGCCCGGGCCCCACACTGCGCTCTTGCTCCCCCGCCCTCGGGCTCGCGGTCCGGCTCGCTCGGGCCCGAGCGGGCTGCCCCGCCGAGCACGGGCCCCCATCCCGCCACTGCTTCCTCGGGATGCGCCCGCCGCGCAGCCCGGAAGGAGGCTGCGGAGTGTGTTCCGCCGGCCGGGGCCGCCCGGGCGGGCCGGGGGAGCCAGACCCCTCCTCCCCGCGACCGCGGAGCCGCAAGCCGGGCGGGCGGGCTCCGGCAGTTCGCAGCCCCGGCCGGGCGGGCTGTCCATGCCTGTCAGGCGGCGGCCCAGGGTCCTCCTCCCCTCACTCATCCTGGGGCGGAGCGACGCGAAGTAGCGCGGGCACAGGCCGGGGCGGTGGCGACACTCACCCATGGTGGCGATGGCTGCGGCGGCTGGTCGGGCCCGAGTGTCACCTCCGCAGCCGGAGCTGCATGCCGGGGGCCCGGGCGGCGGGGACGGCAGCGGGCCTGGCTCCGGGCGGGGGGCGCGGGCTGCGCTCGGGGCCCCCGCCGCCTCCCCAGGCTCCGGCTCCGGCTCCGCCCGCGGCCGGGCGCTGTGGCATGGGCAGGGTGGCTCGCTACATCCCCGGCGCTCCTCGGCTCGGCCCAGCCCGGCCTCGGCTGCGCCGCTCGGCCCGCCCGCCTGCTAGCCCCTCAGTCCAGCAGTCGTTCCGTCCGGCCACCGTTCTCCACCTCAGGAACGCTCCGAAAAACAAACCGCTGGTCGCGCAGCTCGCCCCCTTGCCTGTCACTCACCCCAGCGCTCGCCAATCCTAGGCAGTCGCGGGACCTTCGTACCACCCCACTCACTTCAACAGCCAATAACAAGGATGAAGTCACTGCCCCCCCCCCCCGCGGCCACCGCCCCCCCCCCCACCTCTCCCTTCCCAACACCCTCTCAGCCGCCAGCTAATCATCAGCACCACACGAAGAACCAATCCCGCCTACTCTCACAGGATGCCAATGGGCGAAGCCAAGGAGGTTTCCGAGGGCTATCTACCGCCTGCCAATCATCTAAACAGCACCCGGTTCACTCCGCTGCTAGCCAATCACGTAGACGGCTCTGATCACCCGCCTCTGCGCATCCCTTGCTGGCTCGCCCTCCCTCTCTCCCCGGGAGGTGTAGTTTGCTCCAATCACAGCTCGTGCGTGAGGCCCCGCCCACATCCCCACCTCGCGTCAGTCGCCCGAGGCTCCCGGGCGCGCGGGCTGGCGCGGTTCCCTGTCGGCTACTTTCGGGCTGGAGTTTGGGAAAGCGGCTGGATGCGTCCCCAGGCCTTCCGCCTTCCTCGCTCTCAGCGTTCCCGAGGCTAGTGTCCAGCCCCTTCCTCCTTGTGCCCACACCGGTGCGTAATAAGCGGGGAGGGTTCTGGCTCCAAGCGCTTCCCGGCGTGTGGCCACTTCTTCCACGCGATCCCCTGACAGGTCCTCCGGTCCAGACACTACGCTTGCCTGGAGGCAGGGGCGGCCTCGCCACGGCCTGCCTTTCCTTGGCGCTCAGACCTCCGGGGCTACACCCTCCGGGAGAATGGGGTAGTGCTAGCATGTGGGTCCTCGGAAGTCTGGGAGTTCCGCCGCTGGCCAGGGCTGAAACCAGTAAGTGGCAAAGCCAAATGGTTCTTTTGGGGTGGGGGGAGGGAATACAAACTTTTCTGGTTATAAAAGCAATACAAGCTCTTTGTATTCATGTTGGAAAAAGAAATCCCACCTCAGAGATAATTGTATCTTTCCTACCTAAATATACAACATTTGACAAAAATGGCTTCAGATTGTTTTGTGATGTGCTTACATTATAAGTGTTTTCCGTGCCACTGAATATTGTTCCAAAACAATTGTACTGGCTGGCTATTTCAAAATGGAGATTGACCGTCATGAATTTCCCCAACCCCCCATTGTTCAACATTTTGTACACCCAGATGTTCGGATTCCAAGTCCACCACAATCACCTGGGGCTCCCTTCCTCCGGTCCCTGTTCCCGTGTAATACAGATGAGATGCCGGAGTCTCTTCCTCAGGTGTGATTCCCAACTGTTAACTAAGAACCTTTAGTGGTGGCTTTAAGAATTACCTTCCACTCCTCTTTATTTATACCCCCACCCCAATATTTATCTGGCCTCTTGTCCTGTTAATTGTTTTTTTTCTTGAACAAGCTTTTAAGTCTATCATTTTCCTGTTGAATAGATCCCTATCCAGTTTATTGTAGTTCCTTAACCATAATTTTTTTTTTCTGGGAAGGGGAAAAGAAAATTAGTATTATCAGTCATTTACTATAGGCCAGGAATGTCCTCTCATTTCGTCTTCCTAATAATTATTTTTTAATTATTATTTTTTTTCAGAGAGGAAGGGAGAGGGAGAGATAGAGATGAGAGAGAATCATTGATTGGCTGCCTCCTGCATGCTCCACACTGGGGATCTGAGCCTGCAACCCAGGCATGTGCCCTGACCGGGAATTGAACTGAACTGTGACCTCCTGGTTCATAGGTCAGTGCTCAACCACTGAGCCACACTGGCTGGGCCCTAAATATACTGAGGTCAATAATACTATTCACATTTAAATGATGAAAATAAAACTCAGAGAACTTAAGTACCATGTACATATGGTAGAGTCAGGATTCATAAAAGGACTATCTGATACCCAAAGGCTATGTTTTTGCACTAGGCCAGTGTTTTTCAACCGTTTTTATTATTATTATCACCCTCCAAGTTAATTACATTTAAATTCTTCCTGATGAGAGAAACTATTAAGGAATAAGATTTTGTTAGGTAGGGTTGAGCTTTGAAGGCCACACACCATTGTATTATCTAAGATTTTTTTTGCCTATTAAGAATCTCTTTTCACACAGAATAAAACCCAAACTCTGTCACCCCTTTGGGGATATCACTCTGTTGAGAGTGAAATAGGCTTATGCTGGAGGTCATAATCTGCCAGTTTGAGGCTCAGATCTGACCCTTTATTTTATTCATCTGAGATAAATGTTTTTTAAAAGACACATTTATGCCAGTAGAAATCTAACACCCATTTCATGGTCTGTATCCAAAGGTCTATTCAGCAGCTTCTCTTGGAATACCAGAGCACCTAGTACTTTCTTCATCAAAGCACTTAGCCTACTCTAAAACACATCTCCAATTTAACGTTTTACACTGAACTCTTGATTCTTTTCCCCTTACCACCAAATCTCCCCTCCTCTGTTTTCCCAATTCTTTTTTTTTTTAAAGATATATTTTATTGATTTTTTACAGAGAGGAAGGGAGAGGGAAAGAGAGCCAGAAACATCGATGAGAGAGAAACATCAATCAGCTGCCTCCTGCACACCCCCCTACTGGGGATGTGCCTGCAACCAAGGTACATGCCCTTGACCGGAAGCGAACCTGGGACCCTTGAGTCCGCAGGCCGGCTCTATCGACTGAGCCAAACCGGTTAGGGCTGTTTTCCCAATTCTTAAAATCTTCCTTGATATTCTTCTTTCTCTAACACCCCTATATTCAATCATTCAACAAATCTTTCTGCTCCTGTTTCAAAATGTATCTGTTCTTGCTTCAAAATGTATCTGGACCCAACCACATCTTACCACTACCACTCCAGTCCAAGCTGCCATCCTCTCTCTTGGAGCACTGCCTTGGCCTCCTAACTGGTCTCCCTATTTCCTCTATGGTCACCCAACAAATGATTCTCCACACAGCAGCCAGGCTCTTATAAAATGTAATTCAGGTCATGTCACGCCCCTGCTGTCAACCCTTCAATGGCTTTCCATCACACTTAGAATAAAAACCAAACGCCGCTCTAGCTGGGTTTGCTCAGTGGATAGAGCATCGACCCATGGATTGAAGGGTCCCGGATGCAATTCTGGTCAAGGGCACATACCTCGGTTGTAGGCTCAATCCCTGGCCCTGGTCAGGGGATGTGCGAGAGGCAACCAATTGGTGTGTCTCTCACATCAATGTTCCTCTGTCTTTGCCCTCCCTTCCACTCTCTCTAAAAATCAATGGAAAACTATCCTTGGGTGAGGATTAACAAAAATAAATAAATTAACTTTAAAAAACCACAAACTCTGTCATGGCCTTCCAGGTCCAACAGGAGTTGGCCCCCATCATCCCCTCCTACCTCATCTCTACCAATCTCCCTTGATCGTTGTCCTCTAGCCACAATGGCCTTCTCACCAGAGTTTGAACCTACCAGGCTCAGGCCCTTTCACCACAGGTACTTGCCATTTGGTCTGCCTGAAACACTCTTCCCCAGGATGTCCCATGGCTAATTCCTGTTTTTCATTCAGGTCGCTGCTCAAATGTCAACTCTTAAAGAGTTCCTAACCACCTCATCTAAAATAGCTTCACTCCCCTCCATCATTCTGGATCTTCACATTCTGTGTTACTTTTGTTCCTAGTGCCCGAATTATATATTTACTTATTTGTCTTTCCTCCAACTACGATGAACATAAGCTGCTACGTAGGATCAGGGATTTTGTTCTGTTCATTGCCCTATCACCAGCAGTTAGAATAGAGCCTCTTATGTAGTAGAGAACAGCAATACAACTACTTAATACGTCTCTAGCTGAAAAGAACCTTCTGATTTTCCTTCTACCTTTCTAGAAATTGCTTTCTTTGAGGGCTTCATTTCCATCGTCTGTCCCTTAACCAACCATTTCAACCATTTCCACGCTGCAGTCACACTGGACTTTCTTCTGAGCTCCAGAGCCATCACCCCTTGAGTATCCCATAGGCACCTCAAGTTTGATTCCAGTCAAGGGCACAAGCTCGGGTTGCGGGCTCGATCCCCAGTAGGGGGCATGCAGGAGGCAGCTGATTGATGATTCTCTCTCATCATTGATGTTTCTATCTCATCTCCCTCTCCCTTCCTCTCTGAAATCAATAAAAATATATTTAAAAATAAATAAATAAAAGAATAAATTCTGTTTTTCATGTACTTACAACTGTAAACCTACTTTTGCTCCACCATGTATATTAACTTAATTCTCAAAACAACTGTATGAAATAGGTACTTTTATCCCCATTTTACAGTTGAAGAAATAGCTGCAGAGAGGTTAAGTTCTCATCCAAAGTTTCTAGCAACTGACAGTCAGAATTTGTTCCCCAGCAGATTGGTTCCAATCAGAGTAATATAGGTAAATGGTAGTTATATTACAGGCGATGGGATTAGATGGGACTTTTATTGTTATACTAGAGGCCCAGTGCGTGATTGAATCATGCACTTGTAGGGTCCCCTACACACTTTCGCTTTCGATCCCTGGGGAGCTGGGTGCCTGTCTGCTGGTGCACCAGGCCTTTCAGAAGCCTCTGGCTCAGCGGAGGCTTCTGAAAGTCCTGGTGCCGGAGCAGACAGGCACCCAGCTCCCCCACTTTTGATGGTCCGTGGCTGGATGTGAGCTCGCTGCCCCAGAGGCCCCTCTGTTCCGCAGCACAGCCATGGCGCAGACGCTGAGCTCACGCTGCCGCTGGCCCAATCGGCTACCCAGGCCACCCCAAGTCCCGCCCCCTGTGCCTCCCGCTGGCCCAATCGTGGGCGTAGCAGAGTGATGGTAATTTACATATTACCATTTTATTAGGTAGGAAGGAGGATATTTTGATAAGGGTTGGCTTTTTAAAGAAACAATAAATGTTACCTTTCTGGCAGTGACAAAGAAAGAGAAAAAAACTGCTGTCTGGAGACAGAATAGAGAAAGTGATTTGTCAAGACCAGTGTGGTATCTCTCATAACACTCTGTTTTGTCAGAACTACTGGTTCATTTCTCTTTATAGAATGTCTCCAGAGCAGTCTCCAAGGATTCAAATAAAAGTCTAAAGTTGGGACCTCTTAGAGTTTGATGTTTTATTGACTGCTATGCTATGTTTCAGAGACAGAAAAGAAAGTAACTCAACCACATGGTTGAATCTTCATAGTGGGCTGGAGGCAGAGCCTTCACTGTTCCTGTTCCATTCAGCAGGTCCTCTGGCAGAGGGTGGGGGGGAAGTTACATATCACATGAACGCTTCTTTTAAGAGTCAAAGCATGGATAGAGCCTATCACAGATACCTCCAACCCACTGAAATGACGCCTGAAAATGAACCCAAGCCAGCTATAAGGTGCTAAATAATTTTATGTTGCTAAGACAGTGACCAAAGATAAGGCAAGGGCAGGCCAGGACCAGAGCCCATACTTTTGACTTTAAGGTACACCTGACTCCCATCTTCTCACATGCTGTCTTACTAGCTGGACAATATTGTGACTAGTTTTTTAGAAAATAAAACTCAGTTATAACATCACCATCAAGAGATAACCAGTTTTGACATTTTGGTACAATTTCTTTTAGTCTTTTTTAAAAAGACATTTTTAAAATATATATATATATATTTTTTTTTTTTATTATTGATTTCAGAGAAGAAGGGAGAGGGAGAGATAGGAACATCAATGATGAGAGAGAATCATTGATTGGTTGCCTCCTGCACACACCCTACTGGGGATCAAGCCCACAACCCAGGCATGTGCCCTTGACTGGAATCGAACCTGGGACTCTTCAGTCCGCAGGCGGATGCTCTATCCACTGAGCCAAACCAGCTAGGGCTAAAAAGACATTTTTATTCAGGTCGTTATGGTATGATACATATTTTAAATTTGGGCCATACAATACATATAGTTTTGCATCTTTGTTTTTCATTTAACTTTATATTGTAAATATTGGCTCTGACATATTCTTTGAGAAATAATAGCTAGTGGCAGAATAACTCATACTATCTTTAACTACTCAGTTAAATAGTTATTTAACTAACCTATATAGGTAAGGTTCTCTTCACCAGATCTAGAGGCAGAACAAGTTCAAGTAAGGTTTCATTTCCGCCTTTCCCATATTAACTGCAGGAAAGACTAAGGCACCACCAGGGGTCAGTGCAGAGCCATCTAGTATGCCTTGATGTAAGAAAATTGGTTAAAGAATCCCTATTAACAAATCCTATCTATTAAAGCACTATTCCACATAAGTAGCAAATTTTCTTCCAGAGTGGGCTTCCTTAATTCAGAAATGATCACACTACTCCAAGTTTATACTCAACATTTACAAAACAGCTATTTTGTAAACTAAGGTCTATCAATACAAGATGTAGTATTAGACCTGTTCTTACCTGCTTGATATGAGGTTATTTGTGCATAAAATACTTGGCCTAACTATTTTCTAGATTTGTTGTGAATACCAAATAAATAAAATACATTATAATTTATGAAGTAGCATTTAAACTTTTAAGTTGCCCTATTTTAATGATGTGCTATTCAGATATTTAGATAAGTTTTCTCCTTTTAAAAACGAAAGAATCCCAGGTAGTATAATGATAATGAAAGGAGGTATAAGAGCCTATATTTTGGCATGATCATGGATTATTTCATTGGTTTTCCTTCCCCTAGCCTTCACTCTTCAGATGCTTAAGTCATCAAAGAATTAGTAATCTGTTTTTTCTAGAAGCTGAAGTTATCATCTATAACTAATTTCGTTTTAGTTCTCTTCCATCTTCATTTACCTGAGACTTCTTTAGGAAAATTGCTCTGAGCTCAGACTGGCTTAAACAACTTATAAATAGCTGAATAGCAGGGATCAAAAAGCCAGTCCAGGCCTGACATGCTTGATGGGCTCCAGAACAGGTGGTTGGCACTCCTGGTCTCCCTAAACCCAGAAGTGACTATTAGAAGAAAAAGGAACCAAGGGCCCTATTTCCCACCTGGCCAGGCTTTTGATCCAGCCTTCTGTTCTCATTTCCTCTCCAGTTCCCAGTACCTCATCATCTGGCATTAGGGATGAAGAGGAGCTACGGTTGGGCATTCTGGGGACCAAGCAGCTTTCTAAACCAGCTTGGTATGGCCTTTTCTGAAAGTAACCGAATCTGCTGACTGGTCCACTCTAACAAATATCAGAGCACACAGGAACCCGGGCAAAGCAGGAGTCTCTTATCATTGGCACTTGATTTCCTATTGGGCCAGAGCCTTCAACTCCCTGGCACACAAAGAGAACAAGAATGCATGTGCAGCAGCTCGCACTGCCCTAGGACAGCTCCCCCTGAGGTCCTATGTCTTAGAGTAGGATCTAACACAGGGCACCAATTGAACAGCTAATGCTCTTGATAAGTATAGTTCCTGGTACATAGTAGGTGTTTGATAAACATCAGTTGCATGAATGAATGACAGGTTTAGGCCATCAGACCAGCATTAGAGCACAGAGTACCTGGAGAGAGTTACATTTCTATAGTTAATCAAAAAAACAAACAAAAAAACCCCTCATAAACAACAGTCCTGGGATTGGAGTAGTGGAACTAGGCTTATAGACTTGAAAGGTAGTCAAGAGGGTCCTAACAGCTGGACACAAACCCAGGAAAACTCATGAGCCATACAAAAACAATGCAGCAACACAGATCAATCACTCCTATTTAAGAGTATATAGGCCCTCACAGCACCTACCATCCCCAGAAGGGCCAACTTCCTGAGATCACAGTCTGACCAGCTGACTAGCCCCACTCTGCATCAGGAGGGAATGGGGAGACTCATCCAGGAAGGCTCTGAGACACCAGCGGAGCTGACAAAGAGACCCCAGAGAAGTATGCGGATTCCTGTGTCCACAAAGCTGTAGATCTTATGCCTTTGAACCTGCTAGGCTGCAGACCTACTTCAGTCTAGAGGACACTGTAGAAGCCTGTGCTCCAGAACAAGCTGCCAGTTGTCTAGGAAGGAGCTGGAGGGCACATACAGTCTGGTTACTCAATGTTGTCATAGACCTGGATCACGTCCTCATAGTTGCCAAGAGCCCGGATGAGGTGGGCGGCCTGCTCCAGGTCAGGGTCAGCCAGCCGCACCTTTGTGTTGGGGATGAATTCTTGTGCACAGGACACAGGACACAAGCCCAGGGAGTCCAGCTTCTTCCTCACTTGATGCAGTGAAGAGGGATCACAAATAAACTAGGGACAAAGCAAAGTCAAGAGGTGAGGAGCCAGGAGATAACAGGACAAAGCTAGACAGAATGTCACAAAACTTGAATGGAATGATTATAATATATCTCTAGGCTTAAGCTCTTCACTGGCAGAGATATCATTTTCAATTGTTCTGAATCCTCCTCACAGTCCTGGGTAGATTAAGTCCTACCTAGTATTCATGTAATAAATGTTTGTGCAATATGTGAAACCTTTTACCTCACCTGTAGCCCAGGTGCAGGAAAGAAGAACCAGAGAGGCATGCCTTAATGCATCTATTAGGGCCCTCTTGGAAGTCCACCAAACACTAAGGCTTCATACTTACTTTAAAAATATTTTGTTCCTCTTCGTCTTCAGTTTCGTTAACATCCTCAGCTCCTGCTTCAATCGCCAGCTCCAGGGCACGCTCTAGGTTCACTTCTTTCTTCTCTTTGTCCTTCACTCCAATCACAATCACCCCCTTTTTGTCAAAGGAGTGGCGAGCTCCTTCAGCCATCATTCCCCTGATAAAGGAAATGGGTCAGAACAAATGCCCTTAGATGCTCAGCTTCCACACAGCACTGCATGTCTCTCCCCCACCTCGCCTCTGGAGCATATACAGACATGGAGCAGCTCTCTTCCTGAAGGAGATGCAGCCACCACGGGGCAAGGGAATAATCCAAATATATCCCCACCCTCTATTTTCTGCCATGACTTAAGTTTAGAGGATGCAAAGACTTTGCTCATCAATTCCTATGCCATTTAGATTCCAGTCCTGGGGGTACATTTTAAGATGTGGACATTATAAGGCTATAGATGAGATGGGATAAAGAGCCCCTTCTACAGTTATGAACAAGTCTTTTGGATCCTGCCTAGTACAGAACACATTAAGGGAGACTAAATTATCCCATTTAGATTCAGCTGAGGATGAAGTATGTATAAAATCTGAACCAGCACCAGAAAAGACAATACTTTCCTTGCACAGAATTAGAACCTAAAGGCTCCTCCACTTTCCCCACACACCTACCCATTCTTGTTCAGGATATGTTTGATGTCCGAATGGCACTTGGGGCCACTGTTAGATAACGCCTCAATGAGCAGAGAAGAGCCACCTGGGCCTCGACCCTCATACAACAAATAAATGTCCTTGGTTTTCTGCAAAAAACAACATGAGCATATTTTCCTGTTTCCCAATTCCCTCCCTGCAGGTCAGCCCGGAACCACAGGCACCACCACCGTACAGTTGACTCCATGAATGGGCTCTTTGGGCTTGAGCCTAAGCTCTCAAGTGTTTATTTTTGTGTCTCTCCCCTCCCTGCTCTGAGAGGAGGCCCATGGGGCCAACATTTAAGGTAATCAGAAGTACTACTCCTTACCTGGAAGGGAGTCTATTTCTCTGGTCCCTGAATGATCAATTAGCCATCTCCCAGCTTTGATTCCTCTTCTCCGCAGCCGAATTTCACACCTACCCACCCTTATAACTCCAACCAAAACTCCACCTCCTTCACCCAATCCTTTATGAGATCCACCTGTGCTACCCCTGGGCTGCTCCTACCCCTGGGCTGCTGAGCACCGCTACACAAAGTTGCACACCTATGCCTTTTCACAAGAGCCACTGAAAATAGCATGGCCTCCAAATTTCAAACAATTGATCAAAAAACTATAATGACCAATCTCATCTGGATCTCCCATGCCACTTTGCCCATGCATCCAGTCCTTGCCACTTTCTCCAAGCACCCTGCCTGCTGCCTTCCCAGGAACTCTCAACTGATAACTTCTCCCTTCCTCTTGCACAAAGGAAATAAAACACCACCAGGTGGGGAAAAATCCCGACTCTACCACCTTATCTACACCAGGCCAACATGAAGGCAGTATTTGTGATAGAGCAAGGTTCTGGGGTCTGTCTGTTTTCAGTTCTGTCATTTCTGTGTGACTTGGTCAAGTCACCTAATCTTCCTGTGTCTCAGTTTCCACTTGTTGTTCTGAGGATTCAGTGAGATAATGCATTCCATTTTCTTATCAAAGTGCTTGGCCTGCAGTAAGCACTCAGCTATTAGCTATTAAGATGATTATTACTTCTTCAGATCCTTCTCACTTGTTCCAGAGGAAGAGGTGTCCTCTCACCTGGGCTCTATCACTATCATCTGAACTCTCCCTCTTTCTACTGGCTTTTCTCCTTTGTGCGTAAATATCAGAAAAACAAATCCTTCCTCAATCTAACATCAGAACTTGCCCCACACTGTGCTTACTCTTTCTACCCCATCTCCTCACAACTCAGCTGAGCAATCCTCAATCCTAGGTTCTGACTCTGTACATTGTCTATCCATCCTATTCTTGATTGTGCTCCCATAACCAATGGCCAAGGAGAGCCACCAAAGGGCTCTGGATTGAAGGTGTCAACCACATTGCTACCCTTCTCTCTGATGACTTAAGGAGTGTTTGGTGGCCTTTCAGACATGGATCCTGTAGAGGCTCTAATCAATAACAAGAATGTCAATCTGAGGACGCACCTCCATTTTCAGCGCTGTCTCAATTGTTGACTTGGGCATGTGCTTGTT
The DNA here is from genome assembly GCF_027574615.1 of Eptesicus fuscus. Taxonomy (NCBI): domain Eukaryota; kingdom Metazoa; phylum Chordata; class Mammalia; order Chiroptera; family Vespertilionidae; genus Eptesicus; species Eptesicus fuscus. The sequence goes on along the minus strand of NC_072492.1, from coordinate 32,424,348 downwards.
GCGACACACCTCTAAGATGTGGGCCAGGTTGCTGTTGAGGTCAGGGTTGGGGCCTCCTTCTGAGATAGAAAAGAATGAGTGAAGTCATCTCATTTAATTATTTCCAGACCTATACCCCCTCATTACCCAGAAGAGTGGCAAGACACCACTTTGTTCTCGGTTAGTTTAGAATACTTTATCCAGTGTTTGTATGGAATATGGAGGAGAAATATTTTAGAAAAGTTTTTAATTCACTCTGTCTTTAGGAAAATGAAGGGCCAAGGATGGGATAGGCCCTGGCCCAGCTCCCGGACAAACTAGGCCAATGAGGCCTTGGGCACGGAGAGGGCAGTAGGACCAGCTGTGGGTGACGGTCAGGTTCTCACCTTTAACCGCTAGGCGGATGCTCAAAGTAAGCTTGGAGAAGATGCGACTCCTTTCAGTGTCCTTGGGACCCTTGATATGTCGGACTTTGGACCACTTGTTGTGCCCAGCGGGGGCTGCGGTGGTGAGGTGCAGCGTCCGGCCCCGAGCGGGGCTACAGCCCGGGGGATGGGGCTGAAAGCCTGGGGAGACGCACGGAAAAGCCGCCTGGGCTCCAGGGCCTAGAACCCGCAAGCAGGGTGCAGCGGTTCTGCTCAGATTGACAATGGCCCAAGCCGCCATTGGCTCCGACCCTGGGCCAAGGTCAGCGAGAACAGAGAAAGGGCAGCGGCTAAAGTGCCAGTCCAGTCACCGCCGGAACAAGCAGGTCAGGAGCCTGCGGTCGCCTTCACCTGTCACCGGTGACTCAAAGGCTTAGGCCCGCCGGGAGCAGCCGAAACTCCACGGACCCCGCGCCGCGCCCGCAGCAGCGCGAGTGGGTCATCTGGCTGGTGTAACACACTTCCTTTTTCCGGTCCGTTCTGAAAATGCGTCCCCACCGCTCTCAAAATCCGTTCCGCAGCTGCACGCCCTCCACCTCGGTTGCCCTGGGGAGCGCAGGACTTTATTTCCCACAATGATCTAGTAGAGATACGTCTGAGTTAGTAAACTAATTTTGCTTCTGAATTGCTTGCCAACTCTGAGCAGGTCCAGAATGATAAATATTTTGTTGTTGCAAAGAAATGTATACTTCAACAACCGCGTTTTGCAGGAAAAGAAATCGCCGCCCAGAGGTGTGACTTACCTAATTAATCATGTGGTCTCTCTGAACTTCCTTTTCGATATTTGTAAATAAGGATGCTACTAGTACTTGCTTTACATAAGAAGGTTACACAAAATAAGCCCTTGCCGTTTTAAAAGAACAGTCTTATGTAAATAGAGCGATCATAGTGTTGAAGCCCCTAAATGCAAGAGAGGGCTTGAGATTCAGATGAGACACAGGCCATTCTGAAGAGGGAGGATGATCAGAAAAGCTTTCTGGAGCTAAATTCCCCTCTCCATTTTCCTTGTGCTCTCCCAAAAGAGAAAACGGAGGCCATTAGAAGGAGAAGATAGAGAAGAAATAAAGTGAGAACTGCTAAAAAAACTTTCTTATGGCTTCTCATACTGATGAAATGAAATTCAAAGGAGTTGGTCTGTTAAGGAGCAGGTCAGTGTGCAGTTGGATCAGGACAGTGTGAAGTTTAAGCAAGTTACTTTATTTTCCTAGGTTTCAGTTTCCTTGCAAGGACTAAATGAGATAATGGATGCAAAGTACATGGGCATGGATTTTATGTTAGTTATTATATAAATACCTCCATAATCTCAGATCTACTCTTTTTTTAAAGTACAATTTCCATTTATTCTCCCCCCTCCCCCCCAGAGAACTTTTCTTCACTCCTTAAGGACTTAGCTCCTTACATGGGCTTTGGTGGAGGTTGTGGGGCAGCACCTGCAGGTCTAAATTGGGGTTGGGGTGTTAGTCCTTCTGGGCTTCCAGAGAACGATTCTTGACTACCTTGCTGTGAATGGCACAGCTCACACAGTAATGTAGTTTCACATACAGCTTGGGAAGCACATAGGCATCGAAGACACTTCAAAGATGTCCCTAACGGCTGCAGCCTCTACTATGTTTCGAATGACAAACTTCTTAATGGACTTGTCCTTGGGCACGCATCGGGCGCAGTTGGTGCAACGAATAGGCTGCACATGGCCTCAGCCTTTTTTGGCACAACCGTTATTCCTTATTTTCTTGGTCATCTTGGAAATGAGGACCCGAGAGCTCAGATCCTGTTGTTGTTGTTGTTCTCACGTCCTGACATTATACTCTGGTTGGAGGAAATTACTGCACTCTGAATACAAGTTCTTTATCATCTCTTTGCTTCTGTCTTGCTAAGATCTTTGATTCAAGACCCAGTTCAGCTGTCACCTCCTCAGTAAGAGTCCACCTTTGAATTTTAACCTTTTGCACTCGGATGTCGAGTGTGACTCGACACTGTTAGCATTAGAATAAAGGAATCGAGAAAAAGGCAAGCGAGTGCAAAGGGTTAAGCTATAACTCGCAGTTCACTTATGCATTGTTCTTTTATTACTGTTTGTTATCCAAGCTACTTGGGCTCAGCACTTTCCTCCTTGTATTTTGCAGATTAGAAATACCAGATTGCTGAGTGGAAGTGGAAGAGGGTGTACGGGGGATAAATGGTGATGGGGAAAAAATAAAATAAAAATTGTTGCTTTAAAAGAAAGGAAGAAAGAAAGGCCAGATTTCTCCTAGTACTTCTCCCAATTCCTGTATTAAGCACAAACTTGTGTCTTTGCTAGTCTGTGTCCTACCTCACTTCACCTCAATAATTTTTGTTTTTCCTTCAAGATTCAGCTCGGGCATTATTTCCCACCAAAGAAAAACATATCCGAATTCTTTAGTTGGACTCAGATGCCCTAGTCTGTGTGCTCCCATAATCTTTCATGCATGTCTCAAAATGTTTGTGTCCATCTCTGCTATGATATTAAATTATTTGAGAGCAGGACTGTATTCCTTTGCCTAGAACACTTATTGTTTTTAAATAACAACTTTAACATATAATTCACATATACAAGTCACCAATTTAAAGTGTACAAGTTTTGAGTATATTCACAGATTTGTTCCACCATCACCACAATTTTACATTTTCATCACTTCCCAAAGAAATCCTGTACCCATTTCCCCCAGTTACCCAAATCCTAGGCAATCACCAATTTATTTCTGTCTCTATGGGTTTGCCTATTCTAGACATTTTATATGAATGGAATCTTAAAATATATGGTCCTTTATGACTAGCTTTTCACTTGGCTTGTTTTTTGGGTTCATACATGTTGTAGCATGTATCAGTACTCATTCCTTTTCATTACCAAGTAATATTCCAAGTAATATGAATATAGCACATTTTATTTATCTATGCATCGGTTGATGGACATTTGGGTTATTTCTACCTTTTGACTATCATGAATAATGCTTTTATGAACACTCATGGCCCTGGCCGGTGTGACCAGAAAGGTTATCAGTTTGATTCCAGCCAGGGCACGTGCCTGGATTGTGAGCTCGATCCCAGGTGGGTGGCATACAGGAGGCAACTGGTTTCTCTCTCACATTAATGTTTCTTTCTCTCTCCCTTCCTATCTCTCTAAAATCAACAACAAAAAACTTATTAGAAAAACTAATAAAACAAATAAAAACCTCTCCAATCTTCATAGAAAAATAAAAAATTCTTGTGGCATACCAGTTGAAAATTGCTGGTGTAAGCAAACCCCCAATTTTTGTGTGTTCAGTCTCAGATTTTTAACTGCAGGATAGCCCAGTCTGAGATGAATAGTTTACTCTCCCAGCTTTTCCCTTAAAAACCAAAGAGCAAGAATCATGTATTTCCCATAAAATGCGCAGTCAGACCACATAGCAGTTCTAACAGAGCCAGCAGATGCTCATTTTGCCACATAAAACAAACTCTCAGAGTATATACTTCCCTTGAAAGACCCATCGCCACTCCCAGCTCCATTCTTCTGACAGAAGGGCAGGCACTTAGTAAATTCTGGCTCACTGAACGAATCACAATTTTGCTTTTCTTTCTTCCCTTGAAATGGCCCAACAGGAATAAAGAATGACAATAAAAGTAAGTGGGAGGAGTATTCAGCTAGGACTTCCTGCATTTAGATAGCAGTGGGGACAGGAACTCCTTCTCCATCCTACTGTTGGGGAAAGTGGCTTGGGCTTGGAAACTCTACTTATCACATTAGAGCCTAGTGTCCAAACCCACAGGATTTGAGAGTTACCATTTCTTTATCATCCTTCCAATATTACTGAAGCCTGATTATCCTGGCTCTTAAATCTTTTCAATTGTGGCCTATTCTCCTTTCCTACTTCTCCTTAGTTCAGGCTTTTTTATTTTTTTTCTTCTCACTTTGACTATCATAACAGGTGAACTAACTCCCTCTCACCCCTCACTCAGAGGTAATTTCTTCATTGTTCCCTAAAATGCAATTCTGAGCATGACTTCCCTCTATGTATAATTTCCAGTCTCATACAGGAGTAAGGTCTAATCTTTCTGCAAAGCACAAAAGATTCTGACCTGGCTCCTGCTTACCACTCTAGCCACATTTTCCACCAGTTCCCGTATAAAATCCCATATCAACTTGTATTTCTCTGAATATGATCACACCCTTTCTTGGGTTTATAGATTGCTGCCTGAATGTTTCCTCTGCCTTAAATGCCTTTCTCTATTCCTTGAGAATCCCAACTCGGCCTTCAAAGCCCAGTTCAAGTATCTGTCTAATGAGGTTTCCCCTGACCATCTCTAGCTCCCACCCAGTCAAAGGTGATTACTAACTCCCCAGCGCTACCAGTAAGCCTGAACACACCTATTATTGCACAACACTGACAGTATTTGTTTATGTGGCGTTTCCTCTGGTAGACTGTGAGCAACTTGTGGGTATAGTCCCTGGCATAGAGTAGGCGCTCTGTGTTTTGTTAAAGGTGATAAGTCAGACTGTCAGATAGTGATGAGCTGGGGTGGAGTCTAATCCCCCTGCCCGTGAATCTGGAACATGACCATGGTAGCAGAATGGGAAGAACTAAATTCACCACAAGAAATTATTCAGTCAACCTATACATGTTCAAGTTTTATTACAAAGTATGATGGGCAGAAAATACGGTCTTATACAGGAGGCTGAAACAGAATGAAAGGGCAAAAATTAGGTTTAATATACTCAGGAAGCAAGAAATAAAGTCATAGACATAACACTCCACTTTCAGGTGCCTTTGAAATAGCCGTCAGTGGGGATTTACCATTGTGGTTTCACAGCACAGTGTTAAAATTTTATTATAAGCCCTGTGTACAATCAGTCCTGTGAAAATAATTTCTTAAAAAGAAAAATAGTTACAGTACAGTTGTGTAAGGGGCAGCTTCCTCTCCACCTGACCATAGGATGCCACAAAATCCATAGTATAGAGGAAAAGTTTAAATATATAATAAGAAAGTAAGTCCAGACACACTAGGCTAGATTGATTGGCTAGAGCGTAACATTTCAGAGAACAAGAAATCTCCATTTCTACAGAGAGGTTTGTACAATCATGCTACAAATTCACACTAGGGGGAGGAGGGATGGAAAGTCACTGACAGGGGGATCATAAAATACACAGGAACCAAAGCAAATGATTCATACTCGACTCAAGCAAGTCAAAGCTTTAGCTCAACAAGTTTCAAAACATACTGTACACAATCAACCCAAGGTGAGAACATTTCTTTTAAATAGCAGATATCACAAGTTCATATTCACTCACTTGTCCCAAAGGTGGGCACTTAAAGTTTTCCAGCTGTTACACAGACTGCCAACATCTTTCTTCTTGAGTTCATACTTCCATTAGCTTATTTGTTTCTGGTTTTTAATACCAGTCCAAGCCTCTTTGGAAAGGCACCTGCATGTCCCATATTTAAAAAATAACATCCAGAAAGTAGCCTGAGAGGACCTGGCCCATACATTTGCCTTTGACCATTAGCAGCAATGACAACTGTGGGAGAAGAAAAGGGTGCAGATGGGGGAGGTGGGCAAGGCTCTGCAACATGAGACTTTCTCAGTAGCTAGTTCAGCTAGTACAGAAAAGACAATTCTTAGAGAGCCCGGCCCCGAGTTTATAGTGACTGCTCAGCTCAGCTTTCCTCCCAGGGAAAACTCGACTGAAGTGCCAAGCATGACACTCCTTCCTCATCCTGAAGTGCAGACCGTAAAGGGGATTCTGCTTTGAGACTTCTACTTCGATGGTATTTTACCCCAAGCCAGGCAGTTGAAGGAACTGCCAAATTCTCAAACTGAGGAAGATGGAAAGATGGTACTGGGCTGGCACTGCCATGTTTGAAAAACCTTGCAGCTTCTGCACAGCCTAGGAATTTAAGGCCCAGGTTGCAGCAGGGAGAAAGTTCGACAGTGGAAAGGGAGTGGGAAGAGAAGGGTAAGAGAAAAGGGAGGCGTGGGGAAATTCAGCATGACTGTTTACAACCTCTGCTTCTTCAATCTCTACAAACCTACATCCAAGAAGAGCCATGGTCTCGAACAATCACGGGACTCCCAAGACCTGAGGATTTCTACCAGCAAACATCACATATCACTGCACTGCTGCAGGGAGGGGCTCCACTGCTCTGAGCTGTCATCCTGTCCCCATTACCCAGTATCACAGATAGCCGATGAATGGTCCCTGACAGTCTCACTCCATGCCACACAGCAGGTTGAATACTTCCTCACCTCAGGCCAGTACTGCCCTCTAATACTTTCTCCTCTGATCTAAAGCAACACTTACCATTGATTTTCTCCCACATCCTAAATCGCCTCCTAAAACTTCAGCCACAACTATCATCAAAACCTTGCAGAAGTCTCAATGTTTTCTGTTTCTTTCCAAATCTTAACCAGTTCTCTGAGAGCCAATCCTGGTTCTGATAAGAAATTCTCACCTCATTATCAAATATCTTCCATCTTCAAGTCCTCATCTTGCAGCCCGATTCCTACCTGGAAGGAGAGGGTTCAACTCTCCAGAGTGTAAGCACTCAAGCTCTTGAAGGCTTGTGCCCATTCACCAGCTCTCTGTGTGGAACCTGAGGCCTAATTTATTCAGCACTTTCTCCTCTCCCCTCAGAGGATTTGAGAAAAACAAAGGCAGCTTCAGCTCAGGGGCTGCGAACAAGCCAAAGGGTCACCAGAGCAAGAGCCCGGAAGGGTGTGTGGCCTTTCCAGTGAAGTCCTGGCAGCTGCTCTTCTCCCTCTCGAGGAGAGCAGATCTAGAGCCCCCCACCATGCTCTCTGGCTGTCAATTTGAGAATCTAAACAAACTAAACAGACACTTGCTCTTGAAACTACAACAGATCTCTGCTTCCTGGAACATGGCTGGCTAAGAGGCTTTCTCAGTCCTGAAACTGCAGAAATCCCCTCCTCAGACATGAGGCCATTTGGCCTGTGGCATAGAGGGTGAGAACCAGGACTTCCAAATCCCAGCATCCCAGTAACTGCGAGTGTTTGCTCAGGAAGCGTGGGAGTCTCACCTAGGCCCCAGGTGGGATGTCAGGACTGCACTGTGGGGCCTAAGGACAGTGATAGGGCCAGGAAGGAGTCCATGGGGCAAGGGGGAAAAAAATCAAAAGCTGTAGATTTCCAGAATAAATAGCAACTTTACCCAAATATATTCTAATTACTATTAACTAATTATTTTTCTCCAGGTTGTTTTTGAATTCTAGTTGTACAAATCTCACCATTCAGACTAGGCTTAGGTGCAGATCAGGGAAGGGATCTTAAATCAGATCTCAGCACAGTTAAGCCCTGCCTCAGCAGGACCAGCTCTCTCTTCCATTCTGATCTCCATTTCAGACCCTTTTTCACAAGAAGGAACTGATGGCCTCCTAGAGCAAACAGCCATCAATTTAGACTTGCGACCCTTGAGAGAAGGGCCCTGGAGTCATCAAACGTAACTACAAGCAAAGAAGAGTTCTGACCAAGAACTGCTCACTTCACATCTCCAAATGACACGCTGCAAATCTGGTAAATGCAGGAGAGTAAACCTCAAGCAGCTGAGTAGCCAAAGAGCCCCCAAACCAGAATAAAAAAGTAAAAAGGTAGAAAGGAAAATACTCAAAAGAGCCTTTTACTTTGGGACAGCCCCTGTGTAGTAAAGCAAAGAGCTTTGGGGATAAAAATACATCTGCTTCTGGAAAGGAAGACTCAACCAAAGGGTTCAAAGGGCTCAGAAGAACAAAGCTGTCTTGTTTTTCAAGAGCAGGTGAGAGCCTAAGTGGACAAAATCATCAGCCTGATGGTTTGCTACTCTCAGGATCTTAGAAACCTTCAGCCACTGGGCAGAGCAAGATGAACCGGGCAGACTCCCGGCCAGACTCTGAGCGTGTCCCAAACTCAGCCTACTACCAGTGACATCCAAGCCCCTCCATGGAACTCATTCACATAATGGAAACAGACCCCTGCAGGCTACAAGTTCAAATACTGCTCAAACTTAAACTGGAGCTCTTAACTGGCTGACCCTGGGTTCTCAACGATTTACTTGATGGCCTGAAATCAGGATGGCCTCCCTTACAAGAGCTGACAGTCTCCCATACTCTAACAGAGACCTTGTTCAGGGTTAGATGCACAGATTGTGTGCCTCTCAAGCTGGAGTCTCTCACCTCAGAGCTCTCAATCCAAAGAGTGGCTGATATACCACCAGTCACAGATAACTAAACAAACAGAGATACCGAAGTTCAACTTATAGATCATTCTTGTCCATCATTCAAGACATGAAACAGAATGGCCTAGGGCTTTTATTTGGAGGGAAAAACAGACTCTGAAACTATGTACTGGAAATATGCTCTAGGGTCAGCTTTCCTGAAACTATTCCCCTCAAGTCAGGTGCCCCAATCAGCCTATTTCAGCTCTAGCACGTTCCCAATAGGTCCCAGTGGGGTTGGACAGAGGTACTTTGGCGAGAAACAGAAGGCTTCACACGTGTGTTTTGGAGCCCAGTATGCCCTTGAGAAGAGCCAGACTGAAAAAAGGTGTGAAAGCTGGCCGACTTCAGAGCACCAAGGCGGTTTGGGACTCCCAGTCAGGTCTGTTCTGCTCAGGCAGTGATGCAAGAAGGCAAACTGCTCATGGGGTCAAGGGCCTAGTGCCAGGTTTGGGCACTGAGGGAGGAGAGGAAGATGCTATCAGGGAGGACTATGAAACAAAGGAAGAAACCAGAGAGTAAAATTCTTTTCATAAAAAAATTAGCCTGATAGATAAAAAATATACAAAGTTGAAATTTGTTACAGACATTGGTAATAGGAGGAAAGACAACTTCAAATTGGTATTTGTTCCCACTTAAGTGCTAACACGGACATGGACACAGATTGCTGCCTTGGGCAACAGACAGAGACATCTGGGGCAGATGAATACAAACACAGCCAGTGTCTGTAATGCTTATTAACACAACGGCTGACAAACTAATATACAGAAATTTTTAATAGAGGAACTAAAGAAGAAGGAGAGAAAAATCTTAAAACTCAGCCCTGGGCTGAGGTGCCACACAGCCCTGAGTGTAGCACAGAGAGCAATGGGGTGACTGGCCAGGAACTCCTAGAGCAGCTTCTGGTAACAGTGGGTGCAAAGCAATGAAAGACACACTGGCCACTGGAAACATGTTTCTTCTTACTTTGGGGTGGGGCAGAGGCGGGAAACACGAAAGCCTCATGAACATGGCGCCTCCAACACTACACTCTGAGTATCTCCAGGCAGTTGTTGTAGCAGATGGCGATCCAGTCGGGCTGAGTCGATGCCCACTGCACGTTGTTGATCTCTCCCTCAGCTGTGTAGGCCAGGATAGGGTCCTCGATGGCCCGGGGCATTTGCTGAATGTCCCAGATGAGAGCCTGATGGTCATCCGCTGGTGACAGAGAAAGGCAGAAGCAAGGTCACAACTCAGGCAAAGAGGATAATGATCCCTACATTTGGTGGTGCTGGTGGTCAGGTTACAAAACATTTGCTCACCAAAACCCAGTGACAAAGATTTTAAGCCCCCATTTTAGAGATGAGAAAACCGAGATTCGGAAATTTAAAGGACTTGCCCAAAACCACAGAGCAATGGAGCCAGTGAGTGGCAGAGCCAGGACTCAAAGCTAGCCTCTGGCTGTCCCAGGGCTGTGTTCACTGCATTGGAGGTAGGCGATAGAATGGGACCTGGTGGGCATCTCTCATCCTATAGCACACACCAGGAAAGGATGAAGGGATGAGATAAGGATGGCAAGGTTATGAATTAAGTTTACTTTTTTTCTAGTTCCTAAGTGATCTGTAATGTCTATCATGTTACTTTTATAATCGAAATAGTAAGTTCTTAGTCTAAGAGAAGAAAAAGCAAGGCAAGGACCTTCAATATCAGTGTCTTCTAATCCCATCAGCCTATCTTGATGTGAAAGCCTGTCATGTGCCCTTGGCTGGAATCAAACCTGGGACCCTTCAATTGAAGGCCGACGCTCTATTCATTGAGCCAAACCAGCTAGGACAAGCCTGTCTTTTATTCACAGGGGAGCTGAATAAACTAAACCCTAATTGGCTAGGCTCATGTGGGCAAACGGAGATGTGAAAACTACAGGTCACACACCAATGACCAGACCAGGCTACACAGGGCCCTTCAATGCATCCAGAGCTCACTGTAGGTTCATTATATCTCCTAAGAGAGATGTCAATCTTGGCAGTCCTAAAGACTCTGTTACGTCTACGACAGACTGCCCCTCTCCTTCACATTCATGGATCCAAGTCCTCTGTGTCAACCTAGATTTCAGGGGTGGACATATCAGTGACACAGCCTGTAACTGATACATGATGAAAATAGTACATGGAAGATGCTCTGAGAGTACAAGCGCATTTGGAAAATTGGACTGTTTCGCGTTCACAAGTGTAGAGAAGCTCTCAATTGAGTTACTTTGGTAAATCTCTCAAACTATCCTCAGGAAATAGTAAGGATTACAGTTCTAAGGAAACAAGAAAGATCTCCTTACCTCTCCTTCCACATACTGCCCCTGCCCCACCATGTTTACCTGCAGTGCAAATGTGGCAGGATGAATGTGGGGCCCACGCAATGCCATTGACGCATGCTCGGTGGTTGTTTAACCTTGCGACAGGCGTGCACGGAACTCGGACATCCAGAATCACTACCTGCAGAAATAACAAGGAAAAGGCCCAGGGACTTCAGAGTGTAAGAGAAAAAAAAAAAAGACACTACACAAAAGAAAACAAAAATTTTAAATCATAATTTCCTCATCTGTGGATTTAAAGATTATTAGATACAGAGGGTCTCTGTCCCAAAAGTAGCTACTGGATTGAAGAAAAAGGAAAAAAGAAGACACAGGTAGTTTATAGTCTATATCTAAAGCAATACAAGGTCTTTAGACTGATATGGAAGGGGAGAAGCAGGAGTAGGTAACATGAATCTGGATAAAGCACCAAGTCCGTTAGATGTGTACGCTAAGATTCTGTGCATGCTCAGTGGGACAGAGTGAAAGCACCTCTGCCGCCAAAGCAGAATTCAGAATGTAAGGATTCTGAGGTGCTGGCTTCACCAAAACAAAGTTAGTAACTGCACTGTCTCTACCCACAATTTACTGCTTGTATCAAGTAACAGGCTACAGAGAGTTGCCATTTCCATGTCTGTTTGCTAAAGCTGGAAGAATCTGTCCTGACTACAGAGGGGAAAACTGCTTCTTACTTAGCCTCGTAAGCACGTATGATTTGGTTTACTTTTTAGATATTGCTTTTCTTGACACCAACCCCAACTCTTCAGGTATTAAAGTTTTTAACACATTGTGCTTATTCTGGATCAGGTTTTCTTAATCTCAGCACTCCTGACATTCTGGGTCAGATAACTCTTTGCCCTGTGCATTGTAGGTTTAGCAGCATCCCTGGCCTCTACCCACTAGATGCCGGTAGCACCCACCCCTTCCTCCACTCCCCTCCCCTCCTGAGCTGGGTTAATCAAACTATCTCCAGACATTTTCAAAAATCCACTGGGAGAAAACTGCCACCAGTTGAGAACCACTGTTCTAGATATACTAAGTAGTGCCACAGTTAGGTTGCAAAGCCCATGCTAGCCTGAAACAGAGTGCTCACCTCCATTCCATCCATGGCCATAGTGGCCAGGTAGTTAGGGTCCTGCTTGTTCCAGCAGAGGCGAAGCAGTGGGTGATGCTGTGGGTCTTCATAAATGATGGTGCTGTGTTCTAGATGGCGGAGGTCAAACATCCGCACTGAGCCATCAGCACCCACAGAGGCAAACATGTCCCTACCACCGCCAGCCCGGCTAAATGCGATATCATAGACCTGTTGGGGAATAAAACACTTCAGCCAGATTCCCATCCATTACCTCCTTTTCCATAGCAGGAAATCTGCTATCCCTAGGTCATCTAAACCCCTGTTTATAACACAGGAAGAGAGAAATAAAACCAAACAATGTCTGCAAAGTCTGGAACCTGAGAGCTCTAACATCAGTGACTTTCCAAAGAGTGAAGATCATTCTGCTATAGAAATTGGCTGGCTTCTTCCCACAGTCCTGCTTTCCAAGTCTTCTTCCTCCAACCCCTATGATAAACAAAGAACACATACCCTGCTGACCAACAGAGCACACGGAGTTCTGAGCAAGTATTCCATATGCTTCGACAGGCTAAGCTCAAGCCAGAGACAGTGGTGGTCTTCTATCATGATACAAGATTGAGACATTGATTTCCTGAACCTTGATGGCTTCCATTTGTGTGGGGTCAGAGGCAGATCCATGACCACAATGAGGCCAAGATCATAGTTTAGAGAGGTGGAAGTAACCCTCCTGTGGCCACTTAGCCAAGCTAGTTCTGCTGTGAAACCTGGACCTGAGACTCATTCCCAAGAGAGAAGTAAAGCAGATTTATACCATGGGAGGCATTCCTATATTTGCAAAGAGAGTTTTCACTCCTTATTCCAGGACGTGTTGTTTCTTCTCCTAGTTGGTCTGCATTCATAAATGGTTTAGGTTTTGAATCACTGTTTTCTGCATTTATTACTTGCTGCAAACGCTGTACACCACTACTGTCTATGAGAAAACAGAGGCAGAGAGCAACAGAGAACTTCAGAGAAAAAAAAGGACAGAGAGAGACAAAGCCAGAGCCAGACAAGCAGAGAGAAGAGAGACAAACTGAAAAAGAAAAACAAATGAAAGGAAAAACAAAACCCATTTTTGGGGTCAAATTAACAACAGCTGACTTCTGGAGAGACATGATTGACTCTCACTAAGTACCATGGTTCCACCTTCTTGAGGTTCTGCCTGCCAAGGGACACTGCGAAACGAGCATCTAGTTCTATTCAACCTCACAAATTCCTTCTTCTCCGACTATGAAGAAATTACACTTATCTTTCTACAGTAGGAATGATTCAAAAGGAACTGGGCAGTCACCACAAGGAGGCCCTGCAGCTCAAGGCTCTGTCCTGCATGAGGGTAGGGGCATGTTTATCAATGCGAGCACCCCAGGGGGCCGGCTCTCAGTAACCGCAAGAACAGGGACTCCACAGCAGCATCACTAAGCAACAAGGTGGTGTGGGCAATGTGACCGAGTGTGTAAAGCTCTCTCAGCTTTAACGGACTGCTTCTTCATCGGGGCTCCAGCAGTATATTTCATTATAAACCAAGGGGAGATGACAACCCACATATATGCTACCCTCCTCTACACGAACCTGCCAGGCAGCAACTGGAGCCCCCAAACAAGTCTTTACTTTGATAGTGAGAGGAGGGCTGAGAAAAGCCATAGGTGCTGGGAGGTATCACTGTTTCTCTCAGAGCAACTCTACTCAGGTTCATTTCTTCAAGGCCAGGGCCTGTTTGCTGGTCCTGGCCTTGCCCTCCGGTAGGGAGAGGCTAAGGGGTTTCTCCTCCCCTCTCTCTGTTCCCTGAAGCATCTCTGGCAATGACTGTGTCCTCTCCATGGCTCTAGCTTTTGCCAGGTAAACTCAGCCCCTGGACTCCAGTAACCCTGCCTCTTCCCTTGGCCCTTCTGGCCTGTGGGCAGTGCCACTCCCTGCTGCTCCTATTCTCTACATCAGCGGTCGCCAACCGGTGGTCTGTGGGCCACTGGTGGTCCATGAGATCCGAAAGGTTGGTGACCGCTGCTCTAGATTGCCTCACTGCTCCTATTCTCTAGATTGCCACGTCTGTGTAAGCAATCCTCTGGGTTAAATCCCCTCTGTTTACATACTTAGAGTACAGTTCTGGTTTTCTGAACTGGACCCTGACAGAGAACAACAGACTACATTGTCACATAACCAAAACGTAGCAACCTGCTCCACTTGATGTCAACTGGGTTTCCAGAAGTCCCTTACTGGTCCTCTCTGCAGGACAAACTCTTCCTTTGTCCCTTGGCTCAGCAGCAGCCCAGGCCAGCAGTCTTGTAACAGATCTTACCCTTAGGAACATAGAAAGCCAAACGACAACCCCTTACTAAGAATGATAACCTGGTCACCAACCTCCCATTCTGTGGATCACCTCAAGTTTCTGACCTAAAGTCAAGTCATCCTTTTTATCTGTACAGATATTAATATTCCTTGCTATGCAGGGAAAGGTAGAAGAGAAAAGGAAACACTGCCACAGGAAATCAGAGAACTAGGTGCATGCAGCAGCTCTGGGAGGAAAAGATTTAGGACCATTTTCCAAAATCACTCATGAGAATGCTTTGATTAAAATGCAGCCACAAAGAGCTCCCTGTGGCTTTTGCAATAAACACAGGAGAAACATAACCATCAAGATAAACCATATTCAATTCCAAACAGTTTTAAGTATTAAGTGAACATACTAGAATTTCATGAAACAAGTTTAGAGAAAAATTGATTAACTAGGCTTCACAGCCAGGAAATTTCTCTCTTCCTGCCTCTCCCTCTCAAAAGCAAATATATTTCAAGATAAGTGTTACTCTAAGATTCATTTTTAATCACATCAGGTCCAAGTTTGTCTATAAGAGAGTTCATTGTTAAAAAACAGCATTCTTTGGCATGAAAAGAAAAATTACTATAGGACAAGTTATTTATATCAGTCAAAAAACACATTCCTTTACAATAGTGTTGTTTCCACTCTTGACACATTACTATTTTCAATTCAGACACAATGTTAGCATTATGATTTTCCACATCATTTGCAAAACAGTGAGCAGACAAGACAATCTGACCACACTGAAGGCACAGAAAGCAGAGAGGGACAGCATCATTACCTCTTTATCATGGGCAATCAGTTGGGTCTTCACATGGCCAGACACAAGATTCACTCGCCCCAACACCTGCCCTGTCTCCAGCCCCCAGATGGTACAAGTTGTATCAATGCTGGAGGTACCTGGAAACAATCGGTGCACGTCAGTAGCTGACAGGAGTGAGGTTCCCAGGCAAGCTGCTCTCCTGTGCCTACTCACCAGTTCAGCACAGGAGACCACGTGCCACAAACACTTCCTAGCATAGGGAGGGTACCAGGAGAGCCCCAAAGAGTCAAGTGTTCAATCCTTATCCTAGGACCTTAGGCTCTGACTGGAGACAAACCATACACCCATGGGAAGCTTGATTCCATATGAGGAATGAATCACATTCCCTATCTAGTCTCTTTCTCGCTTGGCCCCATTCTAGGATGATGCCTGTGCCTCAAGCCCCTGGTTAAATCTGAGAAAACATATCTTTGCTTCTTCAAACTGTAATCTACACCCCCTCACTCCCTTACCTAAAAGATAAGGATCCACTTCATTCCAGTCAAAGGAGGTCAGAGGAGCACAGAAATCTGAGTTTTTGTTATTATTTAGCAAACATTCCAGCCTGGTCTCCGTCTCACCAACCTAAAAGAACAATGAAAAAAAAAAAAATCAGCCAGTCATTTTCCCAAAAAACTTTTAAGCCCCCTTTAGACAATATCTTAGTAAATATAAGACATGGCGGGGGGACATTTTTACCATAAAGAGTAATAAAACCCAGAGGAATTCCCTGAATGTTACTTCTCTACAAGCTTTTCCCCCTGCCTAGCTTGTTTTCCCAATTTTTCTAGAGGAGAGGTCTTCTCACCTTGCCTGGCTGGGCACTTACTACACCTCCAGGCCAGGAGACGCCAATGCTGATTAGCTCAGCTGAGAGGGGAGGTGAAGCTCACCAACTCCATAATCTACACGCATACTTGACTAGAATCAGTGGCCCAGTAGTCTGTTTAATTTACTCAAAAGTATCTTGACTGTAAACAGAACAAGAGGCCTCAAGTATCTCCACCCCCACAGAAGGTTCTATCAGGTTAGCTGAGCCTTGGATTTCCAGGGCTGGCTGTGGCCAGCAGCAGGGCCTTCCAGGAATCTTGGCTAGGTCTACTAGGAAATCTGCTGAGTCAAACAAGGTCATTTCAGATCCGCTAGCATTTGTTTCTCCCCCGTGGCAATGACACCGGCTGCCTCCAACCCCAGCCTGTTCTGTGACTCCATGCTGCTGGTAACAGCTGAAACAGCACCTGCTTACCCTCCACACACGGAGATAGTCACCACTTGTTGCCAGTAGGTCTGGATAGACGCCTTTTGTGTCCGGGATCCACATGAGCTTTGTGGTGGGGTATGGATGGTCAAAGGTGTTTCGGCAAATAAACTCCGAACTCTCTTCATCTAAACCAACAAGCTGAACCTGTAACACAACAAAATTGAGCTGTGTCAAAGACATCAGGTTCCTGGGAAGTGACTGCAGGGTCAAGAACTATTACAGAGAGGACATCTAGTCCAACTATCCCATTTCTCAAATGAGGAAACCCAGACTCGAAGGGTTGGTTTACAGTCAAGACTGCAAAGCTAGTAAGAGGCAGAGACAAAACTTGAAGACAGGTTTTCAGACTCCAAATCCTACACTTTAAAAAAAAAAAAAAGTTTATATATATATATAATTTATTTCAGAAAGGAAGGGAGACAGAAACATCAATGATGAGAGAGAATCATTTATCAGCTGCCTCCTGCATGTCCTCTCCTGGGGATCAAGCCTGCAACCGGGCATGTGCCCTGACCGGGAATCAAACCGTGACCTCCTGGTTCATAGGCTGATGCTGAACCACTGAGCAATACAGGCCAGGCCAAATCCTGCACTTTTGACCCACAGAACTGCATTACCTGCCCAGCAGGCTACACCTTCCCCCACAACCCTGAGGCATCTGATAATGTGTGGTTCAGTTACTGGTCTTGAAGTGCTGTGCGAATTTAGACCCTGTGCAGCCCCAGTTCCATACAACAAAGTGACATCTCATGCACAAACTGGCCCCTCCCCCACACTGGCTAGTAACAAGTTTACACATTAAGGTGTGAAAAACAAGCATTCAAGAATCCAAACCACTCTACTGGCAAAAACAAACAAAAAAACTACTGCGAGGAAGTTCCCTGGTTCTGGTCACTTTTTCTTAGGGTTAATTTTGGGCCAATATTGATTTCCATTCTTTGCCGTCAAACTTAATAAGGCTCAGTGGAAAATGCCATGTGTATTTGCTTATGAATTTCCAGCAACTGGAAGATGGAATGGAAAATTTTTGCTAACGATCCATAATGAGAGGATAAGCACTAACCATACAACAGAAAACAGAATTCCTGTTACTCTTACTTCAGTCTTAGATACAAGTATCTACTCATCTTTTTCTTTATTTTTAATTTAGGTACAGTCGCATACAATAAAATTTCACTAACTTTAAGTGTTCAGTTCAATGATTTGGAATATATGTATTTGCAAATGTATACAATTGTGTAAGCTCTAGCATTCCCCACAATAATCAAGATATAGAATACTTGCATCACCCCAAAAAGTTCTCTGGGGCTCCTCTGCAGTCAATCCTCTACCCCTAGTCCTAAGCAACCCCTGACCTATAGGTTTGCCTTTTCTGTAATACTGTACAAATGGAATTATGGTATTGAGACTTTTGTGACTTTCACCATGCTGCTCTTGAGATTCATCCATGTTGTGTGTATCAGTAGTGTTTTCTTTTTGTTGTTGTTAATTCTTACCCAAGGATATTTTCCCCCCATTGATTTTTAGAGTGGAGGGGAGAGGGAGAGTCAGAAACATCGATATGAGACACACCAATTGGTTGCCTCCTGCACATGCCCCGGCCAGGGCCAGGGATTGAGCTTGCAACCATGGTACATGCCCTTAACTGGAACTGAACCCAGGACCCTTCAGTCCCAGGGCTGACGCTCTATCCACTGAACCAAACTGGCTAGGGCAGTAGTGTTTTCTTTTTATTGCTGAATAATATTGCATTATATGGAAACACTATATCCAGTTGATGAACTTTTGGGTTATTTCTAGTTTGAGGCCATTAATGTAAACTGATAGAAACATTTATGTATGAGGCTGTTTTTTGAGGGGGCAAATTTTCACTTTTTTCTTGGGTAGACAACTAAGAGTAAAATCGCTGGTTTATGTAAGTGTACGTTTAACTTAATTAAAAAACTCTGTCTACAACGCCCAGCCAACTAAGCCACACCGGCAACCCGTTTTCTAAGTGGCTTGGTCATTTCGCACTCCCACTAGCATCACATTAGCGTTCCATATGCTCCACATACTTGTCGGCACTTGGTACTGCCAACTTTTCTTTTCAAGTCATTCCAATAGGTGTGTATTAGCAACGAATGATACTGAGCATCTTTGCATGTGTTTATCTGCCACGTGTATTTATTCTCTGGTGAAGTCTGTTAAAACTTTTGTCCTTTTAAAAGACTTTTTTAGATTCACAAAAAAATTGGGCAGGAAGTACTGAGTTCCCACACAGGCACAGCCTTCTCCACTATCAACATAATAAAGTGGTATGTTTGTTACAACTGACAAACCTACAATGATACATCATTATCACTCAAAGTCCAGTTTACTAAGTGTACCGGTTAACGATGCGGATTTTTTTCAATGGATCGGGTTACACATATGTTGATATGTATGCAATTTGATATGTATGCTATTTTGTTGTATTGACAACAAGCTTCAAAACTTCATATGTCAAAATTTCTGAAGGTGTTAACATCATAGATATTTTTACACTTAAAAATGTCGAATTTCGTGCCAAAAAAAGAGCATTTGCGGGAAGTTTTAATTCATTACTTTATTTTGAAGAAAAGTGCTAGCAATGGACATTACTTTGAATAAAGCACTTCTGATGTTTCTCTTGAAATTATCGTGTTTTCTTTGATCACAAAATCTGCATTATTAACTGGTCAATAATTAATCTGCATTACCCACCAGTTAATGATTAATCTGCATTATTAACCGGTTAATAATTAAACCGGTTAATAATGCAGATTAATCATTAACCAGTTAGTAATATGTATTAACCATTAACAGGTTAGTAATGCAGATTAATCATTGACTGGTTAATAATACAGATTTTGTGATCAAAGAAAACACGATAATTTCAAGAGAAACATCCAAAGTGCTTTATTCAAAGTAATGTCCATTGCTAGCACTTTTCTTCAAAATAATGAATTAAAACTTCCCGCAAATGCTTTTTTTGGCACGAAATTTGACATTTTTAAGTGTAAAAGTATCTATGATGTTAACACCTTCAGAAAATTTGACATATGAAGTTTTGAAGCTTGTTGTCAATACAACAAAATAGTATACATATCAAATCGCATATATATCAACATATGTGTAACCCCATCTATTGAAAAAAATCCGCATTATTAACCGGTACACCCAGTACATTAGAGTTCAGTCTTTGTGTTGTACATTCTATAGGTTTTGACAAATATATGATGTGTGTACACCCACCAGTATAGTATCATACAGAATAGTTTCATTTTTTACTAGGTTCCTTGTTTTCTCTATTTGAATTTTCAGAGTTCTTAGTATATTCTGGATACAAGTTCCTAGTTATGTGTTTTGCAAGTATCTTCTTGGTCTATGGCTGCTCTGTAATTTTCTTTCAATGTTTTTTAAAGAGAAATTTTAGTCCTGGCCGGGAGGCTCAGTTGGTTAGAGGGGCATCCTGATACTCCAAGGTTGTGGGTTCAATCCCGATCAGGGCACATACCTAGCTTGTACCATTATAAAGGTGCTCATTTCCCTATATTGTCAAAAATACAAGAATCTCGATAACTTAAATTCCCATTTCCTTTAACTACCTGTGAGGTTGAGTACCTTTTCTTGTTTATTGACCACTTGCATTTCCTCTCCTTGGAGCTGGCTATTTATACTTTGTCCATTTTTAAAAATCATATTAAGTAAATTAGCGCCTACTGTCTGCCATGTTTTGGAAATACTTCCCCCGGCCTATCATCTGTCTTTTTTTAAAAAGTATTTTATTGATTTTTTACAGAGAGGAAGGGAGAGGGATAGAGAGCCAGAAACATTGATGGGAGAGACATCAACCAGCTGCCTCCTGCACACCTCCCACTGGGGATGTGCCCACAACCAAGGTACATGCCCTTGACTGGAATCGAACCTGGACTCTTCAGTCCCCAGGCCAATGCTCTATCCACTGAGCCAAACTGGTAAGGGCTATCATCTGTATTTTGACAACGTATCTTTTCATATAGAAATGTTTTATTTATGTACTATAATCTGTCAAGCCTTTCCTTAGTTGACTCTGGATTTAATGAGTGACTTACAGACTGTTTTCTCCTCTGCTCATCTCCACTGCCCCAGTACAAATTTGTTAGTCAATGTTCTCCTACTGTTTGTGAGACTTTATTTACATTTAGATATTTTTGACCTGGAATTTGGTTTTCATGTATGACATGAATTAGAGGGTTTTAAATTTTCCTGCCAGATGGACAGCCAATTATGTCATACAATTCATTAATCCACCACCCTCCCCCCCCGCCCCACCCAGGGAATTAAGGTACTATCTTATCAAATACTACACTTCTACATATATTTAGATCTGCTTTGTAACATTCTATGTGGTTTCACCAACCTCTCTGGCTATATCAATTCCAGTATGCTTATTCTAATCTGATAGAGCAAGTGTTCCCCACTGTTTTTCAACACCATTTTCCCATAATTTTTTCCCCCCCTCTTTACAACAGTATATATTTAAAACTTTGGAGACAGATAGCATTCCAGTTCTAGCTCTGTTTTCATCTTCAGTATCACTTTGGGTAAATCACTTAACATATCTGGGCTTTAGTTTCCTCATCTTCCCGTAAGTGTTGATATGTAGTATTTTTTCCAGTCTGTTGATTTATCTTATTAAAACTTTTTAAAAAATGTATATGGTCAATTTTTATAAACTGAGTTATCTTTTAAAAAGTGCATTTTCCCCATATAAATCTTACATATTAAGTGTATTTTCAGGTATTTACAGAGAACAATCTATAATAGTTGTCGACTTGCACACATTGCTCTATTATCTTCTGTCAAATGGGGCTATCCTAATTTCATTTTCCCCTCTTCAAGAGGACTCGATTGTTTTGCCTGGATGTCCAAAACATTCTTTATTCATCCTTAAAATGTAGAAACTTTCCTAAGAAATGTTTTGTTGCCAATTGTTCTGTGTCAATTTTTCTTGAGGTATAGTTTGAACTCATTACTTCAAACCTGTATTTCTATAGTTTTCTTTAACTGCATATTTGAGTTTTTGTGTCTCCATTCTTTGGTCTTCAGAAGTACCAATTATACCTAAGTTAGAGCTTTGTTTTCTGCATCTATTATGTTCTTTCTAATTATTTATTTCCATTTCATTTTCTCAATCTGTCTTCTCTAACCTTCACTCTGGTTTTGGCAGTTGGTATTTTTATTCTTTTAATCCCGTGGTAATTTTTGTTTCCTCTTCCACTATTTCCCTGGGCTGCACCTGCTGATGTTTCATTTTCTCCTGTTACTATGCCTCATTTTACCTGATCGCCTGTATCTCTGCTTGGAGTTTTTTACTTTCTTAAGTTCTTTGACTTTATGGTGGCAGGACTGGCCACTAATTTTCAACTGAGGCAAAAAAACATTTTTCTAGTGTGGGTACTTTACCTGCCACTGGTTTCCCATTTCCCCCCCTTTCTTATAATATCTTTCTATAGTTACTGTGCCAGTTCCTTTTGTATGAGGCAAGTTCTTCCTAGATGATGTAAAGAAGGTTCCTGTGGGAGAGAGGTCATAGTCATGCCCCAAGTTTGTAGAAATACATGAAGCTTTTGCATCTTGCCAGCCAACAGAGATGAAGAGCTGCCAGGCTGCTCACAATTTAGTCTCTCATTCAACCTGCCTCATTTAATACTTCTAGAGAAGATAGCCCATCTATGTGTCTTCTTGTAAAGCTTAGCTCCCCCCTTGCCCAAATTGTTAAATGGGGTCTGAAGAAGCTCCCGCTGCCAGCCTGTGCACCCTCTTTTCACTCTCCCAAACAAAGGATTGTTGATTTTGCCCATCAAAATCCTATTCTGGAGAACTGTTCTCTTTTGAGTTTAAAACTGCAGCCATAGATACCCTTTCTCAGCATATTCCCCATCCCATTTGATGTTCATCATACTGCCATCCTTCCTCATCCTTGTCAGAACATAAGGAAAAATTATCTGACTTTAATCATCTTATTATCAACATTTAGGTTACCCCTCTACCTTTTTCTCCCTAGTCTTCCCCATCCTCCTGCTAAACTTCTTTTATTTCCCATCTCCACTCTTTCTGTAACTGTTGCTTCACAACACTTTACACCAACATGTGAAACAAGTGCCCCTAAAAGAAAAGGCTGTGAAGCAAGATTATTTTTACACTGTGGATTTACTATGTCAAATGTCTCCTAAGGAGCAGATATGCAAAATGAAATATTTACTCCTTGAAGGCATGACCATATCTTCTCTTTTACATTTATTACTTACATGAATAACAACATAAATTTATTATTCACATTACGCATACCTTATATTTTTCAAAAATTAAAAGACGTCATATCTATCTTGTTAATAATATAAGCTTCCTCAGGGAGAAAATGGTGTATTTTATCTATTACAGAGTGCTAGTACTAGAACATGAAGGTTAATACATATTATACATGTGATTAAAAAAAAAAAAAGCCCCAAGTTATCCAAATCAATATACCACTCCAGTCAGTAGAACATTTTCCCCAAATTGTTAATATAACCAAAACCAGCTGAAGCAAAACTCTGAGAGAATAAAGCAGCTTTTCTTGGTCTTTTCCACTTGTCCTCCCTTCCAGCCTATTTCTGACTATTGCTGGTCAATGTCTGTAGAGAGCCTGCCCTGTCAAACTCTGAGATGAATTCTGACACAGCACTCCTTCATCTCCTGGCACAGAGGCTGACCAATTAGGCATCGAAGCCCAAGGCAGGTCAGACTACCTACAGGACATGGATTCATTCCTTGTTCAAATCATAGCATCTCCAGTGTTATCTGTATGAGGCAAATTATGGCAAAAAGCACTAAAGCAGCAGCACTTTTATCCGGTTAGTCCTATGGAGAAATTAGTCCTCTCATTGTCTAGAAAAAAAGAAAGGAGGAAGTTAAAACCGGAAGAGCTTTATGTTTTCAATTCCCCTGACAGTCTTGCCAGGGACTGGTGGAACACTGCAAAACTTCCAAAAGCCTAAATATCAATCAAAAATACCTACATGCACTAAAACACACTGTCTTTATTGCTGCCAATCTCATATCTGCCAATGAAGACTACAGTTACCAAGCATCATCACTATGCCTAAAACATATACGTATGCGTGTATTCAATACATAGCTGTTGAATTAATGAGCAAAAGAATGATAGAAAGAGAGAGAGAGAGACATCCTTTCTCTCTCTCTCTCAAATCAGTAAAATATATATCCTTGGTGAGGATAAAAACAAATACAATTACTGATAATGGAACTTTTTATTCCAGGTGTGACTGACATCATCCTGTTCTTTACTCTGCAATGATTCCCAAATTTATTTTGATGTTGGAACATCTGAAAGTCAAGTCGTTTTTGAAATGCTAACAAATTAATTTTCTCAAAACATTGATGTGAGAAACACTGGAGTAATTTTACTATAGGAAAACATGATTACATTAATACAAACTTTAAAAAGCATAACCATGTTTTCTTATAGTCAATGATTCCACAGTAAAAAAGACCATTTCTAGGCTTTTCATCAATGTTAATTTGCTATGTTCATTTATTTTGTCTTGCTGGCAATCATTGTCGAGGGCAAGCAGAAACAAAAGGTCTGAAAATTCCAACCAGTAATTTTTAAATTCCTGCAAAATATGAAATCTGGTATACCTCCATGTCAAGTTTCCCCAAAACTAAGTCTGAGAATCAGAGCTTTAAAGTGGTACTTACCATCCACCCATCCCTAGGCAGAGATTCTCTACAGCAGGATTTTTTAACTTGGGGTCCATGAACTTGAATTGGAAACTTACATTCATATTTTCACTAACCTTTAGCTGAACTTTAGCATTTCCTTCAAAGCGGCATGAATCGGTGACTTTGTCATAAATATAAATGACTGATTTTTTAAATATCACATTGCAGTTGTTAAACATCTTGAAATGCTATTTACCTCCATTACTTCAAAAGTACAGTAATAATTACACTGGATGGTGTAATTTAATGAGTTAATATAAAAGTACATATTACTATATCACCACTTTTCTTTTTTATTAATTTGAGAGAGAGAAGGGAGAGGGAGAGAGAAACATCGATGGGTTGCCCCCTGTACGCACCAACAGAGGACCGAACCCGAAACCTGGGCATGTGCCCTGACCAGGAATGGAACTGGTGACCTTTCAGTGCACGGGACGACACTCAACCAACTGAGCCACAGCAGCCAGGTCATATATCACTACTTTTAACAAAATGTTTTTGAGCCCTAGCTGGTTTGGCTCAGTGGCTAGAGCGCCGGCCTCTGGACTGAAGGGTCCCAGGTTCGATTCCCATCAAGGGCACATGCTTGAGTTGCAGGTTCAATCCCCAGTAGGAGGGCGTGCAGGAGACAGCCGATCAATTATTCTCTCTCATCATTGATGTTTCCATCTCTCTTTCCTTCTCCCTTCTTCTCTAAAATCAATAAAAATATATATTTTTTAAAAACGTTTTTGATAACTGTAGTTCAGTGTAACTAGTTTTCTTCTTAGTCCTATATATTTTATGCATTTGAAAACATATTTATGAAAAAAGGTCTCTTGATTTCAGATTGCCAAAGATGTCCATGGTGTGCACATAACACATTAAAAACCCTGACTTACATTGGTGGGGGCACAAAAATAATTTTAAGACACTGATCACCTCTATCACATAAGTGAGTCAAGATATAGTTAACTGCTTATTTTGTTACGAAGGGGATTATTAGTTTGCATTACACTACTAAGGCCACAAAGCCTTTGTGCCTGGCACAAAGGAGCTCTTATACAGTTGCTAAATGAAGGGACAAACTTTGCAGTAAATTCCTGCAACTGAGGTTTGACACCAATTACTCCACTGACTCCACCAGCAAGACTGTGGCTCAGTTTGTCTTTCTTAAAAATGTAACTTCTACCGCTTACTCAAGTAAACTCTGGAAGAGCTTGCAAGGAAAAAAACATCTATTTGTATGAAGACTCAAACCCTTTAAAGGACATTATTTTACTCTTTTTTTTTTAACATGTATTCTTAAACAATAGTTCTAGTGTTCCTAATTTCACTAACATGGTTTCAGCATCAGGACCATGAATTCCATTCCCTGCTCTGCTGTCCACTATGGCCACAATAAGGAAGAAAGAGGAATCAGAGAAAAGAATGGTATGTCTTGCTCAGGACTTTCTGGTTCTGTGGGTAATGGGTGGACTTCAAGATCAGTGTGCACACTCCATGGTATCTGTTTGTGTAACTTCAGGGCAATGAGAGTCCATCGCTTTTATCAGTTTCTCAAAGGGGACTCCAAAGAAGTTAAAACATAACACTAGAGAAACAGCTGTGCTCCTGAAGAACTGTAAACAAACTTACAATGTTCAAAAATGTTTTTTACAGGACCTTCACCTTTCCTACAAGCTGTGGGTCAGAAATAGTAAGACTGACATGTGCAATTCCCCACAGCTAGTCAATGGGTCAGACAGGACCCATTCCTCAGCGGCCTGGCTTTTTCCCCTTGCACCGGCCTATTGAGCAGGAGTGCTTTAAACACACTAGCCAAGGCTTTCAATTGCTCTGATCCCTAATCATCACAACATTTACTCGAATATAATAAAAGAAAGAAATGAAGCGGTAAAGGAAAGAAAATTCTTCGCACTGACTTACTCAACAGCTTTCAAAAATAAATTTATGCTGCACTGCCAGCTTAAAAGCTTCCCCCTTACTATCGGGGATTCTATGAAGGCTTCTCAAATTGATGGATACTTGCCATTCAAGGTTACAAATCTGTATTAGTATGACGAAGCCAAGAAAAGATATGGCAAGTGTCATCCTTCTCTATTCAGACAACAATGGTGGGATCAAGGCTACAGGCCAAGATTTCCAAAAAGAGATCGTTTTTTAAAGGACAGATTATGAGGCAGCAATGGCAATCCTGGCAGAGGGACCTGGGTAGCCATGAATAGTACCTGGGGCTGGGAGTGGGAGGCGGGGCAGTCTGCGCAAGGAACAGCCCTAACAGAAATCCAGTGTGGCCAGGAGTGAATGACCAACTGAAGCGCGAGCTTCACAGTTATCACTCCCTCTTTCCTCCTTCGCCCCACAACTGAAGCAATGAGGCAGGAGAGGAGGGAGATAGGAGTGGTAAATAGCGTAGCATTGGGGTGTAAATTCGAGTTTGAGATCTGTTTCTGCCACGACATAGCTGTCTGACTCCGGCAAGTCACAACATTGTAACATTGTGCCTCAGTTTCCCCATCAGTAAAATGGGGGTAAGGGGTCACTACACTCCTGACTACACAGGAATGCTGCCAGGATTAAATGAAACAAGTGCGAAACCCTCTGCTCAGGACCAGACTCAGAGGAACCGCTCCGTGGTGCTAAGGCAAGTCCGTAGGAGGGTCCTGGGGTCTGGGCTCCGGCCCGGAAAGGGCGCTCCTGGGGCCCGCTCCCCCGTCAGCTGGGCTCCGAGCCCCTGCCCGGCCCACCTTGTTGTTGTACTCCTCCACGAAGCTGCCCAGCGCCAGGCGAAAGCGCTTGTCAGGACGCACGCTCCAGTTCATGGCGTAGACGGTCCAGGGCGCTTCATACTTATAGATCTCCTTCCGTTTGCCGTGCAGGGACATGGTGGCTGCGGCGGGGCCGCAGTGCGGGCCGGGTCGGCAGCGGGATGCGGCGGGCCGGGCGCGAGTCAGGCGGGGAGCCGGGCCTGGGACCTAAGGGTCCGAAGAGAGGCGGGGCCGGGGTGGGCAGGGACGGCCTAGCCCGGAAGCGGGGCCTCAGCGACAGACAACGACAGACAACGACAGCCGCCGGGTCCGACCCCCCGGTTTCAAACCAGCTTAGGCTCAGACGACAATCACCTTCCGTTTGAGACGTTGCTCCGCCCTCCAGGAACGGAAGCCACGCGTTCCCCACAGTGGCGCCGGGCGTTGGCTGCCTGACACGTCACTTAAGACGGTTCCTTCTCTTCATTGGCTAGTGTACCTTTAGCTTTTGGAACCTCCTCGCTATTGGTGCAAATGTTTGTCATTCCAATTACTTGTCCCACTTAATCCCAGGGGGGCAGGCTCTTCCTCAGTCCCAAAGGTCATTGGCTGACAAAGATGTCAGTCAGAGAGATAACAGCGCAGTGCGGGTGAATGGGGGCGTGGGCGGCCTAGAGGCGAGAGTGTGGCGCGCCAGGCTTCCAAGTTCTAGGCCAAGTCTCTGAGAAGGAAACCTCCCGTGTGACCTCCTTTGACTTCCACTCTGCAGCTGCTATTCCGAGCGGCTTCTCTACTCTTGTCGAGTGAAAATTAAAATGCTGCCTTAGGCGAGGGCCTGCTGCACTTCGCGGCGCTGAGACCCGCGGCCCGGCAGGCTGTCCGGCGAGCCAAACGGGAACCGCTTTCTCTCCTCACTCACGCTAACGCCCCCTTGGAACCGGGAGGGGAGCGGACCCGCCGTGTGCAGACCGACCCGCCGGCGTTCTCTGGGCCAGGCCATATTCAGTCAGGTCTTCCCGCGCTTTCCTGTCCGTCTAGAAATGCCAGGAATTCTAGGGTTGGTTTTCTTAAGGCAGCTTTCCGACCAGCTAGGGAGGCACTAAGTTTTTTTAGATCCCTTACCATCCCCTTTCCGCCACAGATCCCCAAGCAAAAGCTAATCAAGCTCTACATTTCTGTGTCCTGAGTTTGAAATGGAGAAGGGTCCAGATCTTTATCATTTAAATGGTTTCCGATTCTTGGCTTTCAACAAAATTAAAGGAGGATTATACTGACTTGTTATGTATCACTAAATACAGTTTTTAATAATAATGTGATTGTTATCAGACAACTCCAAAAGAATTCAAGGAACTGAGTGACACTGCTAGTATGTAACAGAGTTTTGTCCCATCCATTTATGTGAACAAGTTTTCTCTGTGCTTTAAGTTTTGTGTTTTTATTAAAGGAAAGAAAAATAGGTACAAAATTGTTGCTGAACCTTGTCTTCTTTTAACAACAACAACAAAAAAGGTATTCATCCACACACGAACTAATTGAGAGGAAAGTGATGCATTTCCAATAAAATTTTAGTTTCTATAAAAATTTAATATATATTTACGTTGTTTTGAACAACTCTCTACTAACAAGTGTAACCCTTAAAGCCTTAGTAATATTATAAAAATTAATCTTAAAATTTCAATGTACAGTATATATATTTCAATTTACATACCTGTTGCAAACAAATATGAGATTATGAATAATAAACTTTAAAGCAGGATAATAAATTATATGTAGAATAAACTGAGAAGAAGAGAATGGAATTATGAGAAAAAATAAATGATGTTAAAGAAGTGTTTGTTCTGGTGTTTTTTTTTTTAAATATATTTTATTGATTTTTCACAGAGAGGAAGGGAGAGGGATAGAAAGCTAGAAACATCGATGAGAGAGAGACATTGACCAGTTGCCTCCTGCACACCCCTCACCGGGAGATGTGCCCGCAACCAATGTACATGCCCTTGACTGGAATCGAACCTGGGACCTTCCAGTCCGCAGACCGACGCTCTATCCACTGAGCCAAACCGGTTTTGGCTGTTCTGGTGTTTTTAAAATGAATGGTGTTGGCTCTCAAATCACTATGCTATTTGGATCAAAATGGATCCATAGCAATAAAACAGTTTATAAAGTGTCAATATATCCAACACACTGGAAATGACATCCTTTACAACTATTTAAACTTAATAATGAAATACTTCATATGTCAACTTAAAAATGTGCGAAGAGGCAAATACATTTTCAAATTCTTTTAGGGAATAATTCTTTTAGGGAGCAAAGAGGACTGAAGACCAGTGACCGGGTACTTTTTGGACAGCAGTCCATTTCAGTGGGGTAGTTAACTGCGCATATTCTCAAGCCAAACTATTTGGGTTGAAATTACATCCTTCTTTTCCTCTATTGTGGGCAAGATTCCTTTATTATTATTATTATTATTGTAGTATAATTTATACATAGAAGTGCACATATTCTCACAACACATGCATGTAACCAGCACCTAGACCAGGAAACAGGTACCAAAAGTCCCCGTTGTGCTTGTGTAAGTTTTTTGTCTCTCTCTGTTTTTGATCCCACTTCTCTAAAACGGGGAGAATAACAGTGACCCCTTAGGGTTTTTGAGAGGGTTAGATAAACTAATATCTGAGGGCAGTCAGCACAGTGCGCTGAACAGGGTGACTGTTATGAAAGTGTTGGCTGTTGTCATGATTCCCAATGGCCACCAAGCCAGGACCTCTCACTCGTTCACCCCAGCCTGGCTAAGAGCTCCAAGGTTCAAGGGCTCCTGGGTCCAGCAGAGCCACCTGCAAGTCCCCAACACATAGCTCTTGGCGAGAAGGGCTTGGAGAAGACAGCTGAGATGTTGGCATCATGGCAGAGTCAAGGACATAACCACCCTCAGGTAAGTTACACACCCAGCCCGAGGTGAAATGTGCAGACTTTATTAGCTGTGATACACTCCACCATCCGCCAGAGTCCCAAAGGTCGTCGCAAAACCATCAGGGACTGAGCCACTGAGGGCTGGAGCCCTGTGCCCTGATGTGTCCACTACAGAGGACACCTGCATCTCCAGCCAGGACACAGGCTCTCACAGGGGGGTCTGACCAATTTTGGGTGCTGGGCTGAAAGGCAGTGGATAGTTTTGAGCCAGGAGGGGATTTCACCGGGCCCAGAGCAAGGCTCTCACACAGAAGATCAGAAACTTGTCTTTTCCTCACTGACCCCACTCCCTGTAAGCTTACTGCACACCCAAGGTGCTGGCCCCTCCTTCAGGCTTTCTATCTCAACAGAGGCCTGGAGGCTGGGACAAATCCTGAGCCTCCTCACTTCTGCCATCTTGGGTCACCTGGGTTAGCAGTTTGTAG
Source organism: Eptesicus fuscus (assembly GCF_027574615.1). Lineage (NCBI taxonomy): Eukaryota > Metazoa > Chordata > Mammalia > Chiroptera > Vespertilionidae > Eptesicus > Eptesicus fuscus. Next base: position 32,394,038 of record NC_072492.1, on the reverse strand, counting down.
CTACTCAGAGAGAATGGTTTTCAGAGGTCCGTCTTGGCAGCTCTCTGCCTCCCCCAAATCCTTCACTCTCACCTCACCCACCTGCAATCCCCTTATGGTGTCTTTTGTCTTGGGGTTCAGTGGCTCCAACTCCCTGCAAATCCAGGATCTGAGCCATGTCTCGGGAACTCCAGCTGCTTGGGGACAGAGCCGAGGTATTCCGGGAGGGAGGAGAAGCGGGGACCACAGACGAGTCCCTGTACCTCCAGGGGATGCAGAGGTGAGGCCAGGGATGACAGGAGCCCCTCAGGATGCTCCAGTTCAGAGGACAGTGTCAGAGTTTTGTCCATTGCCATGGCCAGCTGAGGCATCCCGGAGGAGGAGGTCCTGTGCTGCGGCGGCTCTCGTGGGTCCAAGTCACCACAGCTTGGGGCCTGAGAAGGGCAAGAAAGAAGGGGTGGGGGAAGGAATGCAGCAGCCTCCAGGCAAGCCCCTGGGGAACACCTCACCTGCTCACCTGTGCAGGGGGCAGGCCACCCTGGGGCAGCCTCGTTCCTGGACTCTGAGTCGCCGAGGCCACAGGAAACAAGGCCAGGTCATTAGCTGAAGCTCCCAGAATGTAGCCAGTGTGGCCCTGGGGCAGGGGCTGCTGAAGGAGCTGCAGGATGCGGCTGAGGTCTGAGGACAGGCGGGATTCCAGCCTGCCAAACAGGACAGAACGCCACAGTCAGGGTCAAGATCAGGGCCAGGGTTGGGGTTAGGGTTGGCAGTTCAGGACCTGAGGACAGCTCCCAGTTTGGTAGTCTACAAGCAGTTCCTGCTGCCTGGAAGGGCAGCCTGGGGCCTATTGAAGCTATTTCCTTGCTACAGTCCAGAGCCTCTGCCCAAATTCCCCTAGCACCGTGGTCGGCAAACTGCGGCTCGCGAGCCACATGCGGCTCTTTGGCCCCTTGAGTGTGGCTCTTCCACAAAATACCACGGCCTGGGCGAGTCTATTTTGAAGAAGTGACGTTAGAAGAAGTTTAAGTTAAAAAAATTTGGCTCTCAAAAGAAATTTCAATCGTTGTACTGTTGATATTTGGCTCTGTTGACTAATGAGTTTGCCGACCACTGCCCTAGCACATCCCTGACTTTGAAAATAAGTGACCAGGTGCCGTATGCATGTCATTCGGTCTTCATCAAAAAGCTCTGATATGGGTATTCTGAAAGGGCAAACTGAGGCACAGAGTGATTAAGTAACTTGCCCACACTCTTGCTGGTAAGAGGCAGAGTCAGCATTGGAACCCAGGATTGTACTGCCCCTAAGCCCTGATTCTGCCACCACAGCTTGGTTATCCACAGGCCACACCCCTTTCCCAAGGGCCCGTGAAGTTTGTTTCTGCACGAAGTTATGCCCCTCCCTCAGGAAAGCTTCCTGGACATGTTCCGGGGGTTTGCTGCGACAAGCCATCTAAGGAATTGTGTGTACTGGCCTGCTGTTAAACTTATCCTGAACCACCAGGAGGGGGCACCCGTGCCTCACCTGCTGCCGGGCTTACTCCCCGCAGCCACCAGAACCTGGCCTGCAAGGCACTCACCTGTTCATCTGGGCCTGGAGCTGCTCTAGCCTGGGGCCCAGCTCCCGAGACCAGCAGTCTGGGTCTCCCTGAGGGTCTGAAGGGCTGTGGCTTGGCCTTTGGGGCACTTGCTGTAGCAGCTCAGGCCAGAGGCCAGATGCATCTGAGAGGCTCAGGGAAGGGGCTGCACCTGCAGGAGCCAAAGGAAAGCCTGAACTTGGTTTAGCTGGTTCTACACACCTGAGCCTATGCCCCGCCCCCCCCACCTGCAATGGGAACACAGGGCGGGAGGAGTGGCTCTTCTCACCTGCATGCCCAGGAGTATGAAGTCCTGTCTCCATAGAAGTCTGGTATCCATGACCCATAAGGCTGTAGCCCTGGGAGGGGGCCTGGGGCCCCAGCTTTGGGGGCTGGCTGGGTGGGGCATCCAGCCCTGGCCTCACTCTCTAGGAAGCTAAAGCCTAGTGGTTTCCCTGTAGCCTTGCTGTGGAACCCCAGAGGCTTGGCCCGTATTCCCCTTCTTGTGACAGCACTAGGCACCCAGCTAGCCCTCACCCAGGCTCTGAGGACATGGGGAGGACGGAGGAAAGGGCCTCCAGCGCCGAGCCTAGGGAGGGAGCCCCTCTCCACTCATCCAGGGGTTGGGGAGGCCTCTCCTAGAGGAAGCAGGGTGAAAGGACTGCGAAGGCGCAGCGCTGGCCGGGGCTTTGGGCTGGGGGAGGCAGACACTGGTGGAGACTGGCTGTGCTCACCTGACTGGTTGTCACGGAGGAAGAAGCCTTGGTGGTCCTGATTGCCTGGAGCCTGTTGGGGTGATGACTGGAGACCCCCGTCTGCCTTGTGGGGAACAAGAGCATCAAGTAACAGGGACCAAAGCTGGGGCAGGGCCTCTTGGTTCTCCCTTGCCCCCTCCCCCCAGTGTCCCCTGTGGCCCCTGTGAGAAAGGGGTGACAGGTGGCTGGGCTCTCCCATAATGCTCCCGGCAGCTTTCGGCAGGCTCCCTCCTGCCTGGGTGGGCAGGGGGTGAACAGGGGCTTGGAGGCATGCAAACCCCCAGAGTCTTGGGAAAGGCTACTTGGAGCATCCTGATGGTTTGCGGGGATGTGGGGAGAGGGCAGGGGAGCTGTTCTTCCAGTCCTCCCTTTCCATGCTCCGGCCCTCAGCATGGCCAATGGGAGTCTCCTTGGAGGAGACTGGGCCTGGAACCCCCAGACCAGCAGGTGCCCTCAGCAACACCCTCGGCAGCCCACCCTTCTGGTACCTCCACTTAGGGCCACCCTAGGGGGCTGCAGATGCGCATGGAGACCACATCACTCTTGCCCTGGTATCCAGCCACTGAGCACTTGGGCCAGCTAATGGCTCCTAGTGGCTGGGGCCCCCAAGGCAGGGCCCTTACAAGGTATCTCCTGGACAGATCAGATGGGAAGGGGAGAGGCTGGGGAGAGGGGGAACAGCAGAGGGCACTGGGTGGGGCAGGCTGTCCTAGTAAGAAAACCTGTCTCAGCACTACACCCTCCATCCTGGGCCAGCAGAGCCCCGCCTCCTGCGGCTGGGGTGTTATGTTGGGGGGAAAGGGGCTCAGAGCTGGGGCCTCAGCCACTGTTGCCCCTATCAAGCATGCCTGCCACCTCCTTCCCACTAGCTGATTCCAGACCCCTGCCTCCATGCAGCCTTGTCTGGCCATCCCACTCCTTGGCAACCCTGAGCTCCACAGAAATTTGGTCTCCCTGCGCACCCTCGTGACTTCCTTGGTTATTGAACCTCGCAGCTCTTTATTTTCCTGGCTTGTTTAATCTCCTCCACTGAGTGATAAGCTTGAGAGGAGCAACAGCTCTCTCACTCTTTACACCCCAGGACCTGGCACGAGGAGCCCCTGGACAGCACACACACACCCTCCCTTTCAGCCTGGTACAATGGCTGGGCAAAGCCTGGGCTCGGGAGTGGCACAAACCTGACTCCACCGTTTGGCTCTGCCATTGACTGTGTGTATGGCTTACTGAGGGGCTGAATGGCTTTGGTCAATGTGTCCTCTCTGGCCCTCAGTTTCCTCATCTGGGAAATGGGGATAATAACAGCACTTGCAAGAAAAAGGATTAAATGAGATAATGTAAAAGAAGCCCAATGCTTCGCACACAGTAGGTGCTCAATCATTGGGAGCTATCATCATATTTAGCATTATGCAGGCCATAGTGGACACAGAAGAAACTGTGGTAAAGAACACAGTGTGGGTTGAAAGAAAAGAAGGTGTTCAGATGGGTCCCCCAGGCCGAGCAGGCCAAGCTCTCACAGGCTGCCTGGGCATTATCTGTTACCAGCTGGCCAAGGGCCACCCCTCACCCTGGCCCACCCAGCCCAGACTCACGTCCCGAAGGTTGAAGGTGACTTCCAGCTTACTCCAGAAGCTGTCCGCGAAGGCAGGGTACATGTCCAGCACCTCCAGCAGGTCTGCCCGCTGGATCTTGTGCAGGTCGCAGTAGGTCAGGGCCCGCACATCAGCACTGGATTTGCCCGGCTGGGCGTGGAGGTTAACAGGCTCCCCAAAGATGTCATTCTTTCCTGCCGGCCAGAGGGGCGGGGGTTTCTCTAGGATCTGGCTCCAAGCTCTCTGCGAAGGATCTTTCCTGAGGGCCCCTTGTCCATGACCTCTCTCTCACCCCAGGGATTCTGCCAGGGGGGGTCTGGTGCTCAGGATCAAGCTCTGGGGACAAGGCTGGATGTCCTGGCCGGGGATGAGGAGGGTGCCCTTACCTTGTCCTTTGAGCTCTGCAGAGACCCCCCCCCCTCCCAGAATGTGGGTGCTTCAGCTGTCTCTGGACCCTCCGGGCCACCCTCTATCAGAATCCCCCCTCCTAGTTCCACATGCTTTGGGACTGCCCCTACCCCCGCCGTGGGGTCAGCGGGCAGTAAAGGACACTAAGGCTCCCTGCTCAACCTCCTCCCCTCTCCGCAGCCGGCTGCAGTGATGTTGGAGCGCAGGGAATCCAAGGCCAGGAGCACCTGGCCCCCCAGCGCAGGGCCCGGTGCTTCTGTCTCTGTGTTCCCACTCCCCATTGTGGGGCCAGGTAACCAGCATGACACTGGCAGAGGAAGCCTGGGAAGTCACTTCCCCTCTTTGGACCCCAGTGTCCACATCTCTAAAATGGCTATAACCAAATCTCCCTTGTCTACCCCACTGGGCTGTCCAGAGGAGCAGATGTGATGCTTGAGAAAGTACCTTGAATAGTAAGAGGCACCAGACATGTGATTTCAAGGCATTGGTATTGACAGATGTCACAGGGTGGACGTGCGCTGACATTGGGGCATGTGATGAGGGTAGTGGGCCCTCCTGGGGTCAGGTATATGCTGGCCACAGGATGTAAACATGAATAAGATGCTGTCCCACCCTAACATCCCTGTGAGATAGGCCCATACGCAAGCAACTAGTTTACAGAATGATCTTTGACCTTAGAACAGGGAAGAACCAAGAGCGATGGGGCCATAGAAGAGGGAGGGGCTCATTCTACTAGGAGTGGTTGGGGAGCAGGGAGGAGGGGGGCTTACAGAGAAACTGAAGTGGGTTCTGGGTGGTGAGAATTGACGAGGACTGGGCTCCAAGGAGAAAAGCAATCTGGCAGAAAAACAGTGTGGTCAGGGCTACAGCCAGGGCTGGGGGGCCGAGAGCCCAGGGCGGGGTGCTGATTGCTTTGATGTCTGAGCTCCCGGCAGGAAAGTCCAGCCCCCTTGCCCCAGTCTGGTCATGCTGTAACCAGGGTCACAGACAATGATGGATGGAGGCCAGGACATGTCCCCCAAGAGAACAAGATCAAAGGTCATCCACAAAAGAGGGGACTGAGGCCTAACGATGGAAGGAATACATATGAAACCCAGGATCTTGAAATCTGGGCAACATTATAAAGCGATGGTTTTCTAGTAGATGAAGGATTATGATCTCAAGTCCATTTCCACTCAGGACAAAATGGGATTTCATGTCTCTGGCTGAAACTTAAATTGGACTGGCTTCTTAATTATTAAAAATAATTATTATCCCTCCCACACGAATGGTGCTTCTAAAATAGGCTGGCAGTGAGGGGAGGTCTCAGAGAGGAGCCCGTGCTCAAGCTCAGCCTGGAAGAGTGACCAGAGTCTGCCAGGCAGGGGTGCAAGGTAGGTGCTCCAAGAAGAGTTGCAGCACTTGCAAAGGCAGGGATGTGTGACAGACAGGCAGGTTTAGAGAGTGATACGTAGTTTGTATGGCTGGAACCGGAAGTACCAGGGGGAGGGTGGCAGGACGTAGGGTAGCTAGACTGGGGAAGACTGTGCCCACAGGTATTCACTCTTGTCCTGTGAGCCATGGGGACCCATGGAAGATTTTGAACAGAAGAGGAGTATGCACAGAATTTCAGGTCACTGGCAGAAGGTGGAAGATGGCCTATGGGAGTAGACCAGATGCAGGAACATGGGGAAGGAGCTCCTGACACCTGTCCAGGAAGGACACTATGAGGGCTAGACCCAGGCAGGGACAAGGAGACCCGTGTGGGACGGAGAGGGAGACAGAAGGGGCTCTGTGGCGACCTGGATGATATGGGGCAGGAAGGTCTCTGGCTCAGGCAATGGGTGGTTCGCAGTGATGGGGATGCCGAAGGAGCTGCTTCTGAGGGCAGATGGAGATTTCAGGTTGAGATACGTTGTTCGGTCTGCCTCCGGAATAGGAGGGTGGCTGTGCCCAGGAGGGAATGGAATATTCCTGTCTAAGGAGAGATTGGGGCTAGGACAGAGTTCTGGGAGTGCTTGTGGCACAGATGGAGGCTGAGACCCTGGGAGCAAGGAGCTGGCCCAGGTGAGAGTGTAGGCTGAGAAGAGACCAGAGCCCCACGCTTGGTGGACACCAGCTGAGGGCAGATCAGAGGGGGAAGGAGTGGGCACAGGGGGCCTGACCGGGGGGGGAGGGGGTTGGAGGAGGGCCGGGCCCTGGAGACCAAGGGAGGGCCAGGCTGACGTCCTGGGCAGGGACTTGGGGTGGCTGAAGTTGGGGGAGGGGAGGCGAGGAAGATGAGAAAGAGAACCCTGTGAGGCTCGGAAACGTGAAGTGACCTGCCCAAGGTCACACTGGCACAGCTGGTAACGGGCAGAGGCTGCATGTGCCCCACATCTGTCCCCTACCCAGTGCTCATATCCTTCCTCCAAAGTCCAGCCTTCCCTGTAGTTGTGCTGACTGACACCGAAGACCCCCTCCACCCATGACAAACCCTCACCCTCTCACCCTGTGCTCCCCCAAAGTGAAAGACGGTAGGAGCCTGCCCGCCTGGACTTCTGAGTCAGACATACTGCCCTGGAATCCCTGCTTGGCCACGTACCAGCATGATCTCTCTGAGCCTCAACTTCCCTATGAGGAAAGTGGACCTATGGCAGAGGTTTGTTTGAAGGATTCAGTGAGCCGGGGATAAAGCTCTCTGGCACACGCTCAGCACATGCAGGTCATACAAGGTGCCACCACCATCACCAGTAATGGAGTGGTCCAGGCAGGACACCTCCAGTCCCCCCACCCCACCCTCCCCGCCTGACCCACCTAGGATGGCCACGACCACGTCCTGGCGCAGGATCTCGATGGAGCCGCGGGAGATGAAGTAGAGCGTGGAGAGCACGTCCCCGAAGTGCACCAGCGTGTCCCCAGGCGGCGCGTGCGTCGTCTTGAACTTGACGGCGAGCGCGCGCAGGCATCCCTTGCTGGCGCCGCGGAAGGCGGGGCAGTGCTGCAGCAGCGCCCGGTGTAGGTGCAGGCAGATGTCGGCCTGCAGGCACTCGGGGAAGCCCTTCAGCACCTGCGAGGCGAGGTGGGAGGGGTGGGGCTGAGGGAGCGGGCAGGGAAGGCTTTGGGGGGCGCCCTGAGCCTGGGACCTTGTCTTCCCCATTAGCAAGAGTGGGACTTGTCCTAGCTGGTTTGGCTCAGTGGATAGAGAGTGAGCCTGAAGGGTCCGGGTTCCATTCCCGTCAAGCGCACATGCTCGGGTTGTGGGCTCCATCCCCAGTAGGAGGCATGCAGGAGGCAGCCTATCAATGATTCTCTCTCATCATTGATGTTTCTATCTCGTTTTTCCTCTCCCTTCCTTTCTGAAATCAATAAAAGTACATTTTTTTAAAAAATAGCCCTTAGTCAGTTTGGCTCAGTGGATAAAGAGTCGACCTGAGGACTGAAGGGTCCCAGGTTCGATTCTGGTCAATGGCACATGCCTGGATTGCAGGCTCAGTCCCCAGTTGGGGGTGTGCAGGAGGCAGCTGATCAATGGATATCTCTCATCATTGATGTTTCTCTCTTTCTCCCTCTTCCTTATTCTCTGAAATAAACAAAAATATTAAAAAAAAAAAAAAGAGTGGGACTTGAGTTGGGTCGCCCACCCCACCCGGGCAGGGCGGCCGGGCTCACCGCGTTCATGTCGATGCCATTGGTATAGGACCAGGCGTGCTGGAAGTACTCTTCCAGGCGCTGCCGCAGCGGGTTGGGGATCTGGTGGAAGCGAATGAACTCCTTGACTCGCAGCATCTGCGTGTGGTAGCGGGCAGTGCCCGAGTACAGGCGTTGGATGATGGCGGACACGTTGCCAAAGATGCTGGCATACATGAGGGCTGGGGCAGGGAGCCGGGGTTCGGGGAGTGAGCTCCTCTGCATCCCCACCAGGCCACCCCACCCCAGGGCCTGCTTCAAGCCTCCCTCTTCCTCTGTCCAGGACTGAGTGAGAAGTGCCCAGAACAGCACCAGGGCAGCTGGGGGACAGAGGTCCCTGGGCTCCCTGCCCTCCTCCCTCTGCCCTCTGCCTCTTGGCATCTTCCTGGGCCCAGAGGCCAAACTCCTGAGAGAAACAACTAGGGCAATGGAATTTTTTTTAGTTCAAATTTGTTTTCTCATTCAGCTGTCAAAATATAATAAAGGGAAAACTCTTGGTCTTGTTTTCATCCTTTTTTTTTTTTTCTTGCTGTTTTTGTTTTTCTGGGCTTTCACATCTCTAAATACTCTGAACATGACAACTTCATCTACGTGTAAAATCCCACAGTGCCTCTCATATTCCTGGACCAGGTGTCTTGGGAAGCCGGCAGCACAGTGCAGAGCCTGAGCACACACAGCCCCGGGAAGGGGCCCCAGGACTGGAACTGGGTCTCTGTGCATCCCCTGGCAGGTGTGAGGACCTTTGGTTTCTTGGTCTGTAAATTGGGTTCATCATCTGGCCCTTATGTGGGGAGTGATTGAAATGGAATGTGGGCCTTTGATAAGCACTTAGAGAAAAGTGCCTGGCAGGTCTGGCTTCATAGGCCTGTGACCTGTGCTAAGAAGCCCCCCCCCCCCCACATTTGGTTTAATTTCCTGCTGTCGTCTTGAAATCTTAATTTTTTTTAAGGAAAGGCTCTCCCTTTTCATTTTGCACTGGGCCCTGTAAATGAGGTAGCTGCTCCTGGGTCCTGGCACATGGCAAGGGCTGCAGGGTGTTAAATGCTGTGTATACTTGGTGCATACATGCACCATTTCATTGTGCTGTCTGCTTAGGACCCGCTTATCACACACATTATTACTCTGTGCTGTTACGTCTCACCACAAAACTAAAAACCGCCCTCTATGGGAAGGGCCCGGGGCAGGAGGTGGCACTCACAGCCGATGAGCATGACGCAGATGGAGAAGACCTTCTCGGAGTTGGTGTTGGGGGAGACGTTGCCGAAGCCCACGCTGGTGAGGCTGCTGAAGGTGAAGTAGAGGGCAGTGACATACTTGTCCTGCACCGAGGGGCCTGAGGCAGGGTCGCTGCCATTGTAGCGCTTGCCGAGCTGCACGCCCAGGCTGTCCAGCCAGCCGATCTTGGGCTCCAGGTAGGGCCGCTCCACGTTGCCGATGGCATACCAGATGCAGGCCAGCCAGTGCGCGATGAGCGCAAAGATGCACATGAGCAGGAAGAGCACGGCTGCCCCGTACTCAGAGTAGCGGTCCAGCTTCCTGGCCACGCGCACCAGCCGCAGCAGCCGAGCAGTCTTCAGCAGCCCAATCAGGGTTGTGGTCTGGAGGGGCAGGGAGGGGGCCATGGGGCTAGCGGTCAGCCCTTGAAAGTCTGCGCTCAGGACCGCATTTGCTTACTCGTGCATGTGGTCATGTAGTCATTCAACAAACACTCATGAAAAACCTGCTCGGGGGCCAGGCTCTTGGCAGTGGGGCACAGAGTGGGACCTTAAGGAGCTCAAAGGCAGTGTTGCAGTTACTAGGACAGAAATCTAGGGAGAGCACAGAGGAAGGAGAGGTCAAGGCTGCAGGAGCAGAGCAGGGAGGCTACACAGATAAGGTGACACATGAGCTGAGTCTTGAGGGATGAGGCTGGGCCACCAGGCAGACAGGAGGGAGAGGGCATTCCAGGCTCAGGGAGCAGCAAGAGCAAAGGCCTAGAAGTGTGAAATGGCACCGCCCACGTGGGAAACCAAGTGTGGTGCTGCAGCCGGGAGCTTCTGAGGAAGATGGCAGAGGATTGAGAAATGAGCCTGGAAGATGGGCAAGGGCTGTTCCTGTGGGCCCGAGGTTCCAGAAGGAGATTGGCTTTTATCCCAAGCCCCTGGGTAGCCACTTACGGCTCTGAGGACAGGGCCAGGTAAGTAACAGGGTCATCTGAGTGATCTGAAACTCTCTCTGGCTTCTTGGTGGAAGGTGTATGGCTGGCAGGTGTGGGGCTGGGGCAGACATGGGTGAGAAAGCCACTCAGTGTCTAGGCAGGGGCTGTGGGTAGAGAGGAGGGGAGAGGATTTTGGGAAAGATTTTCTGGGAATGGGTGGGCATGGGAGCAGGGAGTCATGAGGGACAGCCCCTGCTGCACAGGCTGGGGTGATTGGGGGCGGGGGGGGGGGGGGTGACTGGAACACAAGAGGCAGAGCTCATTGGAGTGGAAAGCTGATCCCAAAGAGGTGGGGCAAAGGACAGAGTGGGACTAGAAGCTCTAAGAAAAGCATGAAAATGCCCTCACATCAGCTACGGGAAGTAGAGCTGGCACAGTGGAGGGGTTCAGGGGTGAGAAGGGGTCAGGCTGCATTAAGGAGCAGCTTGCATATTCCCTTTATAACTCCAAGGTGAGTGCGGTTTAGAAGTCAGCATGAGAACCCGGGACTAAAAAATGCCCATCCCAGAAGGGGCTGAATTGTGGGGCACAGGGAGGCCACCCAGGCCTGGGGCGCAGCCTTGGTGGTCCTTTTCCAGGGCTGGGAGATGACAGGACATGTCTGCCCCCTTCCCACCTGCACTTGCTTTGGCAAAGGTGCCCAGTGCCAGGTGCTCTCTGCACCCAGGGCTGTGAGGCCAGGGAGGCCCCAGGGCTGCAGGTTCCCTCACCTCATCAGAGCCGGTGCGGAAGATGAGCAGGTCGAAGGGGATGGCTGCCACCATGTCAATGAGGAACCAGCCCTTGAAGTAGTGGACGGCGATGCGGCGGGGGTGGCTGACCACCTCATCGTTGGTGTTGACGTAGGTGGTGCGGAAGTTGATGACAATGTCCACGACAAACATGATGTCCACGATGAGGTCCACCACGGTGAGTGGACTGCAGGTGTAGCTGCAGTCCCCGCGCTGAGACTCGTCCTGGTCGCTGAGCAGGAAGGCGGCTGAGTAGGGTGTGAAGACGGCTGTGTAGATGACCAGCAGCAGGATGAGCCAGTCCCACACGGCCTTGAAGGGGCTGTAGTGCAGGAGGGTCCCGCGGTGGATGCGTGGCGCCTGCAACTTATACTCTGGCAGCACGTCTGCACCCAGGGACAGGACCTGGGGTGGGGGCCACGGGGTGGTCAGTGGGGCGGCTGCTGCTGGTGAGATGGGTCTGGGGACGGTGAAAATGTAGGGGTGACGCCTGAGAAGGCCCCGTGGAGCCTGGACCAGTGAGGGTCTTCCCTGGGGCCAGCTCCTTCCATGGAAAGAGCCAAATTTGAGGTGTGTCGCTAGTCTGGGGCCTGGATAGGTCCTGAGTACCAGGCAACCTTGACTACGTCTCATAAATCCTAGGTGGGGGTTGATTATTACATGCAGCTGAGTCCTCTCCACTCTGCCCCTCCCACCCTCAAGGCCCAGCACAGCCCAGTCTGCCTTGCCCTGCAGGCCAAACCTGGGTGACCTTCTCCGTGACATTCTGGGTCCGTTCCACCACCTTGTGGGGCGCGATGATCTCAATTTCCGTGGTGGAGCCTGAGCGGTGCTTCTCCAGGTTGAACTCCACAAAGTTGAGTGTGAACTGCGGAATCTGGCTGATGGTCCTGTACTTGACCCTGCCCGTGCCAGGCCCCTGTGTACCGGGCCTGCCGTGAGAGCCCTCTGAAAGCAGGGCCAGGGTCAGAGCAGCCAGGGTCAGGGGACCAGCTGCTCTACTTGGTGCCCCCACTCACCCCTCCCTCCACCACCTGCACCCCTCCTCACCGGAGCCCAGGAAGCTCTGGGACAACAGGCGCTGGGACAGGCTGCGGCTCCCGCTCTTGGCCAGGAGCTGGGCCAGATCCTCGAAGTTGAGGATGAACATGATGACGGCCCCGTCCTCATTCTTCACGGGCACCACGTCCACCAGGCAGCGGAAACTGGAGGCTGCACACACCGTGGGGGTGTCACTGAAGGAGTCCTCTCCTGCAGGAACCTGGCCAGGGGAAGCTGGGAAGGGGACTGGGTGAAAGTAAAATTAAGGGCAGCCACAGGGTGAGGAGGCCTAGACTCGGGTTGGTGATGCTACAGGGCCGAGGTGGGGAGAGCAGCTAAGCTGCTGATTATGAGATAATGTAGCATCAGGTCCAAGTCTGTGCTCAGGCCTCTGCTCAGGGCTTAACCTTGAGGTTTGCTTCTGCTGTAATTAAAGCGGAGCAGATGGGGGTAGATTAAGTGGGGAGGTGGGTCGGGCATTCTACCCCATGAAGCTCTGGCTGGCCCTGGGTTCAGCTCCCATGTTCCCAGCTCACAAAGCTGACACTGGAAGGATCTTATCATTGACTAGCTAGTTGGCACACAGTCTCCATGGTGGAGCCCAGTGGGTCTTTGTGGGGAGGCAGAGACCCCAATTCTGCAGATGAGAGCCTGGGTTCTGAGAAACTGACCTGCTGGGGCTGGGAGGAGACATGGAGCAGGGATCCCTGAACTCTCAGTACACAACAGCTTGGAGAGGGGAGGGGCTTGTCTGGGATGGGGATGCTTGAGTGAAGGCCAGGCTGCTGCTCCAGGCCTGGAAGGGGAGCAGAGCTTCAAGGCAGAGGCGCTTGGACTGGGGTGCGGGCAGGGCAGTGAATGGCCTGGGGTCTGGAGAAGGAGAGAGATGGAAGTCCGGGGACAGGACAGGCCCCTCCTGCCACTCTCTCTACCCTTTTGGGCAGCCCAGCCCCAGCCGTTTGCCTCACTGTTCCTTATTTTGCTATAGGGTCTTGCTCCCCTGCCTCTGTAGGTGGATGGAACAGAACAAGCTAAAATTGCCTTTGGGCTGGGTGAGTGGGTGGACACCCCGTGAGCCTGCTCTCCATAGTACCTGGTGGTCCTATGTCCTGCAACTCAAACCATTGGGGGTGTCAGGCCCAAAGGGCAGGATTCTAAAGGGCAGGGGCCTCAGGTAAACAAACATGCAAGTCAGAAGGCAGAGCTGCCAGGTTTGGGTCTGTCTCATTTGCCAGCGGCCAGCACCTGTCCCAGGTGTTGTTTGTTCATTGAGCGAATGAATGTATATGTAAATGTGAGAGGGTGGGAGGTTGGCTGGCAGGAATATTGCTAGAATCACTCTCCTCCTGGCTCCCCATTCAGCGCTCACTTCCCTTGGTATCTCCTCACAGCCATCAGCACCGGGTACAGCTGAGCTGTCTCCATCCTCCCTCCCACGTTCCTCCCTGGAAGCAGGAATCTCCTGGATCAGATTCCCAGACTCCCAGGCACCAGGCAGTCATCTGCCAGCTGCTGCACTGGGCCCCAGGGGAGACATCCACACCAAGCAGAGGCCACCCACCTGCCTCTGTGACCCACTCCTGGGGCCTCAGTGCTGTGGGCCTGCTTCCCCGGCCAGGGCCTGGCACTCTTGTCAGCCCAGGACATGTGAGTCATGGGCACTGAGAGGAAGTCAGCATTAGGATGCCCTTCCGCAGGATTGTAAGATGTATGTTAATCTGATATTTAAAAAGGGTCATGTGGTCTGGGTGGACCATAAGGTAAACAAATCATCCAAGAACCACATCCTTCCTTTAGGCTAATGCAGGCTGAGAAACTCCCTTTTCTGGGCTCCCTTTTCAGGCCAATTTCAGGCACGTCCAGGTGGTCAAAGGCTTGGACTACAGGACAGGAAAGGGCTTGCAGTAGGGGTGGAAGTAGACTGGCATTTGGGGGCATCAGGTATGTAATTTTCCATTTTCACCGGGGTCCGCTTTCATGGGTATAAGGGTGAACATGAATATGTGGATGAGTGCATGCCAGGGTCCCTTCTGATATAGGTGGAGGGTTCCGAAGACCTAAGTTCTAACCTCAGAGGGCCAAAGCCTGGCCTTGACCTCTGCCCCTGCCCAGTCATAATGCAGAGTGCTGAGGAGACCCTAAGAATCCTGATCTGACTTCTCCAGGCGTCTAGAATCAGCCCTCACCCCTCTGGGGCCAAGGTAGAGCTCTGGGGTCAAGGAGAGGGACAAAGAAGGACCTGTTGTTCCCCCTCATTTCCTACTGTCCCATCCTGTTCTTCCAGGACCCTTCGCACTCCCCTGACTGTCACCTCCTCCCTGCAATGATATGAGGAGGTGAGATCACAGCTTTTTAAAATGTTCTGACTTCATTAACCCTGTGAGTGCCGCCACACTAAGCCAGATTCTTCCTAATCACCTAATCTCTACCTCTGCATTCACTTGGGTGGCAACTGCAGGAGACAGCCACAGGGACAGCCAGGACCTGCCCAAGAAGCACCCTACACACACACACATGCATGCACTCACACACGTGTTCACGTTCACGCTTACACCCGTGCTACACACACATACACACACACCTGGCCCCTGGAACTTAAGCTTCAGCCCTGCTCAGTTCCCATCCAGAGGTGCCTGACCTGTGTCTGCACTCAGATGGCCCTCATGACTCTCCCCAAAGTCCTGCCTCTGAGCACAGAGGCAGTTGGGGTCCTTTCTCCCCTCTTGGGATTACTCAGAACAGAGATATCTCTAGGAAAGAACCTGAAGACCTGGAATCCAGCCCCACGTTGGACCCCAGCAGCAGGATTCTTGTCAAGTCCCTTCTTTTTCTTAAGCCTCAGTTTCTTCATCCATGAAGTGAAAGGATTTATCTAAGCCAGTGGTTCCCAAATGTAGCAGAACATTCGAACCACCAGGGGGATTTCCCCAAATATACCTGCTTAGGCCTCACCTCACACCTCTGAGTCAGCCTCCCTCTAGGGAAGGTGTGTTTTGGAAAACAAGCCCCAGGTCATTTTGATGTAGAACCAGGTGGGGGGGAAGGCACCGGAGGGGGGGAGGCACCCATCCAGGTAATTTCAAAGGGACTTTTATGATCCTAGTTTCCCCCCCTCACCCTCCTCACCCCCCCTCACCCGCCCCCATGCTTCATCCAATAGAGCCTCAGAGGTCCTGGGGAAGGGTTCAAAGGGTGCAGAGGTCTGTATCATCAGGCCCTGCCCTATGCTTCTGGTCTGCTTGCAGTAAATTTGGCAGTGACATCCCAAACTCAATGAGCCTCTAGGTCAGGCCAATCTCCGGACCTTCTCTTTCCAAGGAGCCAGGGCTGGGTGAGCCAGACCCACCCCTCTTTCCCATCCAGCAGCCACCATGCCTTACTTGGCCACGGAGGCCTTGACTCCTCCCCTAATCCCCAGAGCAGACAGAGATGAGGAAAAGTTAATTTCCATCCCAGTTGCCTGACAGCTGGGGCTGACAGTGACAGAGTGGACAGCCAGGAGACTGGGGACATGGGGAAGGGATGGTGGAGCGGGAGGCTCTGCCCAGAACTAGGACCAGTCAGTGGCTCAGCCTGATGTCCTGTTTCTGAAAAAGACCTCTAAAGGCATCACATCCAAGGCCCACCACTTCCCCACACAGATGAGGAAACTGAGGCCCAGACAGGAAACAAGATTTATCCAGGCCCTTAGTCCCAGGGTCAGTGCCTGCCCCATGGCCACTCTGGCAGAACAAGACAGGGACCCAAGAACCTGTGGCCCGAGGGCACCTCACCATCCTTGCGGTAGTAGAGGATGTCCACCTTGCACTCCTCAGCCCCCAGCAGGGCCTGCGCCAGGCGGGTCATGGCGCTGCGTGGGGTGTTGGGGCCGGTGAGGAAGTCACAGGTGCACGGTCTCTGCATCACCTCCACTCGGGAGTAGCCAAAGAGTTCACAGAAGCCATCGTTGCAGTAAATGATGGCGCAGTTCTCCATCTGAGCATTGGCGATCAGGAACTTTCGACCTGGGGTGGGAGGCGGGAGGGGGGAAGCCCATGGCAACCAGAATTGGGTGGCAGGGAGGGAAAGATTATAGGGACTCTTGGCAGCAGTGAGGGGGGATCTAGAAGGGGGAGCAGAGCAGTGACCAGAATGAGGGAAGGAGAGGTCAGGCCTGAGGATGGTGAGAACACCAAGGAGGCCCGAGTCATGGGGGCGCCTGAGAGTAATGGGGGGAGGGTGTCAGAAGCAGGGAGCAGAACAGTGGCCTGAGAAGTGGGGGAAGGACAGTCAGTCCTGGGGATTGTGGGAAGACCAGGGCAATAATGGGGTCAGTGAAGTGGGAGGGAGGCCTAAGGCTTCCTGGAGACAGTGGAGAGGGTCAGGAAGAGGGAGCAGGGGTGTGACCTGGGGGTCAGACCTGGGGGAGCTCCTAGAAAGACCAGGGGTGGGGGCAGGGTCAGGCGGTGAAAAGGAGAATGTCAAGGAAACCTCTGGAGGAAGTGTGTGTGTGTGTGTGTGTGTGTGTGTGTGTGTGCAGGGGCGGGTGGGGTGTAAAGAGGCGGAAGCTGAGCATTGATAGAAGGGGAAGTCAGGGCTTGGGGGGCAAGAAAATAACTCAGTGAAAGGGGGAGGGGGTGGGGTGGGCTGTGAGCTGACACTCCTCCAGAAGAGAAGAGGACAGACATTGAGGTAAGTGGGCCTGCTGGAGAAGATGGTGTGGGGGGGACATTAAAGCAAATAATTTTGCATTCAGCATCCGGTATCCCCCACCCTGCTCCACTCAAAGTGAGCAAAGGGGTCCCACTGCTCCTGCCACGGAAGCAGAACTCCAGATCGTCCCCCCACCCCGACGCACGCACTCACTCTGGCCCTCGAACTTGCGGATGATGGTGTCCAGGTAAGTATTTTGGGGCGCGACGTGGCCCCTGCGGACCGGCATCTTCTGGCCGCGGCCTCTGCCCGGAGCCACCAGAACCTCGGCTCCCGGCGCCTTCGCCTGTCCTCACTCTCCGCGGCGCCGCCCCCGAGGAGGGCCGCGGGCCTCCGTGCCCCGCCCGCCCCCCTGCAGCTACGGTACGCTACCCGCCCTGACCCTCCCCGGCCGGAGGCTCGCCGCGCCTCCTCCCCTCCGCGCCCGCCCGGGAGCTGTCCGCGCCGCGGTGCTGAAAGAAGCCGCGAGGCAGCGGCGGGGGCAACTTCTCCCGGACTCCATGGGGCAAGGGCGGGGCCATGGCTCCTAGGGGGCGGAGCTGGGCGGGAGTCCGGCTCCGGGAACGGGGCAGGGCTTCTTTGAGGACCTTATGCTCTTGTTCCGGTGGCCAGTGGCAGCAGCCCCTCTGGGAACCTCTCATGACATCAAAGGGCAGTAGGGAGTTGCCTTGCTGGGGCGAGTCTCTCCGGCAGGGAAAGGCGCGGGCAGAACAGGTTGTTAGAGGCCACAGATGGTCTGGGCCAGATCCTGGCAACGGTGCGGTGAGATCTCTTGCCTGCCGTTGCTGTGCCCTCCAACTGACCCCCAATGCCCATGCAGAACTCCTAGTGGCAAGCCCATCTAAGACCTGGCCCTGGGGGAATGGGGTAGGGGCACACCTGAAGGCTACAAGAAATATGCAATTAGGTGCTTTCTTCAGAGGCCTGAGAGGCGCTTAGCATCCAGGCGCTGCTTGCGAGGAGAGCAGATTTAAAACCGCCTATTAGCAAGTAACCACTGATAAAAGTGTCTGGGTACCGATTGAAAAGGAGTACACTAGAAGAAGATGGGGTGAGGTTTGTTGAAAGAGTCTTCTTAGAAAGGAGGGAGAGAAAGGGACCACTGTTCCCTGAGCATCTTGGCAGGCTTAGAGCTTTGACGAGGGTCCAATGACCAGTTTGAGGCAGGCCTTGGAGGGCAAGCATTCAAATGGCAAAGGCTGATATTACAATCAGTGCCAAGGGGCTGCGAGAGGTGAGGTTGGAGAAAAGGGGACCTGATAAAGACCCTCAGATGGCATTTTGAACATCTAGCTTTAATTGATGGACAACCAAGTTCTTACGTCGTTAGACATGAAGGAAATGTTTCGGTGGAATAAACTCCAACAACAAGTGGGGAAGGGAAGGTGGACAAGGAGGCTTAGTGAGGTTTTTGCTGGAATCCAGGTGAGAGGCTTGGGGTTCTGGGATGGTGTGCCTTTGCCACTCAGAGCCGCAGTGTCTGATGGGAGACTCATTGGCCCCTGTGGCTGAGGGATGGGAGAGCTGCAAATGTGGCCTCCTTGGGGGGAGAGGACAGAGTTGTCCTAGTTGTCTCTGTGTGTGTGTGTGGGGTGGGGGGGGGCAGGGGCAGGGTGGCTGTGGAGAAAAGGTAGGGCTGTTTTTTATGGGCTCACTTCATGGGGTGCTGAATTCTGAGGAGGGACTAGGACAGTGGGACACTCATTCACTCACTCATTCAAACATTTTCCAAGTCCCCACTATGTGCCATGGTCTGTGCTGGCTACAGATGTTACACGGGGGTACAGTCCTGATAGGTGCCCTGCCCCTATAGAGCTGAAAGCTAGTAATGGGGACAAATAAGGACATTACAACTCAGCAATGTCACAGTGACAGAGACATCAGATGAAGGTGCTGTGAAGCCTGTGGTTGAGCAAGAAGTGTGTGGGTTCAGACAAAACTTAGGAAGACCTCTTGAAACCTGGGCAGAGGCAGGGTCCATGGAAAACTCAGACCAGTGCCTCTGTCCCCTGAGCCCCTGACTTCTTTTGTTAAAGAATATATTTTTATTGATTTCAGAGAGGAAGGGAGAGGGAGAGAGAGATAGAAACATCAATGATGAGAGGGAATCATTGATTGACTGCCTCCTGTACTAGAGCCTGCAACCCAGGCATGTGCCCTGACTGGGAATCGAACCGTGACCTCTGGTTCATAGGTCAGTGCTCAACCACTAAGCCATACAGGCCAGGCAGCCCCTGACTTCTTAATCTAGAGAAAGCCAGTCTCATCTTTTGGCCACCCTCCCACCAGCTCAACTGTGGTCCTGGTGCCTCCTCTCTGTGATGCTGCTTCCCCGAAAGGCTCCCTAATCTCTGATAGGAACTGATTCTCAGCCTCCCCAGGAGCCCCTGGGGCCTCAGTCCAAACTCAGTTTGTCTCCATAGCAGGCAGCCCCAGGCTGGAAAGAAAGGGCTACAAGGGGCAAGAGCAGAGGCCTTCTTTTTCTCTTCCCAGGCTTGTCCCTAGAGTCCTCCAACAGCATTCCCTCCCTGTTGTCCCCTCCTCCATTGAGTCTGGAAAGGTGCTGTTTGCCCTGTGCTCAGTCCCCGGGGCAACAGACCAGGCAGCAGGTGTGTGTGTCCAACAAGGCCATCTCTGAAACCGAGTGGCTGGAGATGAGCTTTGTTTAAATATTCAAGAAGTCAATCATTAATCAAGCGTGGCTTGATGCCCAGCTACCCACTGGCTCCATTTGGGAGGGCTTGGACGGGGGCAGGGAGGGCCGTGGGCATTTTATGAGGCTACTTGCATCTCAGACGGCTGACAAATAGCTTTGGGGGGCTAGATAATGCAGCCCAACACAGGGCAGGCCAGAGGATCAGCAGAAAGATGTGCTGGCCAGTATACAGAGCACAGTGCTCATGAACTGGGCACCAAGGATTTGTACAGGAATGTCTGACTCTGCAGAAGAGGAGATGGGCACAGATAGGGCTACGTACCCTACGGTGCTCAGCAGTGGCTCCCTGCAGGGGTCAGAAGACAAGATGCCACCCTGTGCTCCGATGCCGGACTGGCATCCAGCTGGACAGCGCACAAGGAAGCAACTGGGGCATGGGCTGGGGCATGGGCTATGGGCTTGGCTGAGGCGGCAGCAGGTGTAGATAGGGTCAGGCAGCAGCAGTGCTATGCTCGTTCAAGCCAGATCATAGATGGACTAGGGGTTAGGGCTGGGTTAGGGTACGAGCTGGCTCAGGGCAGGCTAGACCATTGAGAATCTGCCTATTTAGAAAATCCTTCGGGGGGAGTGGGGGACAAGAGGTTTGACCCAAAGCCCAGCTGATGGCCCATGTGGGCAGCATCTGAGACTTGCAAAGGTGGCAATTGGGTGTTGCCCGGAGCTCTCAACTCTAAGGTGGCAGCAACAGGCCCCATGGACCAGGTCAAGCCCACCATGGCTGGCTGGATGAGGCAGGGGGACTTTGGAAATTTGGATCAAGTCCCTTTAGACCCTCCATCCCCAGCAGAACTAGAACAGAGACTGGCTCAGGGCAAATACATTTAGGAAGATGAGTCAAAAATACCAAAATCAAGTTTTAAGATATATTAGGCAAAAGAGCAGCCAAGAATCTTGCCCTGCCCTAGCCAGTTTGGCTCAATGGATAGAACGTTGGTCTGTGGACTGACAGGTCCCAGGTTTGATTCTGGTCAAGGGCACATGCCTGGGTTGCGGGCTCAGTCCCTGGTAAGGGGCATGCAGGAGGTAGCTGATCTATGATTCGCTCTCATCATTGATGTTTTTTCTCTCTCTCCCTCTCCCTTCCTCTAAGAAATCAATTAATATATATATATATATATATTTATATATATATATATATATATAATGTGGCAGTGTTATCTCCATTAAAAAAAAAAAGAATCTTGCCCTAATTCTTCTCTCATGCAAATATTCACCTACTCCTCCCTCCACAGCCCATATTCCTCTCTGCTATCATCTCTCCTCCTCAAAGCACATGACATCCATTTTTCTCAGAGACCACTCCTCTGCCCTCTGCCCAGAAAATGGTGTTTAAGATCCTAAACCTGGAAATCAGGGTCTCCCCTGAGCAGGAGTCTGGACAATCATGCATGAGGACTAGTGAGCAGTGGATCAGCAAAGAGTGGCAAGGCCTCTACGTGCTTGGGTGCCAAGTCTGACCCTGGGAGCCTTGTGTGCCCTGGGTGGAGTAGAGGAGGGAAGTGGTGAGAATGATTGAGTCTAATGTGCCACCAATCGAGTGGGATGAAGGCTCAGAATTAAAAGTGAGTTGAAGTGTTGAAAACAAATGGCTGCTACTTTTTGCATTACTGTTTTTGGGAACAGAGATCTCTCCTTGGTCCCCTGGCATCTCTTCGCCCTCTTTGCATGTTCACCAAAGCACTTTCCTACTGCACCAGCTCCTTTCTTGTATTATGGCTACTGATTTATCCTGTGGCCCATTGCCCCCTGCTGGCTGCCGAGCAGGCTGGTGGGCATATGCACAAGTAAATGTTGGCTGAATGAATGAATGACGGGCAGTCAGAGACATGAATGCAGACAGCAGAGAAGCTCCTTCTGTTCCGTGCATTCAGAAAAGCTCCAACCTGGGCAATTGACCGGAATAAACCCCTGTAGTGTGAAAAGATGGAAAAGCAAATAGACTAGGGAGACAATAGGCGAGCAAGGTGCACCCCTGCCTGGGAGCGAAGCCAGGGGCTCAGTCCTGCAGCTCCATCTGGCCTAGTGGTTACTGACAAACTGCATGGTGGGATCACAAATGTGCTCATTACATTTGCAAAGGATGAGAAATGTGTGGCTTTGTTAATCCTCTGGGAGACAGGAATAAAACTCAAGATGACCTTGACCAATTAGGGAAATGGACCTCTGGAAATTAGTTGAAAATCAATGGGGGAAAAAAACCATGTCAGTGGTTGGAGCACTGGTCTTGAAACCAGTAGACCCAGGTTAAACCTCACCAGACCTGTATCCTCTGACTGACGGGAACAGCAGTGGCCATGAAGTCCCAGTCAGCAGCCAAAGCTCCGGTGGAGGTTCCCCCTGCAGGATGGCCCTCGGATACTGCGAGGACTCTCCTCCTCAGCCTCTGAAACAACCCTTGCCTCCCTCTCTCCTGCCCTCCCCTCGGGGACAGCACAGGTGCCTTAGAATATTCCTCTGTCCTCCACACAGGATCTGATATAAAAGCCCGAGGGGTTCCAGGGCAGGCCCTCGGAATGCTTGGGACCTGATGGTAAGAGATGGGAGGGGATGCAGGGGGACATCTGGATTAGGGCCTTCTTGGGAGTCCTTGGATGGTTCTCATGTCCCCAACCTCCAACTCCCCAAGCTGGTCCTGCTGGCAGGGCCCAGACCTTTACCGTATGTAGGGCACATTGGCAGAGATGTGGAAAATCCGGCACCGGATCAAATTCATCCTCTGTTCGAGGGATGGGGACACTGGCCCTGGTACTTCGACCTGGGGGAGAAAGCAGGGGATGCTGCCTGGTAGGGTTCTCAGCTATCAAAACTGGACCCAGCATGCAGAGGACACAATGCATTTTTACTTATTAAATAAATGAGTTGAAAACACATGGGACTGGGAATCAGAATAAAGTAATAATAGCAGTTACACACTGACTGAGCACGGCCTCTATGCTAGGCAACACTGACCCTATTCTGGGGACACAGGAGGGAACCAGCCAGGCAAGGTCCCTACCTGCATCCTAATGATGGGGCCAGTTTAGACCAGTCAACAAGGTCATTTCATCTAGCAAGCCGTACCAAGAATACAGCCACATACCTGTGGCATAACACTGTCTCATTCTACAGACAAGGAGACCACGATTTAGAGGTCAGAGAATTGGTGGCAGGACTTGGAACTAGTCACTGACAGATCCTAATCTCTTTCAGGCTCAGGGTTGGTTTTGCACGTCCAAGCTGTGTGACAGTGACTAATTGTCACTGAACCTTGTTGTAAAATGGGGGTGGGGGAATGGGGGGGGGTGTCTGTAAAATGTGGATAAAATGACCAATCCCTGGGATGAGACAAAGTCTACGAAAGGCTCATTGTTTTATTGTTGGCTCACTAGCACCTCTGGATCACCCGTTGAGCTTGACAGAGAGTTGGGAGACTCCTCTCCCAGGTGACAGGGTTTTGATCAAGGCCTGGAGAGTTGCCACCCCTCTCCCTCAGCCCCTAGGCTGCATCATTCAGGGGGTGGTAGGTGTGTCCACAGAAGATAAAGGGCCCCTTCATGTGCTTCCAAAAGCTGGTGAGATGTGCCCTTGGAGAGGTACAAGGTCAAGATTCTGCCAGTCCCACTGGTGAGATTTTGGGGCAGGGGTGGGAGGGTGAAAGGACAAAGGATTGAGTGCCCAGCTCTGCTACCCCAGGGCTGCTGTGTGACCGTGAGGTGCATGCTCTTCCTCTATGAATGGCTATGGGTTGTAAAGGTTCAAATAAACACAAAGGCCTGTGCAGAGCTAGCAGGCCCTTCATAGTCGCCCCAAACCAAGCTGTGGCCAGCAAACTTGAGCCATGGGCCAGCCCCACTAGATGGTTGAGGCATCTTCCCACCAGCCTATGCTTCCTTCCTCCCCAGAGGATGCTTTGACCCTGCCCTGCCAACCTCGCTCCTGCCCTGGTTCCCCACCGGCCAGCCCATCAACCTCTGGGGTGGGGAGCAGGTGCCTGGAGGCCTGGGGATTCCACTCATCACCTCCTGGAGCTTGTCTGGCAGGGCTGCCTTGCCTTTGTTCTGCAGCTTACTCAGCATGCGCTTCACGGTTGGGTCCTGGGACCTGGTGCTCTTAAACAGACAGGCCCGGGTGCCAAAGTACAGCATGTGCTGGGATCTCTTCTCCTTGTGCAGCTGGAAGGAGGGTCACCGTATTTGTCATGGGAAGTGAGGGGAGGGAGTAAGGGTCCCACATTGAGCTCCAGGGCCACAGCTCCCCAACCTTCTCCCAGGGCCCACTTTAAGGGTTCAAAATCATTGAAGATTTGGTAAGAGGGAGAAGAGAGAAAGTCTGGGTCCCTAAAGGCAAGCAGGAAATAGTTACAAGACGGAAGCAGTGAGAGATTCTTGCCCAGAGAGTGTTTAGTGTCACCAAGAGCATGGAGACTTGGGACTTCTCTCTTTCCTGTAACTCTGGACAGGGGGCCAGAAGGTGTGGACCCCGCCCCCCACACACACCTCCTGAGGCCCCTGAGAAGAGCAAGGGGAGAAGGTGCTGGGATGCAAGTGCTATCCCATCTCTTCTCGATTTTTCTTGGTGATGCTGGTGACGTAGTTGCAGGTGGCCTCCATGAACTGGTTCCACACAGTCTGGGCTATATGCTCATACAACTGCAGGAATGACTTTGCCACGGTCTCATTGTAGAGCTTGTATGCAGAGAAGGAAGTAGGCATTAAACTGTCCTGGGAGCGGCCTGCCCCTGCCTGGTCTCCTTGTCTGATCCCATGCCCCACCTGTGCTCTGTTCACCCTCGCTCCTGAGCCATGGCAAGTAGGGAAGGTCCAGGGCAAGTCCATCTTGTGTCCATGACCAAGAGAACAGCAAAGCTGGGAGGAGCTATAAGCCAGTCACGATCTGGCTCCATATTGTGACATCAGGGGCTCGAGGGTCAGCCAGGGAATGTCCGAGCTGGAAAGACCCACCCACCTTCTGGTTTAACTGTCCCCATTTTACAGGTAAGGGGGCTGAGATCCACAATGGTGAACATAGGACCTAGTTCACACAGCTGGTTAGTGACAGAGCCAAGAGGAGAATCAGGGCTCTTTTTTTTCCTCTTTAAGAGAGGAGGGCATGGGGGTGGGGTGGGGGAACAGGAAGAGAGAGAGAGAGAGAGAGAGAGAGAGAGAGAGAGAGAGAGAGAGAGAGAGAAACATCTATCAGTTGCCTCCCATCTATTGGTTGCCTCTTGCATATGCCCGGACCAGGGATTGAACCTACAATCTGGGCATGCGCCTTGACTTGGAATTGAACCTGCCACCTTTTGGTGTATATCATGACACTGCAACCAACTGAGCCACACCAGCCAGGGCTACGATTCCTTCTCCAGACTCACTTTCCTCCACACCCAGACTACCTCCTCCTATGTCCCATTCATTCACCCTCCTCAGCCCAGCGTACCCACAGCCTCACACTCCTTCACACAAGCAGACATTATTACCAGAGAAACTGACCAAACAGCCCTCCAATTATGACCTGTTATAATAAAAATGTATTTAAAACATAACAGAAAAATCAGTGGCACTTCTGGTTAAACTGACTAAACTCTCAGGGAGATCCCTCCTCCTGCTTCAGTGGTTATTTTTTTGTTAACTCTAGTCACCATGTGTACATTATTACATCCCAGGACTTATAACGAGAAGTTTAGGCCTTTTGACCACCTTCACCCATTTCACCCCCCCCCCCTCCAGCTTCCACTTCTGGCAACTCCAATTTTTTCTCTTTATAAGTTTTTTTTTTTTAATTATCCCACATATAAGTGAAATCATACAGTATTTGTCTTTCTCTGACTTATTTCATTTAGCACAATGCCCTCAAAGTCCATCCACATTGTTGTATATGTAGTCACATTTTCATTATCCATTCATCTGTCAAGTATGGAGGTTGGGAGGGGGTGTGGAGAAATTGTCAAGCAACCATAACCACCTTTGACCCACGTAGGCAAAGAAAAGGCTGGTCACCCAGGAGCCGATGCCTGGCAGGCTCAGCATGGGGAAGGGCTCAGACTTGAGCCACCAGTAGTCTGAATGCTGGAATGGCCTGTCTTACTGCTGTCAACACCTCCTCTTCTGCCACCTTCCGGGTAGACTGGGCCTCCTCCCCATCACCCAAGGAGGCAGCAACAGGAGTCTGAACAATTTAAATATTTCAAAAGGCCTAGTGGATAAGGCTGGCCAGGCTGACCACAATGTTATGTTTCTTTGCCCTCGTTCTGCAGCTCAGACCTTTGGGTGTCGAATGCTGGTGCCCTCACCCTGCCCACACACTCTCACAGGCAGCATGAACCTCTGCAGTTCAGAGAGATAGGAAAGGGGGTGATGTGACAATGACCTCTGCCTGGCAGACAAAGAGCTTTCAAAACATCAGGCTGGGGAGGGGGTAATTAAGTCTATTGATGGAGAGGCTTGGAACTATTTAGAGAATATGTTTATAAATTCCATTGCCCTAAGTAATTGTAAACTTCCACCCTCTTGCATACCCCAAATACCTCAACTCCACATCCTGCCCCATGGAACAGGGCTGTACAACCACGTCTTCGTGCAACACACAGACAGACAGACACACACACACACACAGATACACGCAGATATATGCACACACAAGTATTGATACAAACACACACATGGCAGCTGAAGATGGGAGAGCAAAAAGAATACTGGGGGACAGGTATAAGGGTTGGGTCTGGCAGGGGCCAGGCTGGCTGTGGAAGCCCATGGTCCTGGAAAACTGACCCACTTCCATTTGGCTAGATGCTAGGTTTGGCATTTACAAATATGAAAAATATACCTGGTCCTGTTAGTGGGGAAAAGGATCCACAACTAAGTACAGTGTGATCCATTCCAACTATGGGCTGAGGAAAACGGCCTGGAAAGATACACACCAACATGTCAACAGTGCTTCTCTCTTATTGACATAAAGGGTTTTTATTTCTTTATAGTTTTCTGGACTTTACAAATTTTCTACAGTAAACAGAGATAAAAGCTATGAAAATGTGTTCCTCAAAATGACACTCCCTCAAATCCACATTGGCCTTCTGAGGGGGGAGGCTCGGGGTGAGGGCATGCGCTGGGGCCACAGGCCGGGGCAGCACCTGGCAGTTAATCCCTGGGTGGGCTCTGGCTCCTGCCATGCTCCAGCATTTAGGGCCCTCCTCCAGCTGGGGCAAAGGGACCTGGCTGGGAGCCCCACGGGCAAAGGGACCTGGCTGGAGCCTACTGGTAAGTGGACATGGAGCTGGTGCGGGTAGGAGCTTGAGGTGGCCGCGGGGCCAGTTCCGCGCCCTCAATGAGTCAGGCACATGCAAGGCACTTTCCCCCAGGGGAGCCTCCCCTCTGGGGACGTGGCCATTTATGGGAAAGGCTGGGGTAGGACTCCCCAAGCACATGGAAATATGAGGTGGGGAGGCCAGAATGTCTGCTTCCCAGAGTCCTCCTGGGTTGGTGCCCTGGCCAGGCAGGGGCTGGCTGCCAAGGCAGGACACTGGCTGATTGCCTGGGCTGGAGGGAAGGCAGGCGTGGGGGCTGCTGGGTGGTGCCCAGGCCAGAGCTCCGGGGCATTTTCCCAGGCTCTTCTTGGAGGAGGATGAAGACGCCCATTGAAGTGACCCGTTTGACTGCCAGGAGGTGGGAGAGCATCCCTGACCCTGTTCCTGGCTTCCCAGCGAGGGACACAGACTCAGATGGGAGGGCAGGACCTTTAATTGTATTCACAGAGAGACTGGGAGGGGGTTCCTTGTTAGGTGGCCTGGTGCCCAGGGGCCGGGGGGCAGGGGTCACGGTGGCTCTGGGTCTGGAGGACGGATTCTCAGCACAGAACTGGAGGCAGAAGGGGAGGAGGGTCGGGGCAGGAGGGGGAGGGAGGGCTGGGGTGAGCAGTGAGAGGAGTGGGGGGTTTGGGGCCCACCCCAGGTCCCTATCCCAGTGTCTCAGTGGCCGACGCTCCCCAGCTGGCCTGCCCGGCCCGGTCATCTCAGGAGTGTCTCAGCTCCACCTCGGAGCCGAACTGGGGCCCGCGGTGGGGCCGGTGGACGGTGCGGTGGCGGATGCTGAAGAGCCGCTGGGTGAGGCCCAAGGTGGCCACCAACAGGGCGACGCCCAGGAAGAGCAGCACCCACTGGCCCACGCGGGCCTGCTGCTCCTCCAGGTTCAGGCCCAGGAAGTTGACGCGGCCATTGCCCGGGTAGGAGCCTTCTGTGCGAGCTGGGCAGGAGAAGCAAGGAGAGCAGGGCGGTGGGCAAGGCAGAGGGCAGGGCGGCGGGCAGGGGCTGGCTGGGCAGGGGGCACTGCGGCCGGCTTCCCTAGGCTGCTCTAGGCAGGGGCGGGGTGGGGGCCGCCGGGGCAGAGGAGGGGGTGCTGGTACCGGAGTCCGGCGTCCAGTTGTACTGAGGCCAGCCCAGCTGCTCCGCGTGCCGCCCGTTCTCGGTGAGGAGCCAGTCCAGCAGCGGCTTGAAGTACTTCATGATGGCCGAGGCCGACATGTTGGGCTGGCCCGTGATCAGCTTCATGGCTTCGGGCCACGGCTTACTGTAGCCCAGCTTCATGGCGTCCCTGGGCAGCGCCAGCGAAGGGGCACCGAGTCAGAGGACCCAGTGGGGAGGCTCCCTGCCCCCCCTGCCTCAGCCTAGCCCCCCTCTCCCCACCTCCACAGCGGGGCTAGGCAAGGGGTGGCCTGGGCCCAGGAGGCCCTAGTTTCCTCGGGGGGAGGGCTCATCACGACTCATAGGCTCCACCTGGGAGTTCCCAGCCCAAGCACCAAAACGGCAGGTGTTCCCAGAAGAGGCCCACGGGGCTCCTCGAGGCTGAGGGGTCAGAGGGCAGAGAACAGTGACAGGAAGCCCAGGGCAGACTCACGCCAGGCGCTTCCCTGCCTCCTTGGACTGGTAGATGTCACACTGGTGCAGGGGGCCCTTGTGCCCAGCCGCCTGACACAGCGCCTCATGGAACTGGAACTGGATGATGAAGCCCACGAAGTACCTGGAGGGGAGGGAGGCGTGGCTGGGGGCGGAGCCTGTGCCGTAGCCCCTGATACCCCAGCCTCCCACTACAGCCGGGATGTCAGGGTGAATCCATCCTGGCCTTCAGAGTCACCCAGGCCCCCTTCACTCATGGGTGAGGAGGGTCAGGGCAGGCTGCTTTAGAGAGCGAGCTCTCCGTCCCTGGGGTATGTGCAAGCAGAGGCCAGGTGTTGCCCAAAGGGTCACGTCTATCTGGCAGGGCTCTCAGCAGGGCAGCCAGCCCAGTGATCTCCTTGATCCCAAAGCCGCAGGGAGTCCCTGGTAGAAACCAGCTGGTCAAGGCTGGAGCAACCTCTAAGTCTGCAGGGATTTTGAATGTCCCAAACAAACAACACAGGCCTCCCACTTTGAATGCTGGGCACAAGCCATGTGCCACTGACTTTCCTGGTGTTTCCTAAAAGCGCTTTGCCAAAGCTGCCGGTCAGAATCGGGAATGAGTCTCCTTTGCCGAGCCCTGCCTGGAGAATTATCTATGCTAAGCTCGGACGCTAACCACGTGGGCCTGGCTTCTGTGTGAAAGTGAATGCTAGCTTGGAAGTCTGGAAACCAGTGGAGAAGGCGGGTGGAAGCCCTCCCTATGGGTCATCCTGGCACATTGTCAAGGTCAGGCCTGTTCCCAGGTGTCCTTGAATCTCCTCGGTCCCCTGCCCACTGCTGCTCTCTGGAGCATCTGAGCAGGCTCTCTTTCCCTTGCTGGACCCTGGGGGACACAATTCACCTACTCCACACTTATTTATTAGACCTTATTTATTGACTCTGTGCTGACGTCATGCTGGGTGCGTGGGTGGAAAGGTGGCACAGTGGGCCCTCCATCAGTGGGCTTCCAGGGACCATAGGAGGCAAGGTCTGGATGGAGGCACAGCCCTCCTGGGGCAGCCCTCACAGCCCTCTGCGCCTTGCCTCATGGTGGCCCGTGCTACGTACAGTCCAGGGGCACCTGGAACTCCACCTGAGGCCTCCCCAGACCCTTACCTCCCAAGAGGACTCCAGATCCTGCAGTTACCCATTTAGCCCGAATGCATAGAGGGGAAAAGGGCTGCACTGGACACCTTCGAGTGACTGCGGCAGACTCATGGCGCTAGTGGGTTTACACATGTCACTTCAGAGGGCAATTTAATAATGGTGGGTTATGGCCACCATTTCCCAAGCCTGCTCTGTATTCGACAGTATGTTTGGAAGTTCACTTTTGCCACAATCCTGTGAAATCCTATTTCACAGGTGAGGAAATGATGTAGACACTGAGGAACACGCTTAAGGGGGGGGCGGGGGAAGAGTGGAGACAAGATTTGAACCCAGTTCTGTCTGACTCCAAGCCCAGGACTCCATGCCTCTACCAATACAGCCTCCCAATCCAACTGGGTCTCTACTCCTAGTTTCAGGGTATAGAAGGCCTTCCAGGAACAACTCACACTATACCACAGGCAAAATGTTCAATATATAAAGTAGAGAAATCACAATCTTGTTAAGAAAAGAAAAAAAAAAAACCAGAGGAATAGTGCTCAGGGCATGATCTAGCCATGGGTCACGGTTAATAATGTTAACTACCCAACCCAGGTCTTGTAACCATTAACCAGTTATAGCAGAGTTTCTGTTTTCAACTGTGTGCAGGGTAGAAGCTCTCGACATATAAAAAAAAAAGAAAGAAAGAAAGAAAGAAACAACGGTCAGCCCTGGTTGCAGGTGAGTGGCTCAGGCACACTCTCCAGTGCAGGCAGGTCTCCCAGGTCCCCCTGGCCTCACATGGCAGTGACAGCAGTTTGAACACTGAGCGGCCTCCTCCCTTTCCCTTGTTACCTGATGTAAGGCACACTTGAAGGAATGTGGAACTTGGCCCCTGGGTCAAAGTCGCCTTGAGACCTGGCCACTGGCGGACAGAGGCCCTGGTACTTCAGTCTGTCAAGGTGGAAGACAGATTGGAGAAAGGGTATGGGGAGAATCAGGCCAGGGAGGGTTGGCATTTTTGACTTGAAGGATGGTCTCTGCACCTGGGGCTGCCCTGGGCATTGCAGACTCCAGCATGCAGCGTCTCTGTACACAATCACCCCTATGTATCCCATCACTTACACACAAAGACCCATGTGCACATATACATACAAAAATGCACACTTAGATGCTATATACACAGACACACAGGCACACACAGACACCCATGGAGACGCCCCCAACCTACACCCCCACAGGAATGTTCTAGAACCTGAGGCTCCACCACTCCTGGTTGTAGTTCTCCTTGGTGATGCCTCCGTCAAACACCCTCCAGCGCCACTGGTCAATGAGGTAGCTGAAGGGGATAAAGGCGACCTTGTCGAGTGCTATCTTCATCAGAAAGTTGATATCTTGCTCTGCCAAGGAAAGGGATTCCAGATCAGATCCTCACCTGCCTCCTGCCATGGCCTAGCAGCTCGGCTGTGATGGGTGTGCAAAGGGTGGAGAGGGAAGGAGGGAGCTGTACCTATCTGGCTCCTGTGACCTGCCTCTTGGCATGGTCTGTGGGTTCCATCCTCCTGGCTTACCCTGCTGGGGGCCTTCTTCTTCCCCATTGCTCTGTCCCAACCTCTGCCTAGGGACCCTGAAGTCCCCTCTCCCCACCTCACAAGCTCACTGCCCCTTCCTGGTCCCTCCGCCCACCAGGATCTCCTGTTCTTCCCTTACCGTAGCTGCCACCATCGCTATTCATCAGGTTGATGCTGTGTAGGTGCTTGGGGGTAGACACGGAGAGGGCCAGCACATCCCCGATGGCTTCATGAAAGCCAGGGTTGGCGCCCTCCCGGAAGGTCAGAGGCAAGTGCTTGTACTGCATGAAATACTGTATGTGGCCCATTTCATGGTGGGCCACCACCAGGTCCTCCATGCTCACAGTGGTACACTGCTTGATCCTGGGAACATGGGGATGGGGAGAGGGTGTGAAAGGGGACAGCAAGGAGCCCTGAGGCAAAGGGACCTGCTGTCCTTATTGCAAACAGACCCCCCCCCCCCACTGCTGTAAGCAGGGAACACAGCATTATGGGAAAGAAAACCAAGAGGAGATTTGGAGTGAATATGAGAAAGAGGGAATCTGGGGGTTGGAAGCCCCTAGAGTATAGTCATTCAGGACATTCTTCCGCCTCCAACTTTTGTGAATAACTCCAGCCCACATGGCCATGTTACTTTCTGACTGTGCAACGTAGTTGCTCTAGAGGCATTGGGACACTCCTTTATGGTCAGTGTAGGACTTTCTAGAATGTGGTTTTTGTGATTTCTCATGCACATGTTTTTGCTCTCCCAGTGTCTGAGCTGTTCTGTATCTCATGTGCCCAACACCAGCAAACATATTTACGACTTTAATGGCCAGGACTGAAATGACATCTGCAGCGCCACCCAAGCCAGAGGTTCCACCTTTCTCTCCACCTTTCCTCATCCTCTTTTGTGAGCCAATGCACTTCTCCCTTGGATCTAAGCAGAGCCTTTCAGGTCAGTTGACCCCATTTTTCTGTCATCCTATTGGGAAGGGGAAGAGCTGCCCAGCATCTTGGTGACAATGAGGCTTAGGTTTGTCCACCTTCTCCTATGACTCCCATACAAGGGAGGACCCCTAAAAGCTCTCCCACCTCTTCTCATGCCTTTGAAGGAAAGGCCAAAGGCCAGTGATCCTGTGAACGCTCTCTGTGTCCACTTTTCTCGTAAGAAACACTTCATCTGCTGTCACAGATCATTTTTGCCACTTTCCCTCCTAAGAAGTGGGGTCTTCTTTCCCTTCTCTTCAATCTAGGTTGGCCTTGCTTTAGCTAATAGAATCTGTACTTGCTTTGGACTTCAGCGTGAAAAGACCTGGCTGTTTCTGCTTTTGATTTGGGGGATGCCAGCTACCAGGTAAGAAATCCTACTGCCTGACTGCCATACTGTGAGGAAGCCCAAGCTAGCATGGAGAGAGAAATGACCCACCAGCCCCCAGCTGTCCAGTCATCCTGACTCAACGTGTGAGTACAAAAGCCAGCTCGAACATTCCAGCCCCAGCATGTGCCACATGGAGAAAAACTGAGGAACCAAACCAATAGCTAAAACCAAGGCCACAGACAGATGGCCTCATTGAGCCACCCCAGCCATCAGCGCTACCCTAGCTGAGGTCTCCGTCATTGCAGAGCAGGGACAAGCCATTTCCACTGTGTTGCCTGACTGATGAAATCATGAGAATAATCAAATTGTTGTTTTATACCGCTAAGTGTTGAGGTGGTTTGTTATATAGCACCAGATAACTGAAACATCCTCTGATGAAGATAGCTCCTGAGCCTCAGGGAAGGTGGATCTGTGCGAAGTCACCCATGTCCTCATGTGTCTCCCTGTGTCAAGGCACATGCACCCAAGGAGAGGGCTATCTGTATGCACGGGCCTCCCCAGAGTGAGGGAAGGCTGGGCAGCTCACACCCACGACTGGGATCTTGGGTGCTGACGACTGACCAGGCTGGCAGAGCTGACTGGCATTTGAAAAGGCCCTCACAGCCAGAAGCCAGTGGCCAAGCTGAGGCCAGGCCCCATACTCTGGACCTTCCATCTCAACTCTGGCCTCTGCACCTGTTTCTGCTCGCTCTGGCTGAGAGGGCACGCAGTGGAGCCTTCACTTGGCTCGTCCGCTTGCCTATGGACTCAGGGTGAAGTCCCTTGGACACACCTGAAGTCGTTGCCAGTGAAGAAGTCCCAGGCAGAGGCATGGCACACCACCTCCCGCCCATCGGTTGGCTTCTCCAGCATCGATTTGTTCCAGAAGTCGGGGGGCACGGGCAGCAGTCCCAAGGAGATGAAGAAATTGTTTGCCTCCTCAAACATCCTTCTGGGTGTCCAGCCCTGCAAACCGAGGGAGCGCTGCCCAAATTGGGAACAGACTGTGTGCCCCGGGGGGGGGGGGAGGGGAGTGCTGGGAGAGGGCCAAGCTGAAGGAACTGGCTCAAAGGGCCCGTCCCCCAAGACAGGGCCTTCCCTCCCCTGTGCCCTGGGCCCCTCTGGAAGAGCAAGAGTGTCCAGAGAGGACAGGTGCAGACCTGCTTTATCATGGCCTCCGTGGCATCCATCCTGGGGGCTGAAGGGAAGGGAACCACCAAGTCATAGATGTTGGTCCAGGTCTGTGCCCACATGTTCCCTGGAGACGGGTAGGGGATGAGACAGGAGAGAGAGGTGTTACTTCTTAGGCTCAGCACCATCATGCAGGGAGAGGGAAGTAGATCCCAGTCCTGCTGATCATAATGTATCTCTTGAGTTCCTACTGTTTGG
The DNA here is from genome assembly GCF_027574615.1 of Eptesicus fuscus. Lineage (NCBI taxonomy): Eukaryota > Metazoa > Chordata > Mammalia > Chiroptera > Vespertilionidae > Eptesicus > Eptesicus fuscus. The sequence continues at coordinate 32,360,442 of NC_072492.1, read as the reverse complement.
GCATCGGACATACATTGTCTTCAGTCCACACACCCAGCCCACTTTCCTGGCTCATGGGTGAGATCCTTGCTGCCATCAGGGAGTCAAGGTGGTCCCTTGACCAGTGAAGACCAGTGTGACTAGCAGCTGTGTACAAATGTACAAGTTTTGGAACATCTATGTGCACGTGGCCACCACTAATGAGAGTCAAGGAACTTGCCCAGGGCCCATGGCTCCTAAGCGAAGGGGCTAGGGCTTAAAGGCAGGCAGTCAGGCTGCACTCCTGACCAGCCACTACTGTGTCCGCACCCCCCCACCCCCCCCACCCCCGTCCCACGATGCCTGAGGTTGGTTTATGCGGTCCCACCCGCCTTCAGGAGAGGTTGATGCGTTTGCCCTTAGGACACGAGAGGACTGAAGAAAAGGAAGATATTCAGAATGCGTGGAAAGGTCCAGAATCGTTCCTAGCCAAAAGAGATTAAGCTTGAGCTGACATGAGGTGGTGTCTGAAGTACAAAGCAGTGAGTGCCTTCCACTGCCTACTCCATGTGGTAAGGGCATTGAATTTACAGCCCCTGAAGAGAGGTCCGACAGTTGAGGTGGATCTACACTCTCAGTGTTCTCTGGTCTCCTAACTCCCTTAGGCTGAATGCTGTGTCTACCTTCGCCTCCCTGCCACGACTTTCTCCACCTGTCAGAGCCCCTCATCTTTCAAGGCTGCGCTCACATCCCCCCCCACCCCCCTGGAGAGGCCTCAGCTCCCCCCCACAGCCCCTTCCTCACCCTCTGTATCATGCTGCCTTGAGCTGTGATGGGTGATGTGGGCTCCCTGTGGCAAGATTATGAACTGCCCCCGCCCCCCAACTGTCTCACCCATGTGACTTGCACCATGTGTATCTGTAGCAACTATGATACCAAAGGCAAGCAGGCGCTCTTCTCCCCAGCACCCCCCCTCCCGCCCCCCACTCAGCCTTGGCAACATTTCCTCCAGGCTCAAGTCTTTTTGCTCTCCCAGCCTGCAGCGCCCGCTGCAGACCTTCCCTGCCTGCTTTCTGCTCCCTGGCTAGCTCTGGACCCACCCTCCCTCACACTGGCATCTGTCTTGTCTCCTCCTAAAGGCCCAGCGCCTGCCCTCACCCAGCAGATGAGCTGGAATGGGGCCCTCCAGGTTGATGTGCTGGGGCCCGTAGTGGCGGTGCAGCGCCCGGCGCACGTAGGCGTGCAGGTTCAGGTACAGCGGCTGCAGCTCCTGGAAGAGATGCTCCAGGTCTTGCTCCAGAGTTGGCATCTCGTACATAGATCGCCACGAGTCCCCGGTGTCTGCATAGCCTGCGGAGGGGACAGAGCCAGGCTCTCGGGCACCTGACCATCCCGAGCACCCCCGCCACCACCACCTCCTCAGGGACCTTTGTCTCATTGGGCTTAGGGTCTCTGAGGACCTCTCTCAGGGCCCCAGTGGGGCTGGGACCAGAAAGCCAGTGATGTTGGTAGGAGGGACTCACCATTGAGCCGGGCAGCCTTGTTGGAGAGTTCCACATATTTGGGGAAAAACGGGAGGATGGATCTTCCCACCTTGTCTCGCCAGCTCTTCCACGCCCATAACAGTTCTTCATATTTCCGGGATGTGGCCATCAGATTCGTCAGATCTGGGGGAGGGGGTGTTCCCTGGCTTGAGCCCTCAGCCCTCGGCGCACCTCCCACCTCCTTCTAAGGTGGACTCAGCCACAGGAGTTCAGAGCTGGAATACAACTGCTCAGGTGGCAAGGCTAGTGCATGGGAGTAGGGTGGGGCCCTCTCTAAGGGCCTCCAGGGTGCCAGGCCCGGGGCGTGGCGCTGCATGGACACCGCGTCAGGCAATCGCAGGTTTCCCATGTGCTTGTTTTCATATGAGCAGTTAGGTGACATGGCTGGGTCCTCAGCCAGGAAGTGGCCCAGCCGGGGCACCATCCAAAGGCCCAGACTCCAGAGCTGCTCTCAGCCCCTGCCTGGGAGAAATGGCCTCGGGGTCACAAGACCTGAGTTCTTGTTCTAGTCTCTCCTGACCCCAAATTACCTTGCAAGTCACGGGACTCCTTTCCCATTCTACAAAGTGGGACTAATGCCGGCCCTCCCAGGGGAGCCAAACATCATGTAGCCCCTGAGCAGGAAGTGTCCTTCATTCATTTCTGTGTCTCCATGGGGCTCAGGGCATCTTTCAAACTGTAATTGAACTGGATTGAATAAAAGAACAGGCCGAAACCGGTTTGGCTCAGTGGATAGAGCGTCGGCCTGCGGACTCAAGGGTCGCAGGTTCGATTCCGGTCAAGGGCATGTACCTTGGTTGCGGGCACATCCCCAGTAGGAGGGTGTGCAGGAGGCAGCTGATCGATGTTTCTCTCTCATCGATGTTTCTAACTCTCTAACCCTCTCTCTTCCTCTCTGTAAAAAATATAAAATATATTTTTAAAAAACCCCACAAAAAACAAAAAAACAGCATCGTCAGGGAGCCAGAAGTCCGGGTGTGTGTCCTGGCAAGGCCACGGTGACTCCTTGGTTTGGATGGCATGGAGCTGACATCCAAGTCACAGAGCCGGGAGGGTCAGTTCTGAAGCCCCACTAGGACCCACGTTAGCCTCCCTCCCTGCCTGGCCCGAGCTGGACGACTTCGGACAGCGTGTAGGGTTGTCCACACCACATTTTGTTTAGGAAAGATTGTATTTTGAGAATTTCACGTCTGCCCTCTGCTGATGTGAGTGTTCTGTGTTTGCGGATGTTTCGTATTTTTACTGATGCCAGTGACCTGAGGACCAAGCCCTGGATTAAGAGGTTAGTCGATGGGGGGTGGGGAGGAAAAGGGCTACATTCCCTTTAATGCTCTTCTCCGTAAACCCACGCACACACAGACGCAAGCACACGCACATCACACGTGTGCACACGCACACATGCCCACGGCACATGCCCCTCCAACACTTTGCGTGCCTACCCGTATACACAACCCGTAGGCCAAACCCTGTCCACCAACGCTGTTTCTCTCTCCTGTTTATTTTCCACTTCCCCTTCTATTTGTCATTGTTCTAACGTGGGAGTTGGGCAGAGGGCCAGGAAGAGACTGTTTCTGGGTGGAGATTCCATAGAAATAATGTTTATGCCTTTGTCTCCCCAAGCCTGGAAGGGTGGGTCGGGAGGGGAGGGGTGTGTCCATCTGTGTGTAGGTACTTGGGTGTCCAGGGTGAGCTCTTCCAAAGGGGAGGAGGCAGGAAGGGCCAGAGAAAGGGACAAGCGACAGCCAGTCCACCCTTTCCAGCAGGAAGTGGCGGTCGGTGGGCAGTCGAGGGAGTGAAGTGGGAACAGCCTGGATCACAGAAGGGGTTGCTAGGGTTGTGGCGTCAGTTTCGGGGGGGGGGGGGGGAGCAGGGGAGGTTCCAGAGAAGGTGGGAAGCCGTGGAAAGGATCAAGAGGAGCAGGGAGGGGAGGTGTCTAGCGTTCCTGTTCTGATTTGGGAGTCCGAGTCCTGGGAAGACAAATTTGAGAGACTCCCTGCTGGGAGTGCGGAGAGCAGGGAGGGGAAGGCGATCCCGGAGGGGTCCTGGCCTGGCGGCCTGGGGGGGGGGGGGGCGTGTGGGCGGGCAGGGCACTGGCTTAGGACAGAGAGGAAGTCCGTGCTGGTTCTGAGTGGTGGCAGGGAGGCCCCCCTGGTGGGAAACAGGGAGGTGCGTTTCCTGGGCATGCTGACCCCACGAGATAGGAGCACCTCAACACCTTTTCACGGGCCAGCACCCCAACACTGCCAACCCCAGCCCCCCCACAACCCTCCCTCTCCTTCCCCATGTGTGCTCACTCGGCTCCAGCTGCAGACAAGTGCCGTTGGGGAGGCACACAGAGGCCACGCTGTAACTGGTTTCCATGGTCATCAGGATCTGGTTAAGCTGCAGGAGGAAGAAGAGAGGCAGCGAGCTGCACCCCTTTGCTGCCTGTGCCACCCGACACCATCACAGTGTGTGTGTGTGTGTGTGTGTGTGTGTGTGTGTGTGTGTGGCGGGGGGGGGGGGGGGGTCTGTGGACCTGGGGGCGCCTGGTCCCAAAGGCTCTATCTTCTCAGTTACTCTGTAGGCCCACTGACAAGGCAGATGGTACGGCTTGACAAATCCAGGAAGAGGCGGCAGCATGAAGGCCAGACCCTGTACTAGGCTCACTCTGGGCTGGGACCTGGTCCTGACCTTGGACCCTCCACTCCCTGCCCTCTCCCCGCCTCCCCTCCCCGCACCTCCCCAAGCCACATACCTCCTCCAGCTCTATGGTAGGCAGTGCTGCCCGGTCTAGGTCCTGAATCTTGTGTATCATCCGCTTTAGGGTGATGTTTTGGAAGTAGGTAATGTCAAAAAGCCTGGCCTTGATGCCATACTCTACGGTGTGGTTTGCCATCTGTGTGTTCTTCTCCATCTGAAGGTACAGGGGGAACTGTGCTGTGCGGGGAGCCAAAGGGACTGGGGGTGGCAGTAGGGAGCACAGTTTTATCAAGTTGTTGCCTTTGCCTACTCAGACCCTCTTCGACCTGGATTGTCTATTGCCCTAGATGCAGTCCATCCCCCTAACAGATGCCACAGACATATCCTGGCAGGGGAGAGAAGGGGAGCCCCACCCCATATCGTAAAGGCTGTTAGGATGAAGGCAGCTTGGTGTGAGCGCTGTGATTGACCTCCTGAGCCTCAGGGTCCCATCTGTAAGTGGGAATAAGATCATTGGTTTGCAAGGCTGTTGAGGAATGAATGAAGCCACGGAACCCTGGCCAGCTCACAGTGGTCTTCAAGAAATGCTGGTTCTCTGCGGCTCACCCGGGTATAATCTGCACTCCCCACGCAAGTCGGGAAGGAGGTTGGAGGGAAGGGTAGCCCTGGCTGTAGTGGCACAAAGGGGCTTTTCATCCTTTAGAAAACTGACTTTCGCATCACTTATTTGCGTACAAATTATTCTTTCACTAACAACAGATTGGTAAGGAGATACAACTTGTTTAGGCGTTGAGTAGAGGCCCATCCAAACCTGAAAATGAGTATTGTTTTAAATATTCCTTCTGGATCCAACAGCCTCCCTGCACTGAGGGACCCAGAGGAGAGGGGGGAGGGGGCTAGCACTGCCTTGGGTTTTGGAAGGCCAGTCCCTGCACACCAGTGTGGGCGTGGAGTGGGCCCCTACCAGGATCAGGCTGGTCTCTCTGCTGATGTTGGTGTTGTAGTTCCAGTTGGCCTCCGCATATTCATTCCACACCACCAGGGACTTCTTGTTATAGTTCTCCAAATACTTTCTGGCTGTAACTTCATCGGTCAATAAGACTGTGGGACAGAGCGGAGGGAGACAGCCAGGCTTCCCCTTGCCCTCTCCTGTAGTTGTGCTGAGCGGCTCCCCCGCCTCCCTCCTACCTGCCCCCTCCTCGCCCCCTCAAGGCCCTGCCCCATCCACCCACTGGTCCCACTGGGGCTTTGGATCGTCTGGCTGCTGGCTGCTGCCTGGTGAGTTGTCTGGATTCTGGTTGTTCCATGGTTGGTTGTCCCCTGGGTGACCTCCTGGCTGAGGACCACCAGCAGGGGGTGCCCAAAGCAGAGCAGGAAGAGGAGGAGGAGGCTGGGCAGTCCTGGAGCAGCCCAACCTTGGCCCATGGCCGCAGGAGACCAGAGCCCTGCAGCCACCGCCCCCCGGCCGGTAAGAGCGGAACCTGCAGTGTGACCTCATAGAGCAGTGTGATGCGTCAGCCTGCCTCCGGGGGGGCCCTCAGAGGTGGGCACACCCTCTCTAAAATGCTGGGGGAAAGAGAGCCCCATTCCCACGCCGGGTTCCTACTGATGAGTGAAGGGGCTGCCTGGCCCTCCAGAGCTGGGCACCAGGGCCCAGCGGGGGGAGCTGACCAGGACCTGGAACAGGGGCCTGGGCTCCAGAGCCCAGACTTGAGAAGGTGCCTTCAGGCCTGCCCCACTCTCACTCAGAGCTTTACCAGCGTTGTCTGGGTAATTGTTGGGCAACGGAGGCTGCCACTGATACTCTGGCCAGCCCAGGACCTCGCCGTTCCGCTGGTTCTCCTCCTGGAGCCACTGGCTGACTGGCTGGAAGTAGGTGAGCAGCGGCTGGGCGTCCAGGGCATCTGTGCCGATCGCTTCCTTCAGCACCTCCTGCCAGGGCCGCGAGGAGCCCACCCGCATCACCTCCCTGACAGGCAGAACGGGCACCACGGACACCAGGGACTCAGGCCAGCGTCCACCATTGGCCCGCCTGCCCTACCTCCGCCACGTTTGCCCCCACCGGACGGCAGGAACAGTGGCGTCAAGACTCTGGGACCTAGGATCTCCATGAAGGGGGCTGGGGACATGGCCGTTGGGGCCTCAGGTCTGGGCACACTTAATAAATATTGGATGAGAGAAAGAAAGCAGGGGGTAGAAAGAAAGGCACCACCCAATCAGGCTGGCCCTGTGGGGTCCCAGGGAGCAGCCAGTTGCCTTCCAGACATAGTCTTCACCAGCCTCTCCCCTAACCCTCCCCCTCGCCCTCCATCTTCTCGCACACACCGGAGCTTGTCCCCTGCCTTGGTGGACTGGTAGATGTCACACTGGTGCAGTGGGCCCTGGTGGCCTGCCTCCTGGCACAGGGCTTGATGGAACTGGAACTGCAGGATAAAACTCACAAAGTACCTGAAGGCACAGGGTGGGTGTTAAGGGGGCTGGGGAGGGCCCCTGGCCCAGGCACCACCCAGCTTTCCACAGGGCAGAGGGTAGACAGGGGCCACCTGGGGAGAAGGGAGAACCAAGCCTGGCTCCGGGGCGAGGCCCACTCGAATTCCAGGGAAGAACGTGGGGACAAGCCCTGGGCATGGGGTGGGGCCAAAACCCCAGGAGGAGAGGGAAGGGAGCGAAAGGTGGGACAGAATTGGATGGGGCAATAGCACCTGATGTACGGTGTCATATGTGGGATGTGATACTTAGATCCGGCATCAAAGTGGGTTTCATTTCGGATAACTGGAGCACAGATGCCCTGATACTTGACTCTAGAAGAAAATGGTTCAATTACCTTAGGACCTAAGTGTTGCATAGGGGCTGATTCAGACTTCACAGAAAAGGCTGCTAAGCAGGCATTCCCACCCGGCCACCCCTTCCCCATCGGGTGAGCGGGGGAGGAAGGGCTCCTGGTGCAGGGAGTTTTGGGCAGGAGAGAAGAAAGCGGTGGGGAAAAGGATGGAGACGTCATTAGAGGGGAGGGGACTGGGACTGACGGAGGCAGGAGCCCCTGCTTGCCCAGGACGGGCAGCCATCAGGCCCTTCCTGATCCCCACTTACTCACCGAAGATACCACCAGTCAAAGTTGTAGCGGGAAGGAGGGGTGCGGCCACTAAAGACCGCCCAACGCCACTGGTCCACCAAGTAGCCAAAGGGCAGGAAGGCAATTTTTTCCAGTGCCATCTTCAACAAGT